>NC_091470.1:131921467-132224497 GCF_036971445.1 Narcine bancroftii
ATCAGAGCTGGGGAATTAGATGCAGGGAATCAGAGTTGGGGATTCAGAGGCGGGGAATCAGATATGGGGAAACAGAGGTGGGGAATCAGAGGTGGGCAAATAGAGGCGGGGAATCAGATATGGGGAAACAGAGGCGGGGAATCAGAGGCGTGGAAACAGAGGCGGGGAATCAGATATGGGGAATCAGAGGTGGGGAATCAGAGGCGGGGAATCAGAGGCAGGGAATCAGAGGCTGGGAATCAGATGCAGGGAATCAGATGCGGGGATCAGAGGCGGGGAATCAGAGCTGGGGAATCAGAGGTGGGGAATCAGAGTTGGGGAATCAGAGGCGGGGACTTAGATATGGGGAAACAGAGGCGGGGAATCAGAGGCGGGAAACAGAGGCGGGGAATCAGATATTGTGAATCAGAGGTGGGGAATCAGAGGCAGGGAATCAGATGTGCGGAATCAGAGATGGGCAATCAGAGGCAGGGAATCAGAATCAGAAGCAGGGAATAAGACGCGGGGAATCAGAGGCGGGGAATCAGAGCTGGGGAAGCAGAGGCAGTGAATCTGAGGCGGTGAATCAGAGGCAGGGAATCGGATGTGCGGAATCAGAGATGGGGAATCAGAGGTGGGGAATCAGAGGCGGTGAATCAGACATGGGTAATCAGAGGCGGGGAATCAGAGGCAGGAATTCAGACACGGGGAATCAGAGGCGGGGAATCAGAGCTGGGAAATTAGAGGCAGGGAATCAGAGTTGGGGATTCAGAGGCGGGGAATCAGATATGGGGAAACAGAGGCGGGGAATCAGAGGCGGGCAAATAGAGGCAGGGAATCAGATATGGGGAAACAGAGGCGTGGAATCAGAGGCGGGGAAACAGAGGCGGGGAATCAGATATGGGGAATCAATGGTGGGGAATCAGAGGTTGGGAATCAGAGGCAGGGAATCAGAGGCTGGGAATCAGATGCAGGGAATCAGATGCGTGGAATCAGAGGCGGGGAATCAGAGCTGGGGAATCAGAGGTGGGGAATCAAAGTTGGGGAATCAGAGGCGGGGACTTAGATATTGGGAAACAGAGGCGGGGAATCAGAGGCGGGGAAACAGAGGCGGAGAATCAGACATGGGTAATCAGAGGCGGGGAATCAGAGGCAGGAAATCAGACACGGGGAATCAGAGGCGGGGAATCAGAGCTGGGAAATTAGAGGCATGGAATCAGAGTTGGGGATTCAGAGGCGGGGAATCAGATATGGGGAAACAGAGGCGGGGAATCAGAGGCGGGCAAATAGAGGCGGGGAATCAGATATGGGGAAACAGAGGCGGGGAATCAGAGGCGGGGAAACAGAGGCGGGAAATCAGATATGGGGTATCAGAGGTGGGGAATCAGAGGTTGGGAATCAGAGGCAGGGAATCAGAGGCTGGGAATCAGATGCAGGAAATCAGATGCGGGGAATCAGAGGCGTGGAATCAGAGCTGGGGAATCAGAGGTGGGGAATCAAAGTTGGGGAATCAGAGGCGGGGACTTAGATATGGGGAAACAGAGGTGGGGAATGAGAGGCGGGGAAACAGAGGCGGGGAATCAGATATGGGGAATCAGAGGTGGGGAATCAGAGGCAGGGAATTAGATGTGCGGAATCAGAAATGGGGAATCAGAGGCAGGGAATCAGAATCAGAAGCAGGGAATCAGAGGCCGGGAATCAGAGGCCGGAATCAGATGCCGGGAATAAGAGGCCGGGAATCAGAGTCCGGGAATCAGAGTCCGGGAATCAGAGATGGGGAATCAGAGGCGGGGAGTGAGATATGGGGAATCAGAGGCGGGGAATCACAGGCGGGGAAACAGAGGCGAGGAATCAGATATGGGGAATCAGAGGTGGCGAATCAAAGGCGGTGAATCATAGATGGGGAATCAGAGGCGGGGAATGAGAGGCAGGGAATCAAACACGGGGAATCAGAGGCGGGGAATCAGAGCTGGGTTATCAGAGGTGGGGAATCAGAGGTTGGGAATCAGAGGCAGGGAATCAGAGGCGGGGAATCAGAGGCAGGGAATCAGAGGCAGGGAATCAGATGTGCGGAATCGGAGATGGGGAATCAGAGGCAGGGAATCAGAGGCGAGGAATCAGAGGTGGGGAATCAGAGGCCGGGAAACAGATATGGGGAAACAGAGGCGGGGAATCAGAGGCGGGGAAACAGAGGCGGGGAATCAGATATGGGGAATCAGAGGTGGGGTATCAGAGGTTGGGAATCAGAGGCAGGTAATCAGAGGCTTGGAATCAGATGCAGGGAATCAGATGCGGGGAATCAGAGGCGGGGAATCAGAGCTGGGGAATCAGAGGTGGGGAATCAGAGTTGGGGAATCAGAGGCGGGGACTTAGATATTGGGAAACAGAGGCGGGGAATCAGAGGCGGGGAAACAGAGGCGGGGAATCAGATATGGGGAATCAGAGGTGGGGAATCAGAGGCAGGGAATCAGATGTACGGAATCAGAGGCCGGGAATCAGAGGCCGGAATCAGATGCCGGGAATAAGAGGCCGGGAATCAGAGGTGGGGAATCAGAGTCCGGGAATCAGAGATGGGGATTCAGAGGCGGGGAATGAGATATGGGGAATCAGAGGCGGGGAATCAGAGGCGGGGAAACAGAGGCGGGGAATCAGATATGGGGAATCAGAGGTGGGGAATCAGGGGCGGGGTATCAGTGGCAGGGAATCAGAGGCGGGAAATCAGAGGCCGGGAATCAGAGGCGGTGAATCAGAGGCGGGGAATCAGAGGTAGGGAATCGGATGTGCGGAATCAGAGATGGGGAATCAGAGGTGGGGAATCAGAGGCGGTGAATCAGACATGGGTAATCAGAGGCAGGGATTCAGAGGCAGGAAATCAGACACGGGGAATCAGAGGCGGGGAATCAGAGCTGGGGAATTAGATGCAGGGAATCAGAGTTGGGGATTCAGAGGCGGGGAAACAGAGGCGGGGAATCAGATATGGGGAATCAGAGGTGTGGAATCAGAGGTTGGGAATCAGAGGCAGGGAATCAGAGGCGGGGAAACAGAGGCGGGGAATCAGATATGGGGAATCAGAGGTGGCGAATCAAAGGCGGTGAAACAGAGATGGGGAATCAGGGCAGGGAATCAGAGGCAGGGGATCAAACACGGGGAATCAGAGCTGGGGAATCAGAGGCGGGGAATTAGAGTTGGGGAATCAGAGGAGGGGAATCAGAGGCGGGGAAACAGAGGCGGGGAATCAGATATGGGGAATCAGAGGTGGGGAATCAGAGGTTGGGAATCAGAGGCAGGGAATCAGAGGCGGGGAATCAGAGGCAGGGAATCAGAGGCAGGGAATCAGATGTGCGGAATCGGAGATGGGGAATCAGAGGCAGGGAATCAGAGGCGAGGAATCAGAGGTGGGGAATCAGAGGCCGGGAAACAGATATGGGGAAACAGAGGCGGGGAATCAGAGGCGGGGAAACAGAGGCGGGGAATCAGATATGGGGAATCAGAGGTGGGGTATCAGAGGTTGGGAATCAGAGGCAGGTAATCAGAGGCTTGGAATCAGATGCAGGGAATCAGATGCGGGGAATCAGAGGCGGGGAATCAGAGCTGGGGAATCAGAGGTGGGGAATCAGAGTTGGGGAATCAGAGGCGGGGACTTAGATATTGGGAAACAGAGGCGGGGAATCAGAGGCGGGGAAACAGAGGTGGGGAATCAGATATGGGGAATCAGAGGTGGGGAATCAGAGGCAGGGAATCAGATGTACGGAATCAGAGGCCGGGAATCAGAGGCCGGAATCAGATGCCGGGAATAAGAGGCCGGGAATCAGAGGTGGGGAATCAGAGTCCGGGAATCAGAGATGGGGATTCAGAGGCGGGGAATGAGATATGGGGAATCAGAGGCGGGGAATCAGAGGCGGGGAAACAGAGGCGGGGAATCAGATATGGGGAATCAGAGGTGGGGAATCAGGGGCGGGGTATCAGTGGCAGGGAATCAGAGGCGGGAAATCAGAGGCCGGGAATCAGAGGCGGTGAATCAGAGGCGGGGAATCAGAGGCAGGGAATCGGATGTGCGGAATCAGAGATGGGGAATCAGAGCTGGGGAATCAGAGGCGGTGAATCAGACATGGGTAATCAGAGGCAGGGATTCAGAGGCAGGAAATCAGACACGGGGAATCAGAGGCGGGGAATCAGAGCTGGGGAATTAGATGCAGGGAATCGGAGTTGGGGATTCAGAGGCGGGGAATCAGATATGGGGAAACAGAGGTGGGGAATCAGAGGTGGGCAAATAGAGGCGGGGAATCAGATATGGGGAAACAGAGGCGGGGAATCAGAGGCGTGGAAACAGAGGCGGGGAATCAGATATGGGGAATCAGAGGTGGGGAATCAGAGGTTGGGAATCAGAGGCAGGGAATCAGAGGCTGGGAATCAGATGCAGGGAATCAGATGCGGGGATCAGAGGCGGGGAATCAGAGCTGGGGAATCAGAGGTGGGGAATCAGAGTTGGGGAATCAGAGGCGGGGACTTAGATATGGGGAAACAGAGGCGGGGAATCAGAGGCGGGAAACAGAGGCGGGGAATCAGATATTGTGAATCAGAGGTGGGGAATCAGAGGCAGGGAATCAGATGTGCGGAATCAGAGATGGGCAATCAGAGGCAGGGAATCAGAATCAGAAGCAGGGAATAAGACGCGGGGAATCAGAGGCGGGGAATCAGAGCTGGGGAAGCAGAGGCAGTGAATCTGAGGCGGTGAATCAGAGGCAGGGAATCGGATGTGCGGAATCAGAGATGGGGAATCAGAGGTGGGGAATCAGAGGCGGTGAATCAGACATGGGTAATCAGAGGCGGGGAATCAGAGGCAGGAATTCAGACACGGGGAATCAGAGGCGGGGAATCAGAGCTGGGAAATTAGAGGCAGGGAATCAGAGTTGGGGATTCAGAGGCGGGGAATCAGATATGGGGAAACAGAGGCGGGGAATCAGAGGTGGGCAAATAGAGGCGGGGAATCAGATATGGGGAAACAGAGGCGGGGAATCAGAGGCGGGGAAACAGAGGCGGGGAATCAGATATGGGGAATCAGTGGTGGGGAATCAGAGGTTGGGAATCAGAGGCAGGGAATCAGAGGCTGGGAATCAGATGCAGGGAATCAGATGCGTGGAATCAGAGGCGGGGAATCAGAGCTGGGGAATCAGAGGTGGGGAATCAAAGTTGGGGAATCAGAGGCGGGGACTTAGATATTGGGAAACAGAGGCGGGGAATCAGAGGCGGGGAAACAGAGGCGGAGAATCAGACATGGGTAATCAGAGGCGGGGAATCAGAGGCAGGAAATCAGACACGGGGAATCAGAGGCGGGGAATCAGAGCTGGGAAATTAGAGGCAGGGAATCAGAGTTGGGGATTCAGAGGCGGGGAATCAGATATGGGGAAACAGAGGCGGGGAATCAGAGGCGGGCAAATAGAGGCGGGGAATCAGATATGGGGAAACAGAGGCGGGGAATCAGAGGCGGGGAAACAGAGGCGGGAAATCAGATATGGGGAATCAGAGGTGGGGAATCAGAGGTTGGGAATCAGAGGCAGGGAATCAGATGTGCGGAATCGGAGATGGGGAATCAGAGGCAGGGAATCAGAGGCGAGGAATCAGAGGTGGGGAATCAGAGGCCGGGAAACAGATATGGGGAATCAGAGGCGGGGAATCAGAGGCAGGGAATCAGAGGCAGGGAATCAGATGTGCGGAATCGGAGATGGGGAATCAGAGGCAGGGAATCAGAGGCGAGGAATCAGAGGTGGGGAATCAGAGGCCGGGAAACAGATATGGGGAAACAGAGGCGGGGAATCAGAGGCGGGGAAACAGAGGCGGGGAATCAGATATGGGGAATCAGAGGTGGGGTATCAGAGGTTGGGAATCAGAGGCAGGTAATCAGAGGCTTGGAATCAGATGCAGGGAATCAGATGCGGGGAATCAGAGGCGGGGAATCAGAGCTGGGGAATCAGAGGTGGGGAATCAGAGTTGGGGAATCAGAGGCGGTGACTTAGATATTGGGAAACAGAGGCGGGGAATCAGAGGCGGGGAAACAGAGGCGGGGAATCAGATATGGGGAATCAGAGGTGGGGAATCAGAGGCAGGGAATCAGATGTACGGAATCAGAGGCCGGGAATCAGAGGCCGGAATCAGATGCCGGGAATAAGAGGCCGGGAATCAGAGGTGGGGAATCAGAGTCCGGGAATCAGAGATGGGGATTCAGAGGCGGGGAATGAGATATGGGGATTCAGAGGCGGGGAATGAGATATGGGGAATCAGAGGCGGGGAATCAGAGGCGGGGAAACAGAGGCGGGGAATCAGATATGGGGAATCAGAGGTGGGGAATCAGGGGCGGGGTATCAGTGGCAGGGAATCAGAGGCGGGAAATCAGAGGCCGGGAATCAGAGGCGGTGAATCAGAGGCGGGGAATCAGAGGCAGGGAATCGGATGTGCGGAATCAGAGATGGGGAATCAGAGCTGGGGAATCAGAGGCGGTGAATCAGACATGGGTAATCAGAGGCAGGGATTCAGAGGCAGGAAATCAGACACGGGGAATCAGAGGCGGGGAATCAGAGCTGATGAATTAGATGCAGGGAATCGGAGTTGGGGATTCAGAGGCGGGGAATCAGATATGGGGAAACAGAGGTGGGGAATCAGAGGTGGGCAAATAGAGGCGGGGAATCAGATATGGGGAAACAGAGGCGGGGAATCAGAGGCGTGGAAACAGAGGCGGGGAATCAGATATGGGGAATCAGAGGTGGGGAATCAGAGGTTGGGAATCAGAGGCAGGGAATCAGAGGCTGGGAATCAGATGCAGGGAATCAGATGCGGGGATCAGAGGCGGGGAATCAGAGCTGGGGAATCAGAGGTGGGGAATCAGAGTTGGGGAATCAGAGGCGGGGACTTAGATATGGGGAAACAGAGGCGGGGAATCAGAGGCGGGAAACAGAGGCGGGGAATCAGATATTGTGAATCAGAGGTGGGGAATCAGAGGCAGGGAATCAGATGTGCGGAATCAGAGATGGGCAATCAGAGGCAGGGAATCAGAATCAGAAGCAGGGAATAAGACGCGGGGAATCAGAGGCGGGGAATCAGAGCTGGGGAAGCAGAGGCAGTGAATCTGAGGCGGTGAATCAGAGGCAGGGAATCGGATGTGCGGAATCAGAGATGGGGAATCAGAGGTGGGGAATCAGAGGCGGTGAATCAGACATGGGTAATCAGAGGCGGGGAATCAGAGGCAGGAATTCAGACACGGGGAATCAGAGGCGGGGAATCAGAGCTGGGAAATTAGAGGCAGGGAATCAGAGTTGGGGATTCAGAGGCGGGGAATCAGATATGGGGAAACAGAGGCGGGGAATCAGAGGTGGGCAAATAGAGGCGGGGAATCAGATATGGGGAAACAGAGGCGGGGAATCAGAGGCGGGGAAACAGAGGCGGGGAATCAGATATGGGGAATCAGTGGTGGGGAATCAGAGGTTGGGAATCAGAGGCAGGGAATCAGAGGCTGGGAATCAGATGCAGGGAATCAGATGCGTGGAATCAGAGGCGGGGAATCAGAGCTGGGGAATCAGAGGTGGGGAATCAAAGTTGGGGAATCAGAGGCGGGGACTTAGATATTGGGAAACAGAGGCGGGGAATCAGAGGCGGGGAAACAGAGGCGGAGAATCAGACATGGGTAATCAGAGGCGGGGAATCAGAGGCAGGAAATCAGACACGGGGAATCAGAGGCGGGGAATCAGAGCTGGGAAATTAGAGGCAGGGAATCAGAGTTGGGGATTCAGAGGCGGGGAATCAGATATGGGGAAACAGAGGCGGGGAATCAGAGGCGGGCAAATAGAGGCGGGGAATCAGATATGGGGAAACAGAGGCGGGGAATCAGAGGCGGGGAAACAGAGGCGGGAAATCAGATATGGGGAATCAGAGGTGGGGAATCAGAGGTTGGGAATCAGAGGCAGGGAATCAGAGGCTGGGAATCAGATGCAGGGAATCAGATGCGGGGAATCAGAGGCGGGGAATCAGAGCTGGGGAATCAGAGGTGGGGAATCAAAGTTGGGGAATCAGAGGCGGGGACTTAGATATGGGGAAACAGAGGTGGGGAATCAGAGGCGGGGAAACAGAGGCGGGGAATCAGATATGGGGAATCAGAGGTGGGGAATCAGAGGCAGGGAATTAGATGTGCGGAATCAGAAATGGGGAATCAGAGGCAGGGAATCAGAATCAGAAGCAGGGAATCAGAGGCCGGGAATCAGAGGCCGGAATCAGATGCCGGGAATAAGAGGCCGGGAATCAGAGTCCGGGAATCAGAGTCCGGGAATCAGAGATGGGGAATCAGAGGCGGGGAGTGAGATATGGGGAATCACAGGCGGGGAATCACAGGCGGGGAAACAGAGGCGAGGAATCAGATATGGGGAATCAGAGGTGGCGAATCAAAGGCGGTGAATCAGAGATGGGGAATCAGAGGCGGGGAATGAGAGGCATGGAATCAAACACGGGGAATCAGAGGCGGGGAATCAGAGCTGGGTTATCAGAGGCGGGGAATCAGAGTTGGGGAATCAGAGGCAGGGAATCAGATGTGGGGAATCAGAGTCCGGGAATCAGAGATGGGGATTCAGAGGCGGGGAATGAGATATGGGGAATCAGAGGCGGGGAATCAGAGGCGGGGAAACAGAGGCGGGGAATCAGATATGGGGAATCAGAGGTGGGGAATCAGGGGCGGGGTATCAGTGGCAGGGAATCAGAGGCAGGAAATCAGAGGCCGGGAATCAGAGGCGGTGAATCAGAGGCGGGGAATCAGAGGCAGGGAATCGGATGTGCGGAATCAGAGATGGGGAATCAGAGGTGGGGAATCAGGGGCGGGGTATCAGTGGCAGGGAATCAGAGGCGGGAAATCAGAGGCCGGGAATCAGAGGCGGTGAATCAGAGGCGGGGAATCAGATATGGGGAATCAGAGGTGGGGAATCAGGGGCGGGGTATCAGTGGCAGGGAAACAGAGGCGGGAAATCAGAGGCCGGGAATCAGAGGCGGTGAATCAGAGGCGGGGAATCAGAGGCAGGGAATCGGATGTGCGGAATCAGAGATGGGGAATCAGAGGTGGGGAATCAGAGGCGGTGAATCAGACATGGGTAATCAGAGGCGGGGAATCAGAGGCAGGAAATCAGACACGGGGAATCATTGGCGGGGAATTAGAGCTGGGGAATTAGATGCAGGGAATCAGAGTTGGGGATTCAGAGGCGGGGAATCAGATATGGGGAATCAGAGGTGGGGAATCAGAGGCAGGGAATCAGATGTACGGAATCAGAGGCCGGGAATCAGAGGCCGGAATCAGATGCCGGGAATAAGAGGCCGGGAATCAGAGGTGGGGAATCAGAGTCCGGGAATCAGAGATGGGGATTCAGAGGCGGGGAATGAGATATGGGGAATCAGAGGCGGGGAATCAGAGGCGGGGAAACAGAGGCGGGGAATCAGATATGGGGAATCAGAGGTGGGGAATCAGGGGCGGGGTATCAGTGGCAGGGAATCAGAGGCGGGAAATCAGAGGCCGGGAATCAGAGGCGGTGAATCAGAGGCGGGGAATCAGAGGTAGGGAATCGGATGTGCGGAATCAGAGATGGGGAATCAGAGGTGGGGAATCAGAGGCGGTGAATCAGACATGGGTAATCAGAGGCAGGGATTCAGAGGCAGGAAATCAGACACGGGGAATCAGAGGCGGGGAATCAGAGCTGGGGAATTAGATGCAGGGAATCAGAGTTGGGGATTCACAGGCGGGGAAACAGAGGCGGGGAATCAGATTTGGGGAATCAGAGGTGTGGAATCAGAGGTTGGGAATCAGAGGCAGGGAATCAGAGGCGGGGAAACAGAGGCGGGGAATCAGATATGGGGAATCAGAGGTGGCGAATCAAAGGCGGTGAAACAGAGATGGGGAATCAGGGCAGGGAATCAGAGGCAGGGGATCAAACACGGGGAATCAGAGCTGGGGAATCAGAGGCGGGGAATTAGAGTTGGGGAATCAGAGGAGGGGAATCAGAGGCGGGGAAACAGAGGCGGGGAATCAGATATGGGGAATCAGAGGTGGGGAATCAGAGGTTGGGAATCAGAGGCAGGGAATCAGAGGCGGGGAATCAGAGGCTGGGAATCAGAGGCAGGGAATCAGATGCAGGGAATCAGATGCGGGGAATCAGAGTTGGGGAATCAGAGGCAGGGAATCAGATGTGGGGAATCAGAGTCCGGGAATCAGAGATGGGGATTCAGAGGCGGGGAATCAGAGGCGGGGAAACAGAGGCGGGGAATCAGATATGGGGAATCAGAGGTGGGGTATCAGAGGTTGGGAATCAGAGGCAGGTAATCAGAGGCTTGGAATCAGATGCAGGGAAACAGATGCGGGGAATCAGAGGCGGGGAATCAGAGCTGGGGAATCAGAGGTGGGGAATCAGAGTTGGGGAATCAGAGGCGGGGACTTAGATATTGGGAAACAGAGGCGGGGAATCAGAGGCGGGGAAACAGAGGCGGGGAATCAGATATGGGGAATCAGAGGTGGGGAATCAGAGGCAGGGAATCAGATGTACGGAATCAGAGGCCGGGAATCAGAGGCCGGAATCAGATGCCGGGAATAAGAGGCCGGGAATCAGAGGTGGGGAATCAGAGTCCGGGAATCAGAGATGGGGATTCAGAGGCGGGGAATGAGATATGGGGAATCAGAGGCGGGGAATCAGAGGCGGGGAAACAGAGGCGGGGAATCAGATATGGGGAATCAGAGGTGGGGAATCAGGGGCGGGGTATCAGTGGCAGGGAATCAGAGGCGGGAAATCAGAGGCCGGGAATCAGAGGCGGTGAATCAGAGGCGGGGAATCAGAGGCAGGGAATCGGATGTGCGGAATCAGAGATGGGGAATCAGAGCTGGGGAATCAGAGGCGGTGAATCAGACATGGGTAATCAGAGGCAGGGATTCAGAGGCAGGAAATCAGACACGGGGAATCAGAGGCGGGGAATCAGAGCTGGGGAATTAGATGCAGGGAATCAGAGTTGGGGATTCAGAGGCGGGGAATCAGATATGGGGAAACAGAGGTGGGGAATCAGAGGTGGGCAAATAGAGGCGGGGAATCAGATATGGGGAAACAGAGGCGGGGAATCAGAGGCGTGGAAACAGAGGCGGGGAATCAGATATGGGGAATCAGAGGTGGGGAATCAGAGGTTGGGAATCAGAGGAAGGGAATCAGAGGCTGGGAATCAGATGCAGGGAATCAGATGCGGGGATCAGAGGCGGGGAATCAGAGCTGGGGAATCAGAGGTGGGGAATCAGAGTTGGGGAATCAGAGGCGGGGACTTAGATATGGGGAAACAGAGGCGGGGAATCAGAGGCGGGAAACAGAGGCGGGGAATCAGATATTGTGAATCAGAGGTGGGGAATCAGAGGCAGGGAATCAGATGTGCGGAATCAGAGATGGGCAATCAGAGGCAGGGAATCAGAAGCAGAAGCAGGGAATAAGACGCGGGGAATCAGAGGCGGGGAATCAGAGCTGGGGAAGCAGAGGCAGTGAATCTGAGGCGGTGAATCAGAGGCAGGGAATCGGATGTGCGGAATCAGAGATGGGGAATCAGAGGTGGGGAATCAGAGGCGGTGAATCAGACATGGGTAATCAGAGGCGGTGAATCAGAGGCGGGGAATCAGAGGTAGGGTATCGGATGTGCGGAATCAGAGATGGGGAATCAGAGGTGGGGAATCAGAGGCGGGGAATCAGAGCTGGGAAATTAGAGGCAGGGAATCAGAGTTGGGGAATCAGAGGCGGGGAATCAGATATGGGGAAACAGAGGCGGGGAATCAGAGGCGGGCAAATAGAGGCGGGGAATCAGATATGGGGAAACAGAGGCGGGGAATCAGAGGCGGGGAAACAGAGGCGGGGAATCAGATATGGGGAATCAGTGGTGGGGAATCAGAGGTTGGGAATCAGAGGCAGGGAATCAGAGGCTGGGAATCAGATGCAGGGAATCAGATGCGTGGAATCAGAGGCGGGGAATCAGAGCTGGGGAATCAGAGGTGGGGAATCAAAGTTGGGGAATCAGAGGCGGGGACTTAGATATTGGGAAACAGAGGCGGGGAATCAGAGGCGGGGAAACAGAGGCGGAGAATCAGACATGGGTAATCAGAGGCGGGGAATCAGAGGCAGGAAATCAGACACGGGGAATCAGAGGCGGGGAATCAGAGCTGGGAAATTAGAGGCAGGGAATCAGAGTTGGGGATTCAGAGGCGGGGAATCAGATATGGGGAAACAGAGGCGGGGAATCAGAGGCGGGCAAATAGAGGCGGGGAATCAGATATGGGGAAACAGAGGCGGGGAATCAGAGGCGGGGAAACAGAGGCGGGAAATCAGATATGGGGAATCAGAGGTGGGGAATCAGAGGTTGGGAATCAGAGGCAGGGAATCAGAGGCTGGGAATCAGATGCAGGGAATCAGATGCGGGGAATCAGAGGCGGGGAATCAGAGCTGGGGAATCAGAGGTGGGGAATCAAAGTTGGGGAATCAGAGGCGGGGACTTAGATATGGGGAAACAGAGGTGGGGAATCAGAGGCGGGGAAACAGAGGCGGGGAATCAGATATGGGGAATCAGAGGTGGGGAATCAGAGGCAGGGAATTAGATGTGCGGACTCAGAAATGGGGAATCAGAGGCAGGGAATCAGAATCAGAAGCAGGGAATCAGAGGCCGGGAATCAGAGGCCGGAATCAGATGCCGGGAATAAGAGGCCAGGAATCAGAGTCCGGGAATCAGAGTCCGGGAATCAGAGATGGGGAATCAGAGGCGGGGAGTGAGATATGGGGAATCAGAGGCGGGGAATCACAGGCGGGGAAACAGAGGCGAGGAATCAGATATGGGGAATCAGAGGTGGCGAATCAAAGGCGGTGAATCAGAGATGGGGAATCAGAGGCGGGGAATGAGAGGCAGGGAATCAAACACGGGGAATCAGAGGCGGGGAATCAGAGCTGGGTTATCAGAGGTGGGGAATCAGAGGTTGGGAATCAGAGGCAGGGAATCAGAGGCGGGGAATCAGAGGCAGGGATTCAGAGGCAGGGAATCAGATGTGCGGAATCGGAGATGGGGAATCAGAGGCAGGGAATCAGAGGCGAGGAATCAGAGGTGGGGAATCAGAGGCCGGGAAACAGATATGGGGAAACAGAGGCGGGGAATCAGAGGCGGGGAAACAGAGGCGGGGAATCAGATATGGGGAATCAGAGGTGGGGTATCAGAGGTTGGGAATCAGAGGCAGGTAATCAGAGGCTTGGAATCAGATGCAGGGAATCAGATGCGGGGAATCAGAGGCGGGGAATCAGAGCTGGGGAATCAGAGGTGGGGAATCAGAGTTGGGGAATCAGAGGCGGGGACTTAGATATTGGGAAACAGAGGCGGGGAATCAGATATGGGGAATCAGAGGTGGGGAATCAGAGGCAGGGAATCAGATGTACGGAATCAGAGGCCGGGAATCAGAGGCCGGAATCAGATGCCGGGAATAAGAGGCCGGGAATCAGAGGTGGGGAATCAGAGTCCGGGAATCAGAGATGGGGATTCAGAGGCGGGGAATGAGATATGGGGAATGAGAGGCGGGGAATCAGAGGCGGGGAAACAGAGGCGGGGAATCAGATATGGGGAATCAGAGGTGGGGAATCAGGGGCGGGGTATCAGTGGCAGGGAATCAGAGGCGGGAAATCAGAGGCCGGGAATCAGAGGCGGTGAATCAGAGGCGGGGAATCAGAGGTAGGGAATCGGATGTGCGGAATCAGAGATGGGGAATCAGAGGTGGGGAATCAGAGGCGGTGAATCAGAGCTGGGGAATTAGATGCAGGGAATCAGAGTTGGGGATTCAGAGGCGGGGAAACAGAGGCGGGGAATCAGATATGGGGAATCAGAGGTGTGGAATCAGAGGTTGGGAATCAGAGGCAGGGAATCAGAGGCGGGGAAACAGAGGCGGGGAATCAGATATGGGGAATCAGAGGTGGCGAATCAAAGGCGGTGAAACAGAGATGGGGAATCAGGGCAGGGAATCAGAGGCAGGGGATCAAACACGGGGAATCAGAGCTGGGGAATCAGAGGCGGGGAATTAGAGTTGGGGAATCAGAGGAGGGGAATCAGAGGCGGGGAAACAGAGGCGGGGAATCAGATATGGGGAATCAGAGGTGGGGAATCAGAGGTTGGGAATCAGAGGCAGGGAATCAGAGGCGGGGAATCAGAGGCAGGGAAACAGAGGCGGAGAATCAGACATGGGTAATCAGAGGCGGGGAATCAGAGGCAGGAAATCAGACACGGGGAATCAGAGGCGGGGAATCAGAGCTGGGAAATTAGAGGCAGGGAATCAGAGTTGGGGATTCAGAGGCGGGGAATCAGATATGGGGAAACAGAGGCGGGGAATCAGAGGCGGGCAAATAGAGGCGGGGAATCAGATATGGGGAAACAGAGGCGGGGAATCAGAGGCGGGGAAACAGAGGCGGGAAATCAGATATGGGGAATCAGAGGTGGGGAATCAGAGGTTGGGAATCAGAGGCAGGGAATCAGAGGCTGGGAATCAGATGTAGGGAATCAGATGCGGGGAATCAGAGGCGGGGAATCAGAGCTGGGGAATCAGAGGTGGGGAATCAAAGTTGGGGAATCAGAGGCGGGGACTTAGATATGGGGAAACAGAGGTGGGGAATCAGAGGCGGGGAAACAGAGGCGGGGAATCAGATATGGGGAATCAGAGGTGGGGAATCAGAGGCAGGGAATTAGATGTGCGGAATCAGAAATGGGGAATCAGAGGCAGGGAATCAGAATCAGAAGCAGGGAATCAGAGGCCGGGAATCAGAGGCCGGAATCAGATGCCGGGAATAAGAGGCCGGGAATCAGAGTCCGGGAATCAGAGTCCGGGAATCAGAGATGGGGAATCAGAGGCGGGGAGTGAGATATGGGGAATCAGAGGCGGGGAATCACAGGCGGGGAAACAGAGGCGAGGAATCAGATATGGGGAATCAGAGGTGGCGAATCAAAGGCGGTGAATCAGAGATGGGGAATCAGAGGCGGGGAATGAGAGGCAGGGAATCAAACACGGGGAATCAGAGGCGGGGAATCAGAGCTGGGTTATCAGAGGTGGGGAATCAGAGGTTGGGAATCAGAGGCAGGGAATCAGAGGCGGGGAATCAGAGGCAGGGAATCAGAGGCGAGGAATCAGAGGTGGGGAATCAGAGGCCGGGAAACAGATATGGGGAAACAGAGGCGGGGAATCAGAGGCGGGGAAACAGAGGCGGGGAATCAGATATGGGGAATCAGAGGTGGGGTATCAGAGGTTGGGAATCAGAGGCAGGTAATCAGAGGCTTGGAATCAGATGCAGGGAATCAGATGCGGGGAATCAGAGGCGGGGAATCAGAGCTGGGGAATCAGAGGTGGGGAATCAGAGTTGGGGAATCAGAGGCGGGGACTTAGATATTGGGAAACAGAGGCGGGGAATCAGAGGCGGGGAAACAGAGGCGGGGAATCAGATATGGGGAATCAGAGGTGGGGAATCAGAGGCAGGGAATCAGATGTACGGAATCAGAGGCCGGGAATCAGTGGCCGGAATCAGATGCCGGGAATAAGAGGCCGGGAATCAGAGGTGGGGAATCAGAGTCCGGGAATCAGAGATGGGGATTCAGAGGCGGGGAATGAGATATGGGGAATCAGAGGCGGGGAATCAGAGGCGGGGAAACAGAGGCGGGGAATCAGATATGGGGAATCAGAGGTGGGGAATCAGGGGCGGGGTATCAGTGGCAGGGAATCAGAGGCGGGAAATCAGAGGCCGGGAATCAGAGGCGGTGAATCAGAGGCGGGGAATCAGAGGTAGGGAATCGGATGTGCGGAATCAGAGATGGGGAATCAGAGGTGGGGAATCAGAGGCGGTGAATCAGAGCTGGGGAATTAGATGCAGGGAATCAGAGTTGGGGATTCAGAGGCGGGGAAACAGAGGCGGGGAATCAGATATGGGGAATCAGAGGTGTGGAATCAGAGGTTGGGAATCAGAGGCAGGGAATCAGAGGCGGGGAAACAGAGGCGGGGAATCAGATATGGGGAATCAGAGGTGGCGAATCAAAGGCGGTGAAACAGAGATGGGGAATCAGGGCAGGGAATCAGAGGCAGGGGATCAAACACGGGGAATCAGAGCTGGGGAATCAGAGGCGGGGAATTAGAGTTGGGGAATCAGAGGAGGGGAATCAGAGGCGGGGAAACAGAGGCGGGGAATCAGATATGGGGAATCAGAGGTGGGGAATCAGAGGTTGGGAATCAGAGGCAGGGAATCAGAGGCGGGGAATCAGAGGCAGGGAATCAGAGGCAGGGAATCAGATATGCGGAATCGGAGATGGGGAATCAGAGGCAGGGAATCAGAGGCGAGGAATCAGAGGTGGGGAATCAGAGGCCGGGAAACAGATATGGGGAAGCAGAGGCGGGGAATCAGAGGCGGGGAAACAGAGGCGGGGAATCAGATATGGGGAATCAGAGGTGGGGTATCAGAGGTTGGGAATCAGAGGCAGGTAATCAGAGGCTTGGAATCAGATGCAGGGAATCAGATGCGGGGAATCAGAGGCGGGGAATCAGAGCTGGGGAATCAGAGGTGGGGAATCAGAGTTGGGGAATCAGAGGCGGGGACTTAGATATTGGGAAACAGAGGCGGGGAATCAGAGGCGGGGAAACAGAGGCGGGGAATCAGATATGGGGAATCAGAGGTGGGGAATCAGAGGCAGGGAATCAGATGTACGGAATCAGAGGCCGGGAATCAGAGGCCGGAATCAGATGCCGGGAATAAGAGGCCGGGAATCAGAGGTGGGGAATCAGAGTCCGGGAATCAGAGATGGGGATTCAGAGGCGGGGAATGAGATATGGGGAATCAGAGGCGGGGAATCAGAGGCGGGGAAACAGAGGCAGGGAATCAGATATGGGGAATCAGAGGTGGGGAATCAGGGGCGGGGTATCAGTGGCAGGGAATCAGAGGCGGGAAATCAGAGGCCGGGAATCAGAGGCGGTGAATCAGAGGCGGGGAATCAGAGGCGGGGAATCAGAGGCGGGGAATCAGATATGGGGAATCAGAGGTGTGGAATCAGAGGTTGGGAATCAGAGGCAGGGAATCAGAGGCCGGGAATCAGAGGTGGGGAATCAGAGTCCGGGAATCAGAGATGGGGATTCAGAGGCGGGGAATGAGATATGGGGAATCAGAGGCGGGGAATCAGAGGCGGGGAAACAGAGGCGGGGAATCAGATATGGGGAATCAGAGGTGGGGAATCAGGGGCGGGGTATCAGTGGCAGGGAATCAGAGGCGGGAAATCAGGGCAGGGAATCAGAGGCAGGGGATCAAACACGGGGAATCAGAGCTGGGGAATCAGAGGCGGGGAATTAGAGTTGGGGAATCAGAGGAGGGGAATCAGAGGCGGGGAAACAGAGGCGGGGAATCAGATATGGGGAATCAGAGGTGGGGAATCAGAGGTTGGGAATCAGAGGCAGGGAATCAGAGGCGGGGAATCAGAGGCAGGGAATCAGAGGCAGGGAATCAGATATGCGGAATCGGAGATGGGGAATCAGAGGCAGGGAATCAGAGGCGAGGAATCAGAGGTGGGGAATCAGAGGCCGGGAAACAGATATGGGGAAGCAGAGGCGGGGAATCAGAGGCGGGGAAACAGAGGCGGGGAATCAGATATGGGGAATCAGAGGTGGGGTATCAGAGGTTGGGAATCAGAGGCAGGTAATCAGAGGCTTGGAATCAGATGCAGGGAATCAGATGCGGGGAATCAGAGGCGGGGAATCAGAGCTGGGGAATCAGAGGTGGGGAATCAGAGTTGGGGAATCAGAGGCGGGGACTTAGATATTGGGAAACAGAGGCGGGGAATCAGAGGCGGGGAAACAGAGGCGGGGAATCAGATATGGGGAATCAGAGGTGGGGAATCAGAGGCAGGGAATCAGATGTACGGAATCAGAGGCCGGGAATCAGAGGCCGGAATCAGATGCCGGGAATAAGAGGCCGGGAATCAGAGGTGGGGAATCAGAGTCCGGGAATCAGAGATGGGGATTCAGAGGCGGGGAATGAGATATGGGGAATCAGAGGCGGGGAATCAGAGGCGGGGAAACAGAGGCAGGGAATCAGATATGGGGAATCAGAGGTGGGGAATCAGGGGCGGGGTATCAGTGGCAGGGAATCAGAGGCGGGAAATCAGAGGCCGGGAATCAGAGGCGGTGAATCAGAGGCGGGGAATCAGAGGCAGGGAATCGGATGTGCGGAATCAGAGATGGGGAATCAGAGCTGGGGAATCAGAGGCGGTGAATCAGACATGGGTAATCAGAGGCAGGGATTCAGAGGCAGGAAATCAGACACGGGGAATCAGAGGCGGGGAATCAGAGCTGGGGAATTAGATGCAGGGAATCAGAGTTGGGGATTCAGAGGCGGGGAATCAGATATGGGGAAACAGAGGTGGGGAATCAGAGGTGGGCAAATAGAGGCGGGGAATCAGATATGGGGAAACAGAGGCGGGGAATCAGAGGCGTGGAAACAGAGGCGGGGAATCAGATATGGGGAATCAGAGGTGGGGAATCAGAGGTTGGGAATCAGAGGCAGGGAATCAGAGGCTGGGAATCAGATGCAGGGAATCAGATGCGGGGATCAGAGGCGGGGAATCAGAGCTGGGGAATCAGAGGTGGGGAATCAGAGTTGGGGAATCAGAGGCGGGGACTTAGATATGGGGAAACAGAGGCGGGGAATCAGAGGCGGGAAACAGAGGCGGGGAATCAGATATTGAGAATCAGAGGTGGGGAATCAGAGGCAGGGAATCAGATGTGCGGAATCAGAGATGGGCAATCAGAGGCAGGGAATCAGAATCAGAAGCAGGGAATAAGACGCGGGGAATCAGAGGCGGGGAATCAGAGCTGGGGAAGCAGAGGCAGTGAATCTGAGGCGGTGAATCAGAGGCAGGGAATCGGATGTGCGGAATCAGAGATGGGGAATCAGAGGTGGGGAATCAGAGGCGGTGAATCAGACATGGGTAATCAGAGGCGGGGAATCAGAGGCAGGAATTCAGACACGGGGAATCAGAGGCGGGGAATCAGAGCTGGGAAATTAGAGGCAGGGTATCAGAGTTGGGGATTCAGAGGCGGGGAATCAGATATGGGGAAACAGAGGCGGGGAATCAGAGGCGGGCAAATAGAGGTGGGGAATCAGATATGGGGAAACTGAGGCGGGGAATCAGAGGCGGGGAAACAGAGGCGGGGAATCAGATATGGGGAATCAGTGGTGGGGAATCAGAGGTTGGGAATCAGAGGCAGGGAATCAGAGGCTGGGAATCAGATGCAGGGAATCAGATGAATGGAATCAGAGGCGGGGAATCAGAGCTGGGGAATCAGAGGTGGGGAATCAAAGTTGGGGAATCAGAGGCGGGGACTTAGATATTGGGAAACAGAGGCGGGGAATCAGAGGCGGGGAAACAGAGGCGGAGAATCAGACATGGGTAATCAGAGGCGGGGAATCAGAGGCAGGAAATCAGACACGGGGAATCAGAGGCGGGGAATCAGAGCTGGGAAATTAGAGGCAGGGAATCAGAGTTGGGGATTCAGAGGCGGGGAATCAGATATGGGGAAACAGAGGCGGGGAATCAGAGGCGGGCAAATAGAGGCGGGGAATCAGATATGGGGAAACAGAGGCGGGGAATCAGAGGCGGGGAAACAGAGGCGGGAAATCAGATATGGGGAATCAGAGGTGGGGAATCAGAGGTTGGGAATCAGAGGCAGGGAATCAGAGGCTGGGAATCAGATGCAGGGAATCAGATGCGGGGAATCAGAGGCGGGGAATCAGAGCTGGGGAATCAGAGGTGGGGAATCAAAGTTGGGGAATCAGAGGCGGGGACTTAGATATGGGGAAACAGAGGTGGGGAATCAGAGGCGGGGAAACAGAGGCGGGGAATCAGATATGGGGAATCAGAGGTGGGGAATCATAGGCAGGGAATTAGATGTGCGGAATCAGAAATGGGGAATCAGAGGCAGGGAATCAGAATCAGAAGCAGGGAATCAGAGGCCGGGAATCAGAGGCCGGAATCAGATGCCGGGAATAAGAGGCCGGGAATCAGAGTCCGGGAATCAGAGTCCGGGAATCAGAGATGGGGAATCAGAGGCGGGGAGTGAGATATGGGGAATCAGAGGCGGGGAATCACAGGCGGGGAAACAGAGGCGAGGAATCAGATATGGGGAATCAGAGGTGGCGAATCAAAGGCGGTGAATCAGAGATGGGGAATCAGAGGCGGGGAATGAGAGGCAGGGAATCAAACACGGGGAATCAGAGGCGGGGAATCAGAGCTGGGTTATCAGAGGCGGGGAATCAGAGTTGGGGAATCAGAGGCAGGGAATCAGATGTGGGGAATCAGAGTCCGGGAATCAGAGATGGGGATTCAGAGGCGGGGAATGAGATATGGGGAATCAGAGGCGGGGAATCAGAGGCGGGGAAACAGAGGCGGGGAATCAGATATGGGGAATCAGAGGTGGGGAATCAGGGGCAGGGTATCAGTGGCAGGGAATCAGAGGCGGGAAATCAGAGGCCGGGAATCAGAGGCGGTGAATCAGAGGCGGGGAATCAGAGGCAGGGAATCGGATGTGCGGAATCAGAGATGGGGAATCAGAGGTGGGGAATCAGGGGCGGGGTATCAGTGGCAGGGAATCAGAGGCGGGAAATCAGAGGCCGGGAATCAGAGGCGGTGAATCAGAGGCGGGGAATCAGATATGGGGAATCAGAGGTGGGGAATCAGGGGCGGGGTATCAGTGGCAGGGAATCAGAGGTGGGAAATCAGAGGCCGGGAATCAGAGGCGGTGAATCAGAGGCGGGGAATCAGAGGCAGGGAATCGGATGTGCGGAATCAGAGATGGGGAATCAGAGGTGGGGAATCAGAGGCGGTGAATCAGACATGGGTAATCAGAGGCGGGGAATCAGAGGCAGGAAATCAGACACGGGGAATCATTGGCGGGGAATTAGAGCTGGGGAATTAGATGCAGGGAATCAGAGTTGGGGATTCAGAGGCGGGGAATCAGATATGGGGAAATAGAGGTGGGGAACCAGAGGTGGGCAAATAGAGGCGGGTAATCCGATATGGGGAAACAGAGGCGGGGAATCAGAGGCGTGGAAACAGAGGCGGGGAATCAGATATGGGGAATCAGAGGTGGGGAATCAGAGGTTGGGAATCAGAGGCAGGGAATCAGAGGCTGGGAATCAGATGCAGGGAATCAGATGCGGGGATCAGAGGCGGGGAATCAGAGCTGGGGAATCAGAGGTGGGGAATCAGAGTTGGGGAATCAGAGGCGGGGACTTAGATATGGGGAAACAGAGGCGGGGAATCAGAGGCGGGAAACAGAGGCGGGGAATCAGATATTGTGAATCAGAGGTGGGGAATCAGAGGCAGGGAATCAGATGTGCGGAATCAGAGATGGGGAATCAGAGGCAGGGAATCAGAATCAGAAGCAGGGAATAAGACGTGGGGAATCAGAGGCGGGGAATCAGAGCTGGGGAAGCAGAGGCAGTGAATCAGAGGCGGGGAATCAGAGGCAGGGAATCGGATGTGCGGAATCAGAGATGGGGAATCAGAGGTGGGGAATCAGAGGCGGTGAATCAGACATGGGTAATCAGAGGCGGGGAATCAGAGGCAGGAAATCAGACACGGGGAATCAGAGGCGGGGAATCAGAGCTGGGAAATTAGAGGCAGGGAATCAGAGTTGGGGATTCAGAGGCGGGGAATCAGATATGGGGAAACAGAGGAGGGGAATCAGAGGCGGGCAAATAGAGGCGGGGAATCAGATATGGGGAAACAGAGGCGGGGAATCAGAGGCGGGGAAACAGAGGCGGGGAATCAGATATTGGGAATCAGAGGTGGGGAATCAGAGATGGGGAATCAGAGGCGGGGAGTGAGATATGGGGAATCAGAGGCGGGGAATCAGAGGCGGGGAAACAGAGGCGGGGAATCAGAGCTGGGAAATTAGAGGCAGGGAATCAGAGTTGGGGATTCAGAGGCGGGGAATCAGATATGGGGAATCAGAGGTGTGGAATCAGAGGTTGGGAATCAGAGGCAGGGAATCAGAGGCGGGGAAACAGAGGTGGGGTATCAGAGGTTGGGAATCAGAGGCAGGTAATCAGAGGCTTGGAATCAGATGCAGGGAATCAGATGCGGGGAATCAGAGGCGGGGAATCAGAGCTGGGGAATCAGAGGTGGGGAATCAGAGTTGGGGAATCAGAGGCGGGGACTTAGATATTGGGAAACAGAGGCGGGGAATCAGAGGCGGGGAAACAGAGGCGGGGAATCAGATATGGGGAATCAGAGGTGGGGAATCAGAGGCAGGGAATCAGATGTACGGAATCAGAGGCCGGGAATCAGAGGCCGGAATCAGATGCCGGGAATAAGAGGCCGGGAATCAGAGGTGGGGAATCAGAGTCCGGGAATCAGAGATGGGGATTCAGAGGCGGGGAATGAGATATGGGGAATCAGAGGCGGGGAATCAGAGGCGGGGAAACAGAGGCGGGGAATCAGATATGGGGAATCAGAGGTGGGGAATCAGGGGCGGGGTATCAGTGGCAGGGAATCAGAGGCGGGAAATCAGAGGCCGGGAATCAGAGGCGGTGAATCAGAGGCGGGGAATCAGAGGCAGGGAATCGGATGTGCGGAATCAGAGATGGGGAATCAGAGCTGGGGAATCAGAGGCGGTGAATCAGACATGGGTAATCAGAGGCAGGGATTCAGAGGCAGGAAATCAGACACGGGGAATCAGAGGCGGGGAATCAGAGCTGGGGAATTAGATGCAGGGAATCAGAGTTGGGGATTCAGAGGCGGGGAATCAGATATGGGGAAACAGAGGTGGGGAATCAGAGGTGGGCAAATAGAGGCGGGGAATCAGATATGGGGAAACAGAGGCGGGGAATCAGAGGCGTGGAAACAGAGGCGGGGAATCAGATATGGGGAATCAGAGGTGGGGAATCAGAGGTTGGGAATCAGAGGCAGGGAATCAGAGGCTGGGAATCAGATGCAGGGAATCAGATGCGGGGATCAGAGGCGGGGAATCAGAGCTGGGGAATCAGAGGTGGGGAATCAGAGTTGGGGAATCAGAGGCGGGGACTTAGATATGGGGAAACAGAGGCGGGGAATCAGAGGCGGGAAACAGAGGCGGGGAATCAGATATTGTGAATCAGAGGTGGGGAATCAGAGGCAGGGAATCAGATGTGCGGAATCAGAGATGGGCAATCAGAGGCAGGGAATCAGAATCAGAAGCAGGGAATAAGACGCGGGGAATCAGAGGCGGGGAATCAGAGCTGGGGAAGCAGAGGCAGTGAATCTGAGGCGGTGAATCAGAGGCAGGGAATCGGATGTGCGGAATCAGAGATGGGGAATCAGAGGTGGGGAATCAGAGGCGGTGAATCAGACATGGGTAATCAGAGGCGGGGAATCAGAGGCAGGAATTCAGACACGGGGAATCAGAGGCGGGGAATCAGAGCTGGGAAATTAGAGGCAGGGAATCAGAGTTGGGGATTCAGAGGCGGGGAATCAGATATGGGGAAACAGAGGCGGGGAATCAGAGGCGGGCAAATAGAGGCGGGGAATCAGATATGGGGAAACTGAGGCGGGGAATCAGAGGCGGGGAAACAGAGGCGGGGAATCAGATATGGGGAATCAGTGGTGGGGAATCAGAGGTTGGGAATCAGAGGCAGGGAATCAGAGGCTGGGAATCAGATGCAGGGAATCAGATGCGTGGAATCAGAGGCGGGGAATCAGAGCTGGGGAATCAGAGGTGGGGAATCAAAGTTGGGGAATCAGAGGCAGGGAATCAGATGTGGGGAATCAGAGTCCGGGAATCAGAGATGGGGAATCAGAGGTGGGGAATCAGGGGCAGGGTATCAGTGGCAGGGAATCAGAGGCGGGAAATCAGAGGCCGGGAATCAGAGGCGGTGAATCAGAGGCGGGGAATCAGAGGCAGGGAATCGGATGTGCGGAATCAGAGATGGGGAATCAGAGGTGGGGAATCAGGGGCGGGGTATCAGTGGCAGGGAATCAGAGGCGGGAAATCAGAGGCCGGGAATCAGAGGCGGTGAATCAGAGGCGGGGAATCAGATATGGGGAATCAGAGGTGGGGAATCAGGGGCGGGGTATCAGTGGCAGGGAATCAGAGGCGGGAAATCAGAGGCCGGGAATCAGAGGCGGTGAATCAGAGGCGGGGAATCAGAGGCAGGGAATCGGATGTGCGGAATCAGAGATGGGGAATCAGAGGTGGGGAATCAGAGGCGGTGAATCAGACATGGGTAATCAGAGGCGGGGAATCAGAGGCAGGAAATCAGACACGGGGAATCATTGGCGGGGAATTAGAGCTGGGGAATTAGATGCAGGGAATCAGAGTTGGGGATTCAGAGGCGGGGAATCAGATATGGGGAAATAGAGGTGGGGAACCAGAGGTGGGCAAATAGAGGCGGGGAATCCGATATGGGGAAACAGAGGCGGGGAATCAGAGGCGTGGAAACAGAGGCGGGGAATCAGATATGGGGAATCAGAGGTGGGGAATCAGAGTTTGGGAATCAGAGGCAGGGAATCAGAGGCTGGGAATCAGATGCAGGGAATCAGATGCGGGGATCAGAGGCGGGGAATCAGAGCTGGGGAATCAGAGGTGGGGAATCAGAGTTGGGGAATCAGAGGCGGGGACTTAGATATGGGGAAACAGAGGCGGGGAATCAGAGGCGGGAAACAGAGGCGGGGAATCAGATATTGTGAATCAGAGGTGGGGAATCAGAGGCAGGGAATCAGATGTGCGGAATCAGAGATGGGGAATCAGAGGCAGGGAATCAGAATCAGAAGCAGGGAATAAGACGCGGGGAATCAGAGGCGGGGAATTAGAGCTGGGTAAGCAGAGGCAGTGAATCAGAGGCGGGGAATCAGAGGCAGGGAATCGGATGTGCGGAATCAGAGATGGGGAATCAGAGGTGGGGAATCAGAGGCGGTGAATCAGACATGGGTAATCAGAGGCGGGGAATCAGATCCAGGAAATCAGACACGGGGAATCAGAGGCGGGGAATCAGAGCTGGGAAATTAGAGGCAGGGAATCAGAGTTGGGGATTCAGAGGCGGGGAATCAGATATGGGGAAACAGAGGAGGGGAATCAGAGGCGGGCAAATAGAGGCGGGGAATCAGATATGGGGAAACAGAGGCGGGGAATCAGAGGCGGGGAAACAGAGGCGGGGAATCAGATATGGGGAATCAGAGGTGGGGAATCAGAGATGGGGAATCAGAGGCGGGGAGTGAGATATGGGGAATCAGAGGCGGGGAATCACAGGCGGGGAAACAGAGGCGAGGAATCAGATATGGGGAATCAGAGGTGGCGAATCAAAGGCGGTGAATCAGAGATGGGGAATCAGAGGCGGGGAATGAGAGGCAGGGAATCAAACACGGGGAATCAGAGGCGGGGAATCAGAGCTGGGTTATCAGAGGCGGGGAATCAGAGTTGGGGAATCAGAGGCAGGGAATCAGATGTCGGGAATCAGAGATGGGGATTCAGAGGCGGGGAATGAGATATGGGGAATCAGAGGCGGGGAATCAGAGGCGGGGAAACAGAGGCGGGGAATCAGATATGGGGAATCAGAGGTGGGGAATCAGGGGCGGGGTATCAGTGGCAGGGAATCAGAGGCGGGAAATCAGAGGCCGGGAATCAGAGGCGGTGAATCAGAGGCGGGGAATCAGAGGCAGGGAATCGGATGTGCGGAATCAGAGATGGCGAATCAGAGGTGGGGAATCAGGGGCGGGGTATCAGTGGCAGGGAATCAGAGGCGGGAAATCAGAGGCCGGGAATCAGAGGCGGTGAATCAGAGGCGGGGAATCAGATATGGGGAATCAGAGGTGGGGAATCAGGGGCGGGGTATCAGTGGCAGGGAATCAGAGGCGGGAAATCAGAGGCCGGGAATCAGAGGCGGTGAATCAGAGGCGGGGAATCAGAGGCAGGGAATCGGATGTGCGGAATCAGAGATGGGGAATCAGAGGTGGGGAATCAGAGGCGGTGAATCAGACATGGGTAATCAGAGGCGGGGAATCAGAGGCAGGAAATCAGACACGGGGAATCATTGGCGGGGAATTAGAGCTGGGGAATTAGATGCAGGGAATCAGAGTTGGGGATTCAGAGGCGGGGAATCAGATATGGGGAAATAGAGGTGGGGAACCAGAGGTGGGCAAATAGAGGCGGGGAATCCGATATGGGGAAACAGAGGCGGGGAATCAGAGGCGTGGAAACAGAGGCGGGGAATCAGATATGGGGAATCAGAGGTGGGGAATCAGAGGTTGGGAATCAGAGGCAGGGAATCAGAGGCTGGGAATCAGATGCAGGGAATCAGATGCGGGGATCAGAGGCGGGGAATCAGAGCTGGGGAATCAGAGGTGGGGAATCAGAGTTGGGGAATCAGAGGCGGGGACTTAGATATGGGGAAACAGAGGCGGGGAATCAGAGGCGGGAAACAGAGGCGGGGAATCAGATATTGTGAATCAGAGGTGGGGAATCAGAGGCAGGGAATCAGATGTGCGGAATCAGAGATGGGGAATCAGAGGCAGGGAATCAGAATCAGAAGCAGGGAATAAGACGCGGGGAATCAGAGGCGGGGAATCAGAGCTGGGGAAGCAGAGGCAGTGAATCAGAGGCGGGGAATCAGAGGCAGGGAATCGGATGTGCGGAATCAGAGATGGGGAATCAGAGGTGGGGAATCAGAGGCGGTGAATCAGACATGGGTAATCAGAGGCGGGGAATCAGAGGCAGGAAATCAGACACGGGGAATCAGAGGCGGGGAATCAGAGCTGGGAAATTAGAGGCAGGGAATCAGAGTTGGGGATTCAGAGGCGGGGAATCAGATATGGGGAAAAAGAGGAGGGGAATCAGAGGCGGGCAAATAGAGGCGGGGAATCAGATATGGGGAAACAGAGGCGGGGAATCAGAGGTGGGGAAACAGAGGCGGGGAATCAGATATGGGGAATCAGAGGTGGGGAATCAGAGGTTGGGAATCAGAGGCAGGGAATCAGAGGCTGGGAATCAGATGCAGGGAATCAGATGCGGGGTATAGAGGCGGGGAATCAGAGCTGGGGAATCAGAGGTGGGGAATCAAAGTTGGGGAATCAGAGGCGGGGACAGATATGGGGAATCAGAGGCGGGGAATCAGATATGGGGAAACAGGGGCGGGGAATCAGAGGCTGGGAAACAGAGGCGGGGAATCAGATATGGGGAATCAGAGGTGTGGAATCAGAGGTTGGGAATCAGAGGCAGGGAATCAGAGGCGGGGAAACAAAGGCGGGGAATCAGATATGGGGAATCAGAGGTGGCGAATCAAAGGCGGTGAAACAGAGATGGGGAATCAGGGCAGGGAATCAGAGGCAGGGGATCAAACACGGGGAATCAGAGCTGGGGAATCAGAGGCGGGGAATTAGAGTTGGGGAATCAGAGGAGGGGAATCAGAGGCGGGGAAACAGAGGCGGGGAATCAGATATGGGGAATCAGAGGTGGGGAATCAGAGGTTGGGAATCAGAGGCAGGGAATCAGAGGCGGGGAATCAGAGGCAGGGAATCAGAGGCAGGGAATCAGATGTGCGGAATCGGAGATGGGGAATCAGAGGCAGGGAATCAGAGGCGAGGAATCAGAGGTGGGGAATCAGAGGCCGGGAAACAGATATGGGGAAACAGAGGCGGGGAATCAGAGGCGGGGAAACAGAGGCGGGGAATCAGATATGGGGAATCAGTGGTGGGGTATCAGAGGTTGGGAATCAGAGGCAGGTAATCAGAGGCTTGGAATCAGATGCAGGGAATCAGATGCGGGGAATCAGAGGCGGGGAATCAGAGCTGGGGAATCAGAGGTGGGGAATCAGAGTTGGGGAATCAGAGGCGGGGACTTAGATATTGGGAAACAGAGGCGGGGCATCAGAGGCGGGGAAACAGAGGCGGGGAATCAGATATGGGGAATCAGAGGTGGGGAATCAGAGGCAGGGAATCAGATGTACGGAATCAGAGGCCGGGAATCAGAGGCCGGAAACAGATGCCGGGAATAAGAGGCCGGGAATCAGAGGTGGGGAATCAGAGTCCGGGAATCAGAGATGGGGATTCAGAGGCGGGGAATGAGATATGGGGAATCAGAGGCGGGGAATCAGAGGCAGGGAAACAGAGGCGGGGAATCAGATATGGGGAATCAGAGGTGGGGAATCAGGGGCGGGGTATCAGTGGCAGGGAATCAGAGGCGGGAAATCAGAGGCCGGGAATCAGAGGCGGTGAATCAGAGGCGGGGAATCAGAGGTAGGGAATCGGATGTGCGGAATCAGAGATGGGGAATCAGAGGTGGGGAATCAGAGGCAGTGAATCAGACATGGGTAATCAGAGGCAGGGATTCAGAGGCAGGAAATCAGACACGGGGAATCAGAGGCGGGGAATCAGAGCTGGGGAATTAGATGCAGGGAATCAGAGTTGGGGATTCAGAGGCGGGGAAACAGAGGCGGGGAATCAGATATGGGGAATCAGAGGTGTGGAATCAGAGGTTGGGAATCAGAGGCAGGGAATCAGAGGCGGGGAAACAGAGGCGGGGAATCAGATATGGGGAATCAGAGGTGGCGAATCAAAGGCGGTGAAACAGAGATGGGGAATCAGGGCAGGGAATCAGAGGCAGGGGATCAAACACGGGGAATCAGAGCTGGGGAATCAGAGGCGGGGAATTAGAGTTGGGGAATCAGAGGAGGGGAATCAGAGGCGGGGAAACAGAGGCGGGGAATCAGATATGGGGAATCAGAGGTGGGGAATCAGAGGTTGGGAATCAGAGGCAGGGAATCAGAGGCGGGGAATCAGAGGCAGGGAATCAGAGGCAGGGAATCAGATGTGCGGAATCGGAGATGGGGAATCAGAGGCAGGGAATCAGAGGCTAGGAATCAGAGGTGGGGAATCAGAGGCCGGGAAACAGATATGGGGAAACAGAGGCGGGGAATCAGAGGCGGGGAAACAGAGGCGGGGAATCAGATATGGGGAATCAGAGGTGGGTTATCAGAGGTTGGGAATCAGAGGCAGGTAATCAGAGGCTTGGAATCAGATGCAGGGAATCAGATGCGGGGAATCAGAGGCGGGGAATCAGAGCTGGGGAATCAGAGGTGGGGAATCAGAGATGGGGAATCAGAGGCGGGGACTTAGATATTGGGAAACAGAGGCGGGGAATCAGAGGCGGGGAAACAGAGGCGGGGAATCAGATATGGGGAATCAGAGGTGGGGAATCAGAGGCAGGGAATCAGATGTACGGAATCAGAGGCCGGGAATCAGAGGCCGGAATCAGATGCCGGGAATAAGAGGCCGGGAATCAGAGGTGGGGAATCAGAATCCGGGAATCAGAGATGGGGATTCAGAGGCGGGGAATGAGATATGGGGAATCAGAGGCGGGGAATCAGAGGCGGGGAAACAGAGGCGGGGAATCAGATATGGGGAATCAGAGGTGGGGAATCAGGGGCGGGGTATCAGTGGCAGGGAATCAGAGGCGGGAAATCAGAGGCCGGGAATCAGAGGCGGTGAATCAGAGGCGGGGAATCAGAGGCAGGGAATCGGATGTGCGGAATCAGAGATGGGGAATCAGAGGTGGGGAATCAGAGGCGGTGAATCAGACATGGGTAATCAGAGGCAGGGATTCAGAGGCAGGAAATCAGACACGGGGAATCAGAGGCGGGGAATCAGAGCTGGGGAATTAGATGCAGGGAATCAGAGTTGGGGATTCAGAGGCGGGGAATCAGATATGGGGAAACAGAGGTGGGGAATCAGAGGTGTGCAAATAGAGGCGGGGAATCAGATATGGGGAAACAGAGGCGGGGAATCAGAGGCGTGGAAACAGAGGCGGGGAATCAGATATGGGGAATCAGAGGTGGGGAATCAGAGGTTGGGAATCAGAGGCAGGGAATCAGAGGCTGGGAATCAGATGCAGGGAATCAGATGCGGGGATCAGAGGCGGGGAATCAGAGCTGGGGAATCAGAGGTGGGGAATCAGAGTTGGGGAATCAGAGGCGGGGACGTAGATATGGGGAAACAGAGGCGGGGAATCAGAGGCGGGAAACAGAGGCGGGGAATCAGATATTGTGAATCAGAGGTGGGGAATCAGAGGCAGGGAATCAGATGTGCGGAATCAGAGATGGGCAATCAGAGGCAGGGAATCAGAATCAGAAGCAGGGAATAAGACGCGGGGATTCAGAGGCGGGGAATCAGAGCTGGGGAAGCAGAGGCAGTGAATCTGAGGCGGTGAATCAGAGGCAGGGAATCGGATGTGCGGAATCAGAGATGGGGAATCAGAGGTGGGGAATCAGAGGTTGGGAATCAGAGGCAGGGAATCAGAGGCTGGGAATCAGATGCAGGGAATCAGATGCGTGGAATCAGAGGCGGGGAATCAGAGCTGGGGAATCAGAGGTGGGGAATCAAAGTTGGGGAATCAGAGGCGGGGACTTAGATATTGGGAAACAGAGGCGGGGAATCAGAGGCGGGGAAACAGAGGCGGAGAATCAGACATGGGTAATCAGAGGCGGGGAATCAGAGGCAGGAAATCAGACACGGGGAATCAGAGGCGGGGAATCAGAGCTGGGAAATTAGAGGCAGGGAATCAGAGTTGGGGATTCAGAGGCGGGGAATCAGATATGGGGAAACAGAGGCGGGGAATCAGAGGCGGGCAAATAGAGGCGGGGAATCAGATATGGGGAAACAGAGGCGGGGAATCAGAGGTGGGGAAACAGAGGCGGGAAATCAGATATGGGGAATCAGAGGTGGGGAATCAGAGGTTGGGAATCAGAGGTAGGGAATCATAGGCTGGGAATCAGATGCAGGGAATCAGATGCGGGGAATCAGAGGCGGGGAATCAGAGCTGGGGAATCAGAGGTGGGGAATCAAAGTTGGGGAATCAGAGGCGGGGACTTAGATATGGGGAAACAGAGGTGGGGAATCAGAGGCGGGGAAACAGAGGCGGGGAATCAGATATGGGGAATCAGAGGTGGGGAATCAGAGGCAGGGAATTAGATGTGCGGAATCAGAAATGGGGAATCAGAGGCAGGGAATCAGAATCAGAAGCAGGGAATCAGAGGCCGGGAATCAGAGGCCGGAATCAGATGCTGGGAATAAGAGGCCGGGAATCAGAGTCCGGGAATCAGAGTCCGGGAATCAGAGATGGGGAATCAGAGGCAGGGAGTGAGATATGGGGAATCAGAGGCGGGGAATCACAGGCGGGGAAACAGAGGCGAGGAATCAGATATGGGGAATCAGAGGTGGCAAATCAAAGGCGGTGAATCAGAGATGGGGAATCAGAGGCGGGGAATGAGAGGCAGGGAATCAAACACGGGGAATCAGAGGCGGGGAATCAGAGCTGGGTTATCAGAGGTGGGGAATCAGAGTTGGGGAATCAGAGGCGGGGAATCAGAGCTGGGGAATCAGAGGTGGGGAATCAGAGTCGGGGAATCAGAGGCAGGGAATCGGATGTGCGGAATCAGAGATGGGGAATCAGAGGTGGGGAATCAGAGGCGGTGAATCTGAGATGGGGAATCAGAGGCGTGGAATCAGAGGCAGGATATCAGACACGGGGATCCAGAGGCTGGGAATCAGACGGGGGGAATCAAAGGCGGGGAATCAGAGCTGGGGAATCAGAGGCAGGGAATCAGAGTTGGGGATTCAGAGGCGGGGAATTAGATATGGGGAATCAGAGGTGGGGAATCAGAGGTGGTGAATCAGAGATGGGGAATCACAGGCGGGGAATCAGAGGCAGGGAATAGAACGCGGGGAATCAGAGGCAGGGAATCAGAGCTGGGGAATCAGAGGCGGGGAATCATAGTTGGGAATCAGAGGCGGGGAAACAGAGGCGGGGAATCAGATATGGGGAATCGGATGCGGGGAATCAGAGGCGGGGAATCAGAGCTGGGGAATCAGAGGCGGGAAATCAGAGTTGGTGCATCAGAGGTGGGGAATTAGATATGGGGAAACAGAGGCGGGGAATCAGAGGCGGGGAAACAGAGGCGGGGAATCAGATATGGGGAATCAGAGGTGGGGAATCAGAGGCAGGGAATCAGATGTGCGGAATCAGAGATGGGGAATCAGAGGCAGGGAATCAGAATCAGAAGCGGGGAATCAGAGGCCTGGAATCAGATGCTGGGAATAAGAGGCCGGGAATCAGAGGTGGGGAATCAGAGTCCGAGAATCAGAGATTGGGATTCAAAGGCGGGGAATGAGATATGGAGAATCAGAGCCGGGGAATCAGAGGCGGGGAAACAGAGGTGGGGAATCAGATATGGGGAATCAGAGGTGGCGAATCAAAGGCGATGAATCAGAGATGGGGAATCAGAGGCGGGGAATCAGAGGCAGGGAATCAAACACGGGGAATCAGAGGCGGGGAATCAGAGCTGGGGAATCAGAGGTGTGGAATCAGAGGTTGGGAATCAGAGGCAGGGAATCAGAGGCGGGGAAACAGAGGCAGGGAATCAGATCTGGGGAATCAGTGGCGGGGAAGTAGAGTTGGGGAATCAGAGGCGGGGAATCAGAGGCGGGGAAACAGAGGCGGGGAATCAAACACGGGGAATCAGAGGTGGGGAATCAGAGGTTGGGAATCAGAGGCAGGGAATCAGAGGCGGGGAATCAGAGGCGGGGAATCAGAGGCAGGGAATCAGATGTGCGGAATCGGAGATGGGGAATCAGAGGCAAGAAATCAGAGGCGGGGAATCAGAGGCGGGGAATCAGAGGCCGGGAATCAGATATGGTGAAACAGAGGCGGGGAATCAGAGGCGGGGAAACAGAGGCGGGGAATCAGATATGAGGAATCAGAGGTGGGGAATCAGAGTTTGGGAATCAGAGGCAGGGAATCAGAGGCTTGGAATCAGATGCAGGGAATCAGACATGGGTAATCAGAGGCAGGGATTCAGAGGCAGGAAATCAGACACGGGGAATCAGAGGCGGGGAATCAGAGCTGGGGAATTAGATGCAGGGAATCAGAGTTGGGGATTCAGAGGCGGGGAATCAGATATGGGGAAACAGAGGTGGGGAATCAGAGGTGTGCAAATAGAGGCGGGGAATCAGATATGGGGAAACAGAGGCGGGGAATCAGAGGCGTGGAAACAGAGGCGGGGAATCAGATATGGGGAATCAGAGGTGGGGAATCAGAGGTTGGGAATCAGAGGCAGGGAATCAGAGGCTGGGAATCAGATGCAGGGGATCAGATGCGGGGATCAGAGGCGGGGAATCAGAGCTGGGGAATCAGAGGTGGGGAATCAGAGTTGGGGAATCAGAGGCGGGGACGTAGATATGGGGAAACAGAGGCGGGGAATCAGAGGCGGGAAACAGAGGCGGGGAATCAGATATTGTGAATCAGAGGTGGGGAATCAGAGGCAGGGAATCAGATGTGCGGAATCAGAGATGGGCAATCAGAGCTGGGGAAGCAGAGGCAGTGAATCTGAGGCGGTGAATCAGAGGCAGGGAATCGGATGTGCGGAATCAGAGATGGGGAATCAGAGGTGCGGAATCAGAGGTTGGGAATCAGAGGCAGGGAATCAGAGGCTGGGAATCAGATGCAGGGAATCAGATGCGTGGAATCAGAGGCGGGGAATCAGAGCTGGGGAATCAGAGGTGGGGAATCAAAGTTGGGGAATCAGAGGCGGGGAATCAGAGGCGGGGAAACAGAGGCGGAGAATCAGACATGGGTAATCAGAGGCGGGGAATCAGAGGCAGGAAATCAGACACGGGGAATCAGAGGCGGGGAATCAGAGCTGGGAAATTAGAGGCAGGGAATCAGAGTTGGGGATTCAGAGGCGGGGAATCAGATATGGGGAAACAGAGGCGGGGAATCAGAGGCGGGCAAATAGAGGCGGGGAATCAGATATGGGGAATCAGAGGTGGGGAATCAGAGGTGTTGAATCAGAGATGGGGAATCACAGGCGGGGAATCAGAGGCAGGGAATAGAACGCGGGGAATCAGAGGCAGGGAATCAGAGCTGGGGAATCAGAGGCGGGGAATCATAGTTGGGAATCAGAGGCGGGGAAACAGAGGCGGGGAATCAGATATGGGGAATCGGATGCAGGGAATCAGAGGCGGGGAATCAGAGCTGGGGAATCAGAGGCGGGAAATCAGAGTTGGTGCATCAGAGGTGGGGAATTAGATATGGGGAAACAGAGGCGGGGAATCAGAGGCGGGGAATCAGAGGTGTGGAATCAGAGGTTGGGAATCAGAGGCAGGGAATCAGAGGCGGGGAAACAGAGGCAGGGAATCAGATCTGGGGAATCAGTGGCGGGGAAGTAGAGTTGGGGAATCAGAGGCGGGGAATCAGAGGCGGGGAAACAGAGGCGGGGAATCAAACACGGGGAATCAGAGGTGGGGAATCAGAGGTTGGGAATCAGAGGCAGGGAATCAGAGGCGGGGAATCAGAGGCGGGGAATCAGAGGCAGGGAATCAGATGTGCGGAATCGGAGATGGGGAATCAGAGGCAAGAAATCAGAGGCGGGGAATCAGAGGCGGGGAATCAGAGGCCGGGAATCAGATATGGTGAAACAGAGGCGGGGAATCAGAGGCGGGGAAACAGAGGCGGGGAATCAGATATGAGGAATCAGAGGTGGGGAATCAGAGTTTGGGAATCAGAGGCAGGGAATCAGAGGCTTGGAATCAGATGCAGGGAATCAGATATGGGGAAACAGAGGCGGGGAATCAGATATGGGGAATCGGATGCGGGGAATCAGAGGCGGGGAATCTGAGCTGTGGAATCAGAGGTGGGGAATCAGAGTTGGGGAATCAGAGGCGGGGACTTAGATATTGGGAAACAGAGGCGGGGAATCAGAGGCGGGGAAACAGAGGCGGGGAATCAGAAATGGGGAATCAGAGGTTGGGAATCAGAGGCAGGGAATCAGATGTGCGGAATCAGAGATGGGGAATCAAAGGCAGGGAATCAGAATCAGAAGCAGGGAATCAGAGGCCGGGAATCAGAGGCCGGAATCAGATGCCGGGAATAAGAGGCCGGGAATCAGAGGTGGGGAATCAGAGTCCGGGAATCAGAGATGGGGATTCAGAGGCGGGGAATGAGATATGGGGAATCAGAGGCGGGGATTCAGAGGCGGGGAAACAGAGGCGGGGAATCAGATATGGGGAATCAGAGGTGGGGAATCAGGGGCGGGGTATCAGTGGCAGGGAATCAGAGGCGGGAAATCAGAGGCCGGGAATCAGAGGCGGTGAATCAGAGGCGGGGAATCAGAGGCAGGGAATCGGATGTGCGGAATCAGAGATGGGGAATCAGAAGTGGGGAATCAGAGGCGGTGAATCAGACATGGGTAATCAGAGGCAGGGATTCAGAGGCAGGAAATCAGACACGGGGAATCAGAGGCGGGGAATCAGAGCTGGGGAATTAGATGCAGGGAATCAGAGTTGGGGATTCAGAGGCGGGGAATCAGATATGGGGAAACAGAGGTGGGGAATCAGAGGTGGGCAAATAGAGGCGGGGAATCAGATATGGGGAAACAGAGGCGGGGAATCAGAGACGTGGAAACAGAGGCGGGGAATCAGATATGGGGAATCAGAGGTGGGGAATCAGAGGTTGGGAATCAGAGGCAGGGAATCAGAGGCTGGGAATCAGATGCAGGGAATCACATGCGGGGATCAGAGGCGGGGAATCAGAGCTGGGGAATCAGAGGTGGGGAATCAGAGTTGGGGAATCAGAGGCGGGGACTTAGATATGGGGAAACAGAGGTGGGGAATCAGAGGCGGGGAAACAGAGGCGGGGAATCAGATATGGGGAATCAGAGGTGGGGAATCAGAGGCAGGGAATTAGATGTGCGGAATCAGAAATGGGGAATCAGAGGCAGGGAATCAGAATCAGAAGCAGGGAATCAGAGGCCGGGAATCGGAGGCCGGAATCAGATGCCGGGAATAAGAGGCCGGGAATCAGAGTCCGGGAATCAGAGTCCGGGAATCAGAGATGGGGAATCAGAGGCGGGGAGTGAGATATGGGGAATCACAGGCGGGGAATCACAGGCGGGGAAACAGAGGCGAGGAATCAGATATGGGGAATCAGAGGTGGCGAATCAAAGGCGGTGAATCAGAGATGGGGAATCAGAGGCGGGGAATGAGAGGCAGGGAATCAAACACGGGGAATCAGAGGCGGGGAATCAGAGCTGGGTTATCAGAGGCGGGGAATCAGAGTTGGGGAATCAGAGGCAGGGAATCAGATGTGGGGAATCAGAGTCCGGGAATCAGAGATGGGGATTCAGAGGCGGGGAATGAGATATGGGGAATCAGAGGCGGGGAATCAGAGGCGGGGAAACAGAGGCGGGGAATCAGATATGGGGAATCAGAGGTGGGGAATCAGGGGCGGGGTATCAGTGGCAGGGAATCAGAGGCGGGAAATCAGAGGCCGGGAATCAGAGGCGGTGAATCAGAGGCGGGGAATCAGAGGCAGGGAATCGGATGTGCGGAATCAGAGATGGGGAATCAGAGGTGGGGAATCAGGGGCGGGGTATCAGTGGCAGGGAATCAGAGGCGGGAAATCAGAGGCCGGGAATCAGAGGCGGTGAATCAGAGGCGGGGAATCAGATATGGGGAATCAGAGGTGGGGAATCAGGGGCGGGGTATCAGTGGCAGGGAATCAGAGGCGGGAAATCAGAGGCCGGGAATCAGAGGCGGTGAATCAGAGGCGGGGAATCAGAGGCAGGGAATCGGATGTGCGGAATCAGAGATGGGGAATCAGAGGTGGGGAATCAGAGGCGGTGAATCAGACATGGGTAATCAGAGGCGGGGAATCAGAGGCAGGAAATCAGACACGGGGAATCATTGGCGGGGAATTAGAGCTGGGGAATTAGATGCAGGGAATCAGAGTTGGGGATTCAGAGGCGGGGAATCAGATATGGGGAAATAGAGGTGGGGAACCAGAGGTGGGCAAATAGAGGCGGGGAATCCGATATGGGGAAACAGAGGCGGGGAATCAGAGGCGTGGAAACAGAGGCGGGGAATCAGATATGGGGAATCAGAGGTGGGGAATCAGAGGTTGGGAATCAGAGGCAGGGAATCAGAGGCTGGGAATCAGATGCAGGGAATCAGATGCGGGGATCAGAGGCGGGGAATCAGAGCTGGGGAATCAGAGGTGGGGAATCAGAGTTGGGGAATCAGAGGCGGGGACTTAGATATGGGGAAACAGAGGCGGGGAATCAGAGGCGGGAAACAGAGGCGGGGAATCAGATATTGTGAATCAGAGGTGGGGAATCAGAGGCAGGGAATCAGATGTGCGGAATCAGAGATGGGGAATCAGAGGCAGGGAATCAGAATCAGAAGCAGGGAATAAGACGCGGGAATCAGAGGCGGGGAATCAGAGCTGGGGAAGCAGAGGCAGTGAATCAGAGGCGGGGAATCAGAGGCAGGGAATCGGATGTGCGGAATCAGAGATGGGGAATCAGAGGTGGGGAATCAGAGGCGGTGAATCAGACATGGGTAATCAGAGGCGGGGAATCAGAGGCAGGAAATCAGACACGGGGAATCAGAGGCGGGGAAACAGAGCTGGGAAATTAGAGGCAGGGAATCAGAGTTGGGGATTCAGAGGCGGGGAATCAGATATGGGGAAACAGAGGAGGGGAATCAGAGGCGGGCAAATAGAGGCGGGGAATCAGATATGGGGAAACAGAGGCGGGGAATCAGAGGCGGGGAAACAGAGGCGGGGAATCAGATATGGGGAATCAGAGGTGGGGAATCAGAGGTTGGGAATCAGAGGCAGGGAATCAGAGGCTGGGAATCAGATGCAGGGAATCAGATGCGGGGTATCAGAGGCGGGGAATCAGAGCTGGGGAATCAGAGGTGGGGAATCAAAGTTGGGGAATCAGAGGCGGGGACAGATATGGGGAATCAGAGGCGGGGAATCAGATATGGGGAAACAGGGGCGGGGAATCAGAGGCTGGGAAACAGAGGCGGGGAATCAGATATGGGGAATCAGAGGTGTGGAATCAGAGGTTGGGAATCAGAGGCAGGGAATCAGAGGCGGGGAAACAGAGGCGGGGAATCAGATATGGGGAATCAGAGGTGGCGAATCAAAGGCGGTGAAACAGAGATGGGGAATCAGGGCAGGGAATCAGAGGCAGGGGATCAAACACGGGGAATCAGAGCTGGGGAATCAGAGGCGGGGAATTAGAGTTGGGGAATCAGAGGAGGGGAATCAGAGGCGGGGAAACAGAGGCGGGGAATCAGATATGGGGAATCAGAGGTGGGGAATCAGAGGTTGGGAATCAGAGGCAGGGAATCAGAGGCGGGGAATCAGAGGCAGGGAATCAGAGGCAGGGAATCAGATGTGCGGAATCGGAGATGGGGAATCAGAGGCAGGGAATCAGAGGCGAGGAATCAGAGGTGGGGAATCAGAGGCCGGGAAACAGATATGGGGAAACAGAGGCGGGGAATCAGAGGCGGGGAAACAGAGGCGGGGAATCAGATATGGGGAATCAGAGGTGGGGTATCAGAGGTTGGGAATCAGAGGCAGGTAATCAGAGGCTTGGAATCAGATGCAGGGAATCAGATGCGGGGAATCAGAGGCGGGGAATCAGAGCTGGGGAATCAGAGGTGGGGAATCAGAGTTGGGGAATCAGAGGCGGGGACTTAGATATTGGGAAACAGAGGCGGGGAATCAGAGGCGGGGAAACAGAGGCGGGGAATCAGATATGGGGAATCAGAGGTGGGGAATCAGAGGCAGGGAATCAGATGTACGGAATCAGAGGCCGGGAATCAGAGGCCGGAATCAGATGCCGGGAATAAGAGGCCGGGAATCAGAGGTGGGGAATCAGAGTCCAGGAATCAGAGATGGGGATTCAGAGGCGGGGAATGAGATATGGGGAATCAGAGGCGGGGAATCAGAGGCGGGGAAACAGAGGCGGGGAATCAGATATGGGGAATCAGAGGTGGGGAATCAGGGGCGGGGTATCAGTGGCAGTGAATCAGAGGCGGGAAATCAGAGGCCGGGAATCAGAGGCGGTGAATCAGAGGCGGGGAATCAGAGGTAGGGAATCGGATGTGCGGAATCAGAGATGGGGAATCAGAGGTGGGGAATCAGAGGCGGTGAATCAGACATGGGTAATCAGAGGCAGGGATTCAGAGGCAGGAAATCAGACACGGGGAATCAGAGGCGGGGAATCAGAGCTGGGGAATTAGATGCAGGGAATCAGAGTTGGGGATTCAGAGGCGGGGAAACAGAGGCGGGGAATCAGATATGGGGAATCAGAGGTGTGGAATCAGAGGTTGAGAATCAGAGGCAGGGAATCAGAGGCGGGGAAACAGAGGCGGGGAATCAGATATGGGGAATCAGAGGTGGCGAATCAAAGGCGGTGAAACAGAGATGGGGAATCAGGGCATGGAATCAGAGGCAGGGGATCAAACACGGGGAATCAGAGCTGGGGAATCAGAGGCGGGGAATTAGAGTTGGGGAATCAGAGGAGGGGAATCAGAGGCGGGGAAACAGAGGCGGGGAATCAGATATGGGGAATCAGAGGTGGGGAATCAGAGGTTGGGAATCAGAGGCAGGGAATCAGAGGCGGGGAATCAGAGGCAGGGAATCAGAGGCAGGGAATCAGATGTGCGGAATCGGAGATGGGGAATCAGAGGCAGGGAATCAGAGGCGAGGAATCAGAAGTGGGGAAACAGAGGCCGGGAAACAGATATGGGGAAACAGAGTCGGGGAATCAGAGGCGGGGAAACAGAGGCGGGGAATCAGATATGGGGAATCAGAGGTGGGGTATCAGAGGTTGGGAATCAGAGGCAGGTAATCAGAGGCTTGGAATCAGATGCAGGGAATCAGATGCGGGGAATCAGAGGCGGGGAATCAGAGCTGGGGAATCAGAGGTGGGGAATCAGAGTTGGGGAATCAGAGGCGGGGACTTAGATATTGGGAAACAGAGGAGGGGAATCAGAGGCGGGGAAACAGAGGCGGGGAATCAGATATGGGGAATCAGAGGTGGGGAATCAGAGGCAGGGAATCAGATGTACGGAATCAGAGGCCGGGAATCAGAGGCCGGAATCAGATGCCGGGAATAAGAGGCCGGGAATCAGAGGTGGGGAATCAGAGTCCGGGAATCAGAGATGGGGATTCAGAGGCGGGGAATGAGATATGGGGAATCAGAGGCGGGGAATCAGAGGCGGGGAAACAGAGGCGGGGAATCAGATATGGGGAATCAGAGGTGGGGAATCAGGGGCGGGGTATCAGTGGCAGGGAATCAGAGGCGGGAAATCAGAGGCCGGGAATCAGAGGCGGTGAATCAGACGCGGGGAATCAGAGGCAGGGAATCGGATGTGCGGAATCAGAGATGGGGAATCAGAGCTGGGGAATCAGAGGCGGTGAATCAGACATGGGTAATCAGAGGCAGGGATTCAGAGGCAGGAAATCAGACACGGGGAATCAGAGGAGGGGAATCAGAGCTGGGGAATTAGATGCAGGGAATCAGAGTTGGGGATTCAGAGGCGGGGAATCAGATATGGGGAAACAGAGGTGGGGAATCAGAGGTGGGCAAATAGAGGCGGGGAATCAGATATGGGGAAACAGAGGCGGGGAATCAGAGGCGTGGAAACAGAGGCGGGGAATCAGATATGGGGAATCAGAGGTGGGGAATCAGAGGTTGGGAATCAGAGGCAGGGAATCAGAGGCTGGGAATCAGATGCAGGGAATCAGATGCGGGGATCAGAGGCGGGGAATCAGAGCTGGGGAATCAGAGGTGGGGAATCAGAGTTGGGGAATCAGAGGCGGGGACTTAGATATGGGGAAACAGAGGCGGGGAATCAGAGGCGGGAAACAGAGGCGGGGAATCAGATATTGTGAATCAGAGGTGGGGAATCAGAGGCAGGGAATCAGATGTGCGGAATCAGAGATGGGCAATCAGAGGCAGGGAATCAGAATCAGAAGCAGGGAATAAGACGCGGGGAATCAGAGGCGGGGAATCAGAGCTGGGGAAGCAGAGGCAGTGAATCTGAGGCGGTGAATCAGAGGCAGGGAATCGGATGTGCGGAATCAGAGATGGGGAATCAGAGGTGGGGAATCAGAGGCGGTGAATCAGACATGGGTAATCAGAGGCGGGGAATCAGAGGGAGGAATTCAGACACGGGGAATCAGAGGCGGGGAATCAGAGCTGGGAAATTAGAGGCAGGGAATCAGAGTTGGGGATTCAGAGGCGGGGAATCAGATATGGGGAAACAGAGGCGGGGAATCAGAGGCGGGCAAATAGAGGCGGGGAATCAGATATGGGGAAACAGAGGCGGGGAATCAGAGGCGGGGAAACAGAGGCGGGGAATCAGATATGGGGAATCAGTGGTGGGGAATCAGAGGTTGGGAATCAAAGGCAGGGAATCAGAGGCTGGGAATCAGATGCAGGGAATCAGATGCGTGGAATCAGAGGCGGTGAATCAGAGCTGGGGAATCAGAGGTGGGGAATCAAAGTTGGGGAATCAGAGGCGGGGACTTAGATATTGGGAAACAGAGGCGGGGAATCAGAGGCGGGGAAACAGAGGCGGAGAATCAGACATGGGTAATCAGAGGCGGGGAATCAGAGGCAGGAAATCAGACACGGGGAATCAGAGGCGGGGAATCAGAGCTGGGAAATTAGAGGCAGGGAATCAGAGTTGGGGATTCAGAGGCGGGGAATCAGATATGGGGAAACAGAGGCGGGGAATCAGAGGCGGGCAAATAGAGGCGGGGAATCAGATATGGGGAAACAGAGGCGGGGAATCAGAGGCGGGGAAACAGAGGCGGGAAATCAGATATGGGGAATCAGAGGTGGGGAATCAGAGGTTGGGAATCAGAGGCAGGGAATCAGAGGCTGGGAATCAGATGCAGGGAATCAGATGCGGGGAATCAGAGGCGGGGAATCAGAGCTGGGGAATCAGAGGTGGGGAATCAAAGTTGGGGAATCAGAGGCGGGGACTTAGATATGGGGAAACAGAGGTGGGGAATCAGAGGCGGGGAAACAGAGGCGGTGAATCAGATATGGGGAATCAGAGGTGGGGAATCAGAGGCAGGGAATTAGATGTGCGGAATCAAAAATGGGGAATCAGAGGCAGGGAATCAGAATCAGAAGCAGGGAATCAGAGGCCGGGAATCAGAGGCCGGAATCAGATGCCGGGAATAAGAGGCCGGGAATCAGAGTCCGGGAATCAGAGTCCGGGAATCAGAGATGGGGAATCAGAGGCGGGGAGTGAGATATGGGGAATCAGAGGCGGGGAATCACAGGCGGGGAAACAGAGGCGAGGAATCAGATATGGGGAATCAGAGGTGGCGAATCAAAGGCGGTGAATCAGAGATGGGGAATCAGAGGCGGGGAATGAGAGGCAGGGAATCAAACACGGGGAATCAGAGGCGGGGAATCAGAGCTGGGTTATCAGAGGTGGGGAATCAGATGTTGGGAATCAGAGGCAGGGAATCAGAGGCGGGGAATCAGAGGCAGGGTATCAGAGGCAGGGAATCAGATGTGCGGAATCGGAGATGGGGAATCAGAGGCAGGGAATCAGAGGCGAGGAATCAGAGGTGGGGAATCAGAGGCCGGGAAACAAATATGGGGAAACAGAGGCGGGGAATCAGAGGCGGGGAAACAGAGGCGGGGAATCAGATATGGGGAATCAGAGGTGGGGTATCAGAGGTTGGGAATCAGAGGCAGGTAATCAGAGGCTTGGAATCAGATGCAGGGAATCAGATGCGGGGAATCAGAGGCGGGGAATCAGAGCTGGGGAATCAGAGGTGGGGAATCAGAGTTGGGGAATCAGAGGCGGGGACTTAGATATTGGGAAACAGAGGCGGGGAATCAGAGGCGGGGAAACAGAGGCGGGGAATCAGATATGGGGAATCAGAGGTGGGGAATCAGAGGCAGGGAAACAGATGTACGGAATCAGAGGCCGGGAATCAGAGGCCGGAATCAGATGCCGGGAATAAGAGGCCGGGAATCAGAGGTGGGGAATCAGAGTCCGGGAATCAGAGATGGGGATTCAGAGGCGGGGAATGAGATATGGGGAATCAGAGGCGGGGAATCAGAGGCGGGGAAACAGAGGCGGGGAATCAGATATGGGGAATCAGAGGTGGGGAATCAGGGGCGGGGTATCAGTGGCAGGGAATCAGAGGCGGGAAATCAGAGGCCGGGAATCAGAGGCGGTGAATCAGAGGCGGGGAATCAGAGGTAGGGAATCGGATGTGCGGAATCAGAGATGGGGAATCAGAGGTGGGGAATCAGAGGCGGTGAATCAGACATGGGTAATCAGAGGCAGGGATTCAGAGGCAGGAAATCAGACACGGGGAATCAGAGGCGGGGAATCAGAGCTGGGGAATTAGATGCAGGGAATCAGAGTTGGGGATTCAGAGGCGGGGAAACAGAGGCGGGGAATCAGATATGGGGAATCAGAGGTGTGGAATCAGAGGTTGGGAATCAGAGGCAGGGAATCAGAGGCGGGGAAACAGAGGCGGGGAATCAGATATGGGGAATCAGAGGTGGCGAATCAAAGGCGGTGAAACAGAGATGGGGAATCAGGGCAGGGAATCAGAGGCAGGGGATCAAACACGGGGAATCAGAGCTGGGGAATCAGAGGCGGGGAATTAGAGTTGGGGAATCAGAGGAGGGGAATCAGAGGCGGGAAACAGAGGCGGGGAATCAGATATGGGGAATCAGAGGTGGGGAATCAGAGGTTGGGAATCAGAGGCAGGGAATCAGAGGCGGGGAATCAGAGGCAGGGAATCAGAGGCAGGGAATCAGATGTGCGGAATCGGAGATGGGGAATCAGAGGCAGGGAATCAGAGGCGAGGAATCAGAGGTGGGGAATCAGAGGCCGGGAAACAGATATGGGGAAACAGAGGCGGGGAATCAGAGGCGGGGAAACAGAGGCGGGGAATCAGATATGGGGAATCAGAGGTGGGGTATCAGAGGTTGGGAATCAGAGGCAGGTAATCAGAGGCTTGGAATCAGATGTAGGGAATCAGATGCGGGGAATCAGAGGCGGGGAATCAGAGCTGGGGAATCAGATGTGGGGAATCAGAGTTGGGGAATCAGAGGCGGGGACTTAGATATTGGGAAACAGAGGCGGGGAATCAGAGGCGGGGAAACAGAGGCGGGGAATCAGATATGGGGAATCAGAGGTGGGGAATCAGAAGCAGGGAATCAGATGTACGGAATCAGAGGCCGGGAATCAGAGGCCGGAATCAGATGCCGGGAATAAGAGGCCGGGAATCAGAGGTGGGGAATCAGAGTCCGGGAATCAGAGATGGGGATTCAGAGGCGGGGAATGAGATATGGGGAATCAGAGGCGGGGAATCAGAGGCGGGGAAACAGAGGCGGGGAATCAGATATGGGGAATCAGAGGTGGGGAATCAGGGGCGGGGTATCAGTGGCAGGGAATCAGAGGCGGGAAATCAGAGGCCGGGAATCAGAGGCGGTGAATCAGAGGCGGGGAATCAGAGGCAGGGAATCGGATGTGCGGAATCAGAGATGGGGAATCAGAGCTGGGGAATCAGAGGCGGTGAATCAGACATGGGTAATCAGAGGCAGGGATTCAGAGGCAGGAAATCAGACACGGGGAATCAGAGGCGGGGAATCAGAGCTGGGGAATTAGATGCAGGGAATCAGAGTTGGGGATTCAGAGGCGGGGAATCAGATATGGGGAAACAGAGGTGGGGAATCAGAGGTGGGCAAATAGAGGCGGGGAATCAGATATGGGGAAACAGAGGCGGGGAATCAGAGGCGTGGAAACAGAGGCGGGGAATCAGATATGGGGAATCAGAGGTGGGGAATCAGAGGTTGGGAATCAGAGGCAGGGAATCAGAGGCTGGGAATCAGATGCAGGGAATCAGATGAGGGGATCAGAGGCGGGGAATCAGAGCTGGGGAATCAGAGGTGGGGAATCAGAGTTGGGGAATCAGAGGCGGGGACTTAGATATGGGGAAACAGAGGCGGGGAATCAGAGGCGGGAAACAGAGGCGGGGAATCAGATATTGTGAATCAGAGGTGGGGAATCAGAGGCAGGGAATCAGATGTGCGGAATCAGAGATGGGCAATCAGAGGCAGGGAATCAGAATCAGAAGCAGGGAATAAGACGCGGCGAATCAGAGGCGGGGAATCAGAGCTGGGGAAGCAGAGGCAGTGAATCTGAGGCGGTGAATCAGAGGCAGGGAATCGGATGTGCGGAATCGGAGATGGGGAATCAGAGGTGGGGAATCAGAGGCGGTGAATCAGACATGGGTAATCAGAGGCGGGGAATCAGAGGCAGGAATTCAGACACGGGGAATCAGAGGCGGGGAATCAGAGCTGGGAAATTAGAGGCAGGGAATCAGAGTTGGGGATTCAGAGGCGGGGAATCAGATATGGGGAAACAGAGGCGGGGAATCAGAGGCGGGCAAATAGAGGCGGGGAATCAGATATGGGGAAACAGAGGCGGGGAATCAGAGGCGGGGAAACAGAGGCGGGGAATCAGATATGGGGAATCAGTGGTGGGGAATCAGAGGTTGGGAATCAGAGGCAGGGAATCAGAGGCTGGGAATCAGATGCAGGGAATCAGATGCGTGGAATCAGAGGCGGGGAATCAGAGCTGGGGAATCAGAGCTGGGGAATCAAAGTTGGGGAATCAGAGGCGGGGACTTAGATATTGGGAAACAGAGGCGGGGAATCAGAGGCGGGGAAACAGAGGCGGAGAATCAGACATGGGTAATCAGAGGCGGGGAATCAGAGGCAGGAAATCAGACACGGGGAATCAGAGGCGGGGAATCAGAGCTGGGAAATTAGAGGCAGGGAATCAGAGTTGGGGATTCAGAGGCGGGGAATCAGATATGGGGAAACAGAGGCGGGGAATCAGAGGCGGGCAAATAGAGGCGGGGAATCAGATATGGGGAAACAGAGGCGGGGAATCAGAGGCGGGGAAACAGAGGCGGGAAATCAGATATGGGGAATCAGAGGTGGGGAATCAGAGGTTGGGAATCAGAGGCAGGGAATCAGAGGCTGGGAATCAGATGCAGGGAATCAGATGCGGGGAATCAGAGGCGGGGAATCAGAGCTGGGGAATCAGAGGTGGGGAATCAAAGTTGGGGAATCAGAGGCGGGGACTTAGATATGGGGAAACAGAGGTGGGGAATCAGAGGCGGGGAAACAGAGGCGGGGAATCAGATATGGGGAATCAGAGGTGGGGAATCAGAGGCAGGGAATTAGATGTGCGGAATCAGAAATGGGGAATCAGAGGCAGGGAATCAGAATCAGAAGCAGGGAATCAGAGGCCGGGAATCAGAGGCCGGAATCAGATGCCGGGAATAAGAGGCCGGGAATCAGAGTCCGGGAATCAGAGTCCGGGAATCAGAGATGGGGAATCAGAGGCGGGGAGTGAGATATGGGGAATCAGAGGCGGGGAATCAGAGGCGGGGAAACAGAGGCGGAGAATCAGACATGGGTAATCAGAGGCGGGGAATCAGAGGCAGGAAATCAGACACGGGGAATCAGAGGCGGGGAATCAGAGCTGGGAAATTAGAGGCAGGGAATCAGAGTTGGGGATTCAGAGGCGGGGAATCAGATATGGGGAAACAGAGGCGGGGAATCAGAGGCGGGCAAATAGAGGCGGGGAATCAGATATGGGGAAACAGAGGCGGGGAATCAGAGGCGGGGAAACAGAGGCGGGAAATCAGATATGGGGAATCAGAGGTGGGGAATCAGAGGTTGGGAATCAGAGGCAGGGAATCAGAGGCTGGGAATCAGATGCAGGGAATCAGATGCGGGGAATCAGAGGCGGGGAATCAGAGCTGGGGAATCAGAGGTGGGGAATCAAAGTTGGGGAATCAGAGGCGGGGACTTAGATATGGGGAAACAGAGGTGGGGAATCAGAGGCGGGGAAACAGAGGCGGTGAATCAGATATGGGGAATCAGAGGTGGGGAATCAGAGGCAGGGAATTAGATGTGCGGAATCAGAAATGGGGAATCAGAGGCAGGGAATCAGAATCAGAAGCAGGGAATCAGAGGCCGGGAATCAGAGGCCGGAATCAAATGCCGGGAATAAGAGGCCGGGAATCAGAGTCCGGGAATCAGAGTCCGGGAATCAGAGATGGGGAATCAGAGGCGGGGAGTGAGATATGGGGAATCAGAGGCGGGGAATCACAGGCGGGGAAACAGAGGCGAGGAATCAGATATGGGGAATCAGAGGTGGCGAATCAAAGGCGGTGAATCAGAGATGGGGAATCAGAGGCGGGGAATGAGAGGCAGGGAATCAAACACGGGGAATCAGAGGCGGGGAATCAGAGCTGGGTTATCAGAGGTGGGGAATCAGAGGTTGGGAATCAGAGGCAGGGAATCAGAGGCGGGGAATCAGAGGCAGGGAATCAGAGGCAGGGAATCAGATGTGCGGAATCGGTGATGGGGAATCAGAGGCAGGGAATCAGAGGCGAGGAATCAGAGGTGGGGAATCAGAGGCCGGGAAACAGATATGGGGAAACAGAGGCGGGGAATCAGAGGCGGGGAAACAGAGGCGGGGAATCAGATATGGGGAATCAGAGGTGGGGTATCAGAGGTTGGGAATCAGAGGCAGGTAATCAGAGGCTTGGAATCAGATGCAGGGAATCAGATGCGGGGAATCAGAGGCGGGGAATCAGAGCTGGGGAATCAGAGGTGGGGAATCAGAGTTGGGGAATCAGAGGCGGGGACTTAGATATTGGGAAACAGAGGCGGGGAATCAGAGGCGGGGAAACAGAGGCGGGGAATCAGATATGGGGAATCAGAGGTGGGGAATCAGAGGCAGGGAATCAGATGTACGGAATCAGAGGCCGGGAATCAGAGGCCGGAATCAGATGCCGGGAATAAGAGGCCGGGAATCAGAGGTGGGGAATCAGAGTCCGGGAATCAGAGATGGGGATTCAGAGGCGGGGAATGAAATATGGGGAATCAGAGGCGGGGAATCAGAGGCGGGGAAACAGAGGCGGGGAATCAGATATGGGGAATCAGAGGTGGGGAATCAGGGGCGGGGTATCAGTGGCAGGGAATCAGAGGCGGGAAATCAGAGGCCGGGAATCAGAGGCGGTGAATCAGAGGCGGGGAATCAGAGGTAGGGAATCGGATGTGCGGAATCAGAGATGGGGAATCAGAGGTGGGGAATCAGAGGCGGTGAATCAGACATGGGTAATCAGAGGCAGGGATTCAGAGGCAGGAAATCAGACACGGGGAATCAGAGGCGGGGAATCAGAGCTGGGGAATTAGATGCAGGGAATCAGAGTTGGGGATTCAGAGGCGGGGAAACAGAGGCGGGGAATCAGATATGGGGAATCAGAGGTGTGGAATCAGAGGTTGGGAATCAGAGGCAGGGAATCAGAGGCGGGGAAACAGAGGCGGGGAATCAGATATGGGGAATCAGAGGTGGCGAATCAAAGGCGGTGAAACAGAGATGGGGAATCAGGGCAGGGAATCAGAGGCAGGGGATCAAACACGGGGAATCAGAGCTGGGGAATCAGAGGCGGGGAATTAGAGTTGGGGAATCAGAGGAGGGGAATCAGAGGCGGGGAATCAGAGGTGGGGAATCAGAGGTTGGGAATCAGAGGCAGGGAATCAGAGGCGGGGAATCAGAGGCAGGGAATCAGAGGCAGGGAATCAGATGTGCGGAATCGGAGATGGGGAATCAGAGGCAGGGAATCAGAGGCGAGGAATCAGAGGTGGGGAATCAGAGGCCGGGAAACAGATATGGGGAAACAGAGACGGGGAATCAGAGGCGGGGAAACAGAGGCGGGGAATCAGATATGGGGAATCAGAGGTGGGGTATCAGAGGTTGGGAATCAGAGGCAGGTAATCAGAGGCTTGGAATCAGATGCAGGGAATCAGATGCGGGGAATCAGAGGCGGGGAATCAGAGCTGGGGAATTAGAGACAGGGAATCAGAGTTGGGGATTCAGAGGCAGGGAATCAGATATGGGGAAACAGAGGCGGGGAATCAGAGGCGGGCAAATAGAGGCGGGGAATCAGATATGGGGAAACAGAGGCGGGGAATCAGAGGCGGGGAAACAGAGGCGGGAAATCAGATATGGGGAATCAGAGGTGGGGAATCAGAGGTTGGGAATCAGAGGCAGGGAATCAGAGGCTGGGAATCAGATGCAGGGAATCAGATGCGGGGAATCAGAGGCGGGGAATCAGAGCTGGGGAATCAGAGGTGGGGAATCAAAGTTGGGGAATCAGAGGCGGGGACTTAGATATGGGGAAACAGAGGTGGGGAATCAGAGGCGGGGAAACAGAGGCGGGGAATCAGATATGGGGAATCAGAGGTGGGGAATCAGAGGCAGGGAATTAGATGTGCGGAATCAGAAATGGGGAATCAGAGGCAGGGAATCAGAATCAGAAGCAGGGAATCAGAGGCCGGGAATCAGAGGCCGGAATCAGATGCCGGGAATAAGAGGCCGGGAATCAGAGTCCGAGAATCAGAGTCCGGGAATCAGAGATGGGGAATCAGAGGCGGGGAGTGAGATATGGGGAATCAGAGGTGGGGAATCAGAGGCGGGGAAACAGAGGCGGAGAATCAGACACGGGTAATCAGAGGCGGGGAATCAGAGGCAGGAAATCAGACACGGGGAATCAGAGGCGGGGAATCAGAGCTGGGAAATTAGAGGCAGGGAATCAGAGTTGGGGATTCAGAGGCGGGGAATCAGATATGGGGAAACAGAGGCGGGGAATCAGAGGCGGGCAAATAGAGGCGGGGAATCAGATATGGGGAAACAGAGGCGGGGAATCAGAGGCGGGGAAACAGAGGCGGGAAATCAGATATGGGGAATCAGAGGTGGGGAATCAGAGGTTGGGAATCAGAGGCAGGGAATCAGAGGCTGGGAATCAGATGCAGGGAATCAGATGCGGGGAATCAGAGGCGGGGAATCAGAGCTGGGGAATCAGAGGTGGGGAATCAAAGTTGGGGAATCAGAGGCGGGGACTTAGATATGGGGAAACAGAGGTGGGGAATCAGAGGCGGGGAAACAGAGGCGGTGAATCAGATATGGGGAATCAGAGGTGGGGAATCAGAGGCAGGGAATTAGATGTGCGGAATCAGAAATGGGGAATCAGAGGCAGGGAATCAGAATCAGAAGCAGGGAATCAGAGGCCGGGAATCAGAGGCCGGAATCAGATGCCGGGAATAAGAGGCCGGGAATCAGAGTCCGGGAATCAGAGTCCGGGAATCAGAGATGGGGAATCAGAGGCGGGGAGTGAGATATGGGGAATCAGAGGCGGGGAATCACAGGCGGGGAAACAGAGGCGAGGAATCAGATATGGGGAATCAGAGGTGGCGAATCAAAGGCGGTGAATCAGAGATGGGGAATCAGAGGCGGGAAATGAGAGGCAGGGAATCAAACACGGGGAATCAGAGGCGGGGAATCAGAGCTGGGTTATCAGAGGTGGGGAATCAGAGGTTGGGAATCAGAGGCAGGGAATCAGAGGCGGGGAATCAGAGGCAGGGAATCAGAGGCAGGGAATCAGATGTGCGGAATCGGAGATGGGGAATCAGAGGCAGGGAATCAGAGGCGAGGAATCAGAGGTGGGGACAGAGGCCGGGAAACAGATATGGGGAAACAGAGGCGGGGAATCAGAGGCGGGGAAACAGAGGCGGGGAATCAGATATGGGGAATCAGAGGTGGGGTATCAGAGGTTGGGAATCAGAGGCAGGTAATCAGAGGCTTGGAATCAGATGCAGGGAATCAGATGCGGGGAATCAGAGGCGGGGAATCAGAGCTGGGGAATCAGAGGTGGGGAATCAGAGTTGGGGAATCAGAGGCGGGGACTTAGATATTGGGAAACAGAGGCGGGGAATCAGAGGCGGGGAAACAGAGGCGGGGAATCAGATATGGGGAATCAGAGGTGGGGAATCAGAGGCAGGGAATCAGATGTACGGAATCAGAGGCCGGGAATCAGAGGCCGGAATCAGATGCCGGGAATAAGAGGCCGGGAATCAGAGGTGGGGAATCAGAGTCCGGGAATCAGAGATGGGGATTCAGAGGCGGGGAATGAGATATGGGGAATCAGAGGCGGGGAATCAGAGGCGGGGAAACAGAGGCGGGGAATCAGATATGGGGAATCAGAGGTGGGGAATCAGGGGCGGGGTATCAGTGGCAGGGAATCAGAGGCGGGAAATCAGAGGACGGGAATCAGAGGCGGTGAATCAGAGGCGGGGAATCAGAGGTAGGGAATCGGATGTGCGGAATCAGAGATGGGGAATCAGAGGTGGGGAATCAGAGGCGGTGAATCAGACATGGGTAATCAGAGGCAGGGATTCAGAGGCAGGAAATCAGACACGGGGAATCAGAGGCGGGGAATCAGAGCTGGGGAATTAGATGCAGGGAATCAGAGTTGGGGATTCAGAGGCGGGGAAACAGAGGCGGGGAATCAGATATGGGGAATCAGAGGTGTGGAATCAGAGGTTGGGAATCAGAGGCAGGGAATCAGAGGCGGGGAAACAGAGGCGGGGAATCAGATATGGGGAATCAGAGGTGGCGAATCAAAGGCGGTGAAACAGAGATGGGGAATCAGGGCAGGGAATCAGAGGCAGGGGATCAAACACGGGGAATCAGAGCTGGGGAATCAGAGGCGGGGAATTAGAGTTGGGGAATCAGAGGAGGGGAATCAGAGGCGGGGAATCAGAGGTGGGGAATCAGAGGTTGGGAATCAGAGGCAGGGAATCAGAGGCGGGGAATCAGAGGCAGGGAATCAGAGGCAGGGAATCAGATGTGCGGAATCGGAGATGGGGAATCAGAGGCAGGGAATCAGAGGCGAGGAATCAGAGGTGGGGAATCAGAGGCCGGGAAACAGATATGGGGAAACAGAGACGGGGAATCAGAGGCGGGGAAACAGAGGCGGGGAATCAGATATGGGGAATCAGAGGTGGGGTATCAGAGGTTGGGAATCAGAGGCAGGTAATCAGAGGCTTGGAATCAGATGCAGGGAATCAGATGCGGGGAATCAGAGGCGGGGAATCAGAGCTGGGGAATTAGAGACAGGGAATCAGAGTTGGGGATTCAGAGGCGGGGAATCAGATATGGGGAAACAGAGGCGGGGAATCAGAGGCGGGCAAATAGAGGCGGGGAATCAGATATGGGGAAACAGAGGCGGGGAATCAGAGGCGGGGAAACAGAGGCGGGAAATCAGATATGGGGAATCAGAGGTGGGGAATCAGAGGTTGGGAATCAGAGGCAGGGAATCAGAGGCTGGGAATCAGATGCAGGGAATCAGATGCGGGGAATCAGAGGCGGGGAATCAGAGCTGGGGAATCAGAGGTGGGGAATCAAAGTTGGGGAATCAGAGGCGGGGACTTAGATATGGGGAAACAGAGGTGGGGAATCAGAGGCGGGGAAACAGAGGCGGGGAATCAGATATGGGGAATCAGAGGTGGGGAATCAGAGGCAGGGAATTAGATGTGCGGAATCAGAAATGGGGAATCAGAGGCAGGGAATCAGAATCAGAAGCAGGGAATCAGAGGCCGGGAATCAGAGGCCGGAATCAGATGCCGGGAATAAGAGGCCGGGAATCAGAGTCCGGGAATCAGAGTCCGGGAATCAGAGATGGGGAATCAGAGGCGGGGAGTGAGATATGGGGAATCAGAGGTGGGGAATCAGAGGCGGGGAAACAGAGGCGGAGAATCAGACATGGGTAATCAGAGGCGGGGAATCAGAGGCAGGAAATCAGACACGGGGAATCAGAGGCGGGGAAACAGAGCTGGGAAATTAGAGGCAGGGAATCAGAGTTGGGGATTCAGAGGCGGGGAATCAGATATGGGGAAACAGAGGCGGGGAATCAGAGGCGGGCAAATAGAGGCGGGGAATCAGATATGGGGAAACAGAGGCGGGGAATCACAGGTGGGAAACAGAGGCGGGAAATCAGATATGGGGAATCAGAGGTGGGGAATCAGAGGTTGGGAATCAGAGGCAGGGAATCAGAGGCTGGGAATCAGATGCAGGGAATCAGATGCGGGGAATCAGAGGCGGGGAATCAGAGCTGGGGAATCAGAGGTGGGGAATCAAAGTTGGGGAATCAGAGGCGGGGACTTAGATATGGGGAAACAGAGGTGGGGAATCAGAGGCGGGGAAACAGAGGCGGTGAATCAGATATGGGGAATCAGAGGTGGGGAATCAGAGGCAGGGAATTAGATGTGCGGAATCAGAAATGGGGAATCAGAGGCAGGGAATCAGAATCAGAAGCAGGGAATCAGAGGCCGGGAATCAGAGGCCGGAATCAGATGCCGGGAATAAGAGGCCGGGAATCAGAGTCCGGGAATCAGAGTCCGGGAATCAGAGATGGGGAATCAGAGGCGGGGAGTGAGATATGGGGAATCAGAGGCGGGGAATCACAGGCGGGGAAACAGAGGCGAGGAATCAGATATGGGGAATCAGAGGTGGCGAATCAAAGGCGGTGAATCAGAGATGGGGAATCAGAGGCGGGGAATGAGAGGCAGGGAATCAAACACGGGGAATCAGAGGCGGGGAATCAGAGCTGGGTTATCAGAGGTGGGGAATCAGAGGTTGGGAATCAGAGGCAGGGAATCAGAGGCGGGGAATCAGAGGCAGGGAATCAGAGGCAGGGAATCAGATGTGCGGAATCGGAGATGGGGAATCAGAGGCAGGGAATCAGAGGCGAGGAATCAGAGGTGGGGATCAGAGGCCGGGAAACAGATATGGGGAAACAGAGGCGGGGAATCAGAGGCGGGGAAACAGAGGCGGGGAATCAGATATGGGGAATCAGAGGTGGGGTATCAGAGGTTGGGAATCAGAGGCAGGTAATCAGAGGCTTAGAATCAGATGCAGGGAATCAGATGCGGGGAATCAGAGGCGGGGAATCAGAGCTGGGGAATCAGAGGTGGGGAATCAGAGTTGGGGAATCAGAGGCGGGGACTTAGATATTGGGAAACAGAGGCGGGGAATCAGAGGCGGGGAAACAGAGGCGGGGAATCAGATATGGGGAATCAGAGGTGGGGAATCAGGGGCGGGGTATCAGTGGCAGGGAATCAGAGGCGGGAAATCAGAGGACGGGAATCAGAGGCGGTGAATCAGAGGCGGGGAATCAGAGGTAGGGAATCGGATGTGCGGAATCAGAGATGGGGAATCAGAGGTGGGGAATCAGAGGCGGTGAATCAGACATGGGTAATCAGAGGCAGGGATTCAGAGGCAGGAAATCAGACACGGGGAATCAGAGGCGGGGAATCAGAGCTGGGGAATTAGATGCAGGGAATCAGAGTTGGGGATTCAGAGGCGGGGAAACAGAGGCGGGGAATCAGATATGGGGAATCAGAGGTGTGGAATCAGAGGTTGGGAATCAGAGGCAGGGAATCAGAGGCGGGGAAACAGAGGCGGGGAATCAGATATGGGGAATCAGAGGTGGCGAATCAAAGGCGGTGAAACAGAGATGGGGAATCAGGGCAGGGAATCAGAGGCAGGGGATCAAACACGGGGAATCAGAGCTGGGGAATCAGAGGCGGGGAATTAGAGTTGGGGAATCAGAGGAGGGGAATCAGAGGCGGGGAATCAGAGGTGGGGAATCAGAGGTTGGGAATCAGAGGCAGGGAATCAGAGGCGGGGAATCAGAGGCAGGGAATCAGAGGCAGGGAATCAGATGTGCGGAATCGGAGATGGGGAATCAGAGGCAGGTAATCAGAGGCGAGGAATCAGAGGTGGGGAATCAGAGGCCGGGAAACAGATATGGGGAAACAGAGACGGGGAATCAGAGGCGGGGAAACAGAGGCGGGGAATCAGATATGGGGAATCAGAGGTGGGGTATCAGAGGTTGGGAATCAGAGGCAGGTAATCAGAGGCTTGGAATCAGATGCAGGGAATCAGATGCGGGGAATCAGAGGCGGGGAATCAGAGCTGGGGAATTAGAGACAGGGAATCAGAGTTGGGGATTCAGAGGCGGGGAATCAGATATGGGGAAACAGAGGCGGGGAATCAGAGGCGGGCAAATAGAGGCGGGGAATCAGATATGGGGAAACAGAGGCGGGGAATCAGAGGCGGGGAAACAGAGGCGGGAAATCAGATATGGGGAATCAGAGGTGGGGAATCAGAGGTTGGGAATCAGAGGCAGGGAATCAGAGGCTGGGAATCAGATGCAGGGAATCAGATGCGGGGAATCAGAGGCGGGGAATCAGAGCTGGGGAATCAGAGGTGGGGAATCAAAGTTGGGGAATCAGAGGCGGGGACTTAGATATGGGGAAACAGAGGTGGGGAATCAGAGGCGGGGAAACAGAGGCGGGGAATCAGATATGGGGAATCAGAGGTGGGGAATCAGAGGCAGGGAATTAGATGTGCGGAATCAGAAATGGGGAATCAGAGGCAGGGAATCAGAATCAGAAGCAGGGAATCAGAGGCCGGGAATCAGAGGCCGGAATCAGATGCCGGGAATAAGAGGCCGGGAATCAGAGTCCGGGAATCAGAGTCCGGGAATCAGAGATGGGGAATCAGAGGCGGGGAGTGAGATATGGGGAATCAGAGGTGGGGAATCAGAGGCGGGGAAACAGAGGCGGAGAATCAGACATGGGTAATCAGAGGCGGGGAATCAGAGGCAGGAAATCAGACACGGGGAATCAGAGGCGGGGAATCAGAGCTGGGAAATTAGAGGCAGGGAATCAGAGTTGGGGATTCAGAGGCGGGGAATCAGATATGGGGAAACAGAGGCGGGGAATCAGAGGCGGGCAAATAGAGGCGGGGAATCAGATATGGGGAAACAGAGGCGGGGAATCAGAGGCGGGGAAACAGAGGCGGGAAATCAGATATGGGGAATCAGAGGTGGGGAATCAGAGGTTGGGAATCAGAGGCAGGGAATCAGAGGCTGGGAATCAGATGCAGGGAATCAGATGCGGGGAATCAGAGGCGGGGAATCAGAGCTGGGGAATCAGAGGTGGGGAATCAAAGTTGGGGAATCAGAGGCGGGGACTTAGATATGGGGAAACAGAGGTGGGGAATCAGAGGCGGGGAAACAGAGGCGGTGAATCAGATATGGGGAATCAGAGGTGGGGAATCAGAGGCAGGGAATTAGATGTGCGGAATCAGAAATGGGGAATCAGAGGCAGGGAATCAGAATCAGAAGCAGGGAATCAGAGGCCGGGAATCAGAGGCCGGAATCAGATGCCGGGAATAAGAGGCCGGGAATCAGAGTCCGGGAATCAGAGTCCGGGAATCAGAGATGGGGAATCAGAGGCGGGGAGTGAGATATGGGGAATCAGAGGCGGGGAATCACAGGCGGGGAAACAGAGGCGAGGAATCAGATATGGGGAATCAGAGGTGGCGAATCAAAGGCGGTGAATCAGAGATGGGGAATCAGAGGCGGGGAATGAGAGGCAGGGAATCAAACACGGGGAATCAGAGGCGGGGAATCAGAGCTGGGTTATCAGAGGTGGGGAATCAGAGGTTGGGAATCAGAGGCAGGGAATCAGAGGCGGGGAATCAGAGGCAGGGAATCAGAGGCAGGGAATCAGATGTGCGGAATCGGAGATGGGGAATCAGAGGCAGGGAATCAGAGGCGAGGAATCAGAGGTGGGGATCAGAGGCCGGGAAACAGATATGGGGAAACAGAGGCGGGGAATCAGAGGCGGGGAAACAGAGGCGGGGAATCAGATATGGGGAATCAGAGGTGGGGTATCAGAGGTTGGGAATCAGAGGCAGGTAATCAGAGGCTTGGAATCAGATGCAGGGAATCAGATGCGGGGAATCAGAGGCGGGGAATCAGAGCTGGGGAATCAGAGGTGGGGAATCAGAGTTGGGGAATCAGAGGCGGGGACTTAGATATTGGGAAACAGAGGCGGGGAATCAGAGGCGGGGAAACAGAGGCGGGGAATCAGATATGGGGAATCAGAGGTGGGGAATCAGAGGCAGGGAATCAGATGTACGGAATCAGAGGCCGGGAATCAGAGGCCGGAATCAGATGCCGGGAATAAGAGGCCGGGAATCAGAGGTGGGGAATCAGAGTCCGGGAATCAGAGATGGGGATTCAGAGGCGGGGAATGAGATATGGGGAATCAGAGGCGGGGAATCAGAGGCGGGGAAACAGAGGCGGGGAATCAGATATGGGGAATCAGAGGTGGGGAATCAGGGGCGGGGTATCAGTGGCAGGGAATCAGAGGCGGGAAATCAGAGGACGGGAATCAGAGGCGGTGAATCAGAGGCGGGGAATCAGAGGTAGGGAATCGGATGTGCGGAATCAGAGATGGGGAATCAGAGGTGGGGAATCAGAGGCGGTGAATCAGACATGGGTAATCAGAGGCAGGGATTCAGAGGCAGGAAATCAGACACGGGGAATCAGAGGCGGGGAATCAGAGCTGGGGAATTAGATGCAGGGAATCAGAGTTGGGGATTCAGAGGCGGGGAAACAGAGGCGGGGAATCAGATATGGGGAATCAGAGGTGTGGAATCAGAGGTTGGGAATCAGAGGCAGGGAATCAGAGGCGGGGAAACAGAGGCGGGGAATCAGATATGGGGAATCAGAGGTGGCGAATCAAAGGCGGTGAAACAGAGATGGGGAATCAGGGCAGGGAATCAGAGGCAGGGGATCAAACACGGGGAATCAGAGCTGGGGAATCAGAGGCGGGGAATTAGAGTTGGGGAATCAGAGGAGGGGAATCAGAGGCGGGGAATCAGAGGTGGGGAATCAGAGGTTGGGAATCAGAGGCAGGGAATCAGAGGCGGGGAATCAGAGGCAGGGAATCAGAGGCAGGGAATCAGATGTGCGGAATCGGAGATGGGGAATCAGAGGCAGGGAATCAGAGGCGAGGAATCAGAGGTGGGGAATCAGAGGCCGGGAAACAGATATGGGGAAACAGAGGCGGGGAATCAGAGGCGGGGAAACAGAGGCGGGGAATCAGATATGGGGAATCGGAGGTGGGGTATCAGAGGTTGGGAATCAGAGGCAGGTAATCAGAGGCTTGGAATCAGATGCAGGGAATCAGATGCGGGGAATCAGAGGCGGGGAATCAGAGCTGGGGAATCAGAGGTGGGGAATCAGAGTTGGGGAATCAGAGGCGGGGACTTAGATATTGGGAAACAGAGGCGGGGAATCAGAGGCGGGGAAACAGAGGCGGGGAATCAGATATGGGGAATCAGAGGTGGGGAATCAGAGGCAGGGAATCAGATGTACGGAATCAGAGGCCGGGAATCAGAGGCCGGAATCAGATGCCGGGAATAAGAGGCCGGGAATCAGAGGTGGGGAATCAGAGTCCGGGAATCAGAGATGGGGATTCAGAGGCGGGGAATGAGATATGGGGAATCAGAGGCGGGGAATCAGAGGCGGGGAAACAGAGGCGGGGAATCAGATATGGGGAATCAGAGGTGGGGAATCAGGGGCGGGGTATCAGTGGCAGGGAATCAGAGGCGGGAAATCAGAGGCCGGGAATCAGAGGCGGTGAATCAGAGGCGGGGAATCAGAGGCAGGGAATCGGATGTGCGGAATCAGAGATGGGGAATCAGAGCTGGGGAATCAGAGGCGGTGAATCAGACATGGGTAATCAGAGGCAGGGATTCAGAGGCAGGAAATCAGACACGGGGAATCAGAGGCGGGGAATCAGAGCTGGGGAATTAGATGCAGGGAATCAGAGTTGGGGATTCAGAGGCGGGGAATCAGATATGGGGAAACAGAGGTGGGGAATCAGAGGTGGGCAAATAGAGGCGGGGAATCAGATATGGGGAAACAGAGGCGGGGAATCAGAGGCGTGGAAACAGAGGCGGGGAATCAGATATGGGGAATCAGAGGTGGGGAATCGGAGGTTGGGAATCAGAGGCAGGGAATCAGAGGCTGGGAATCAGATGCAGGGAATCAGATGCGGGGATCAGAGGCGGGGAATCAGAGCTGGGGAATCAGAGGTGGGGAATCAGAGTTGGGGAATCAGAGGCGGGGACTTAGATATGGGGAAACAGAGGCGGGGAATCAGATATTGTGAATCAGAGGTGGGGAATCAGAGGCAGGGAATCAGATGTGCGGAATCAGAGATGGGCAATCAGAGGCAGGGAATCAGAATCAGAAGCAGGGAATAAGACGCGGGGAATCAGAGGCGGGGAATCAGAGCTGGGGAAGCAGAGGCAGTGAATCTGAGGCGGTGAATCAGAGGCAGGGAATCGGATGTGCGGAATCAGAGATGGGGAATCAGAGGTGGGGAATCAGAGGCGGTGAATCAGACATGGGTAATCAGAGGCGGGGAATCAGAGGCAGGAATTCAGACACGGGGAATCAGAGGCGGGGAATCAGAGCTGGGAAATTAGAGGCAGGGAATCAGAGTTGGGGATTCAGAGGCGGGGAATCAGATATGGGGAAACAGAGGCGGGGAATCAGAGGCGGGCAAATAGAGGCGGGGAATCAGATATGGGGAAACAGAGGCGGGGAATCAGAGGCGGGGAAACAGAGGCGGGGAATCAGATATGGGGAATCAGTGGTGGGGAATCAGAGGTTGGGAATCAGAGGCAGGGAATCAGAGGCTGGGAATCAGATGCAGGGAATCAGATGCGTGGAATCAGAGGCGGGGAATCAGAGCTGGGGAATCAGAGGTGGGGAATCAAAGTTGGGGAATCAGAGGCGGGGACTTAGATATTGGGAAACAGAGGCGGGGAATCAGAGGCGGGGAAACAGAGGCGGAGAATCAGACATGGGTAATCAGAGGCGGGGAATCAGAGGCAGGAAATCAGACACGGGGAATCAGAGGCGGGGAATCAGAGCTGGGAAATTAGAGGCAGGGAATCAGAGTTGGGGATTCAGAGGCGGGGAATCAGATATGGGGAAACAGAGGCGGGGAATCAGAGGCGGGCAAATAGAGGCGGGGAATCAGATATGGGGAAACAGAGGCGGGGAATCAGAGGCGGGGAAACAGAGGCGGGAAATCAGATATGGGGAATCAGAGGTGGGGAATCAGAGGTTGGGAATCAGAGGCAGGGAATCAGAGGCTGGGAATCAGATGCAGGGAATCAGATGCGGGGAATCAGAGGCGGGGAATCAGAGCTGGGGAATCAGAGGTGGGGAATCAAAGTTGGGGAATCAGAGGCGGGGACTTAGATATGGGGAAACAGAGGTGGGGAATCAGAGGCGGGGAAACAGAGGCGGGGAATCAGATATGGGGAATCAGAGGTGGGGAATCAGAGGCAGGGAATTAGATGTGCGGAATCAGAAATGGGGAATCAGAGGCAGGGAATCAGAATCAGAAGCAGGGAATCAGAGGCCGGGAATCAGAGGGCGGAATCAGATGCCGGGAATAAGAGGCCGGGAATCAGAGTCCGGGAATCAGAGTCCGGGAATCAGAGATGGGGAATCAGAGGCGGGGAGTGAGATATGGGGAATCAGAGGCGGGGAATCACAGGCGGGGAAACAGAGGCGAGGAATCAGATATGGGGAATCAGAGGTGGCGAATCAAAGGCGGTGAATCAGAGATGGGGAATCAGAGGCGGGGAATGAGAGGCAGGGAATCAAACACGGGGAATCAGAGGCGGGGAATCAGAGCTGGGTTATCAGAGGCGGGGAATCAGAGTTGGGGAATCAGAGATGGGGATTCAGAGGCGGGGAATGAGATATGGGGAATCAGAGGCGGGGAATCAGAGGCGGGGAAACAGAGGCGGGGAATCAGATATGGGGAATCAGAGGTGGGGAATCAGGGGCGGGGTATCAGTGGCAGGGAATCAGAGGCGGGAAATCAGAGGCCGGGAATCAGAGGCGGTGAATCAGAGGCGGGGAATCAGAGGCAGGGAATCGGATGTGCGGAATCAGAGATGGGGAATCAGAGGTGGGGAATCAGGGGCGGGGTATCAGTGGCAGGGAATCAGAGGCGGGAAATCAGAGGCCGGGAATCAGAGGCGGTGAATCAGAGGCGGGGAATCAGATATGGGGAATCAGAGGTGGGGAATCAGGGGCGGGGTATCAGTGGCAGGGAATCAGAGGCGGGAAATCAGAGGCCGGGAATCAGAGGCGGTGAATCAGAGGCGGGGAATCAGAGGCAGGGAATCGGATGTGCGGAATCAGAGATGGGGAATCAGAGGTGGGGAATCAGAGGCGGTGAATCAGACATGGGTAATCAGAGGCGGGGAATCAGAGGCAGGAAATCAGACACGGGGAATCATTGGCGGGGAATTAGAGTTGGGGAATTAGATGCAGGGAATCAGAGTTGGGGATTCAGAGGCGGGGAATCAGATATGGGGAAATAGAGGTGGGGAACCAGAGGTGGGCAAATAGAGGCGGGGAATCCGATATGGGGAAACAGAGGCGGGGAATCAGAGGCGGGGAAACAGAGGCGGAGAATCAGACATGGGTAATCAGAGGCGGGGAATCAGAGGCAGGAAATCAGACACGGGGAATCAGAGGCGGGGAATCAGAGCTGGGAAATTAGAGGCAGGGAATCAGAGTTGGGGATTCAGAGGCGGGGAATCAGATATGGGGAAACAGAGGCGGGGAATCAGAGGCGGGCAAATAGAGGCGGGGAATCAGATATGGGGAAACAGAGGCGGGGAATCAGAGGCGGGGAAACAGAGGCGGGAAATCAGATATGGGGAATCAGAGGTGGGGAATCAGAGGTTGGGAATCAGAGGCAGGGAATCAGAGGCTGGGAATCAGATGCAGGGAATCAGATGCGGGGAATCAGAGGCGGGGAATCAGAGCTGGGGAATCAGAGGTGGGGAATCAAAGTTGGGGAATCAGAGGCGGGGACTTAGATATGGGGAAACAGAGGTGGGGAATCAGAGGCGGGGAAACAGAGGCGGGGAATCAGATATGGGGAATCAGAGGTGGGGAATCAGAGGCAGGGAATTAGATGTGCGGAATCAGAAATGGGGAATCAGAGGCAGGGAATCAGAATCAGAAGCAGGGAATCAGAGGCCGGGAATCAGAGGGCGGAATCAGATGCCGGGAATAAGAGGCCGGGAATCAGAGTCCGGGAATCAGAGTCCGGGAATCAGAGATGGGGAATCAGAGGCGGGGAGTGAGATATGGGGAATCAGAGGCGGGGAATCACAGGCGGGGAAACAGAGGCGAGGAATCAGATATGGGGAATCAGAGGTGGCGAATCAAAGGCGGTGAATCAGAGATGGGGAATCAGAGGCGGGGAATGAGAGGCAGGGAATCAAACACGGGGAATCAGAGGCGGGGAATCAGAGCTGGGTTTTCAGAGGCGGGGAATCAGAGTTGGGGAATCAGAGATGGGGATTCAGAGGCGGGGAATGAGATATGGGGAATCAGAGGCGGGGAATCAGAGGCGGGGAAACAGAGGCGGGGAATCAGATATGGGGAATCAGAGGTGGGGAATCAGGGGCGGGGTATCAGTGGCAGGGAATCAGAGGCGGGAAATCAGAGGCCGGGAATCAGAGGCGGTGAATCAGAGGCGGGGAATCAGAGGCAGGGAATCGGATGTGCGGAATCAGAGATGGGGAATCAGAGGTGGGGAATCAGGGGCGGGGTATCAGTGGCAGGGAATCAGAGGCGGGAAATCAGAGGCCGGGAATCAGAGGCGGTGAATCAGAGGCGGGGAATCAGATATGGGGAATCAGAGGTGGGGAATCAGGGGCGGGGTATCAGTGGCAGGGAATCAGAGGCGGGAAATCAGAGGCCGGGAATCAGAGGCGGTGAATCAGAGGCGGGGAATCAGAGGCAGGGAATCGGATGTGCGGAATCAGAGATGGGGAATCAGAGGTGGGGAATCAGAGGCGGTGAATCAGACATGGGTAATCAGAGGCGGGGAATCAGAGGCAGGAAATCAGACACGGGGAATCATTGGCGGGGAATTAGAGCTGGGGAATTAGATGCAGGGAATCAGAGTTGGGGATTCAGAGGCGGGGAATCAGATATGGGGAAATAGAGGTGGGGAACCAGAGGTGGGCAAATAGAGGCGGGGAATCCGATATGGGGAAACAGAGGCGGGGAATCAGAGGCGTGGAAACAGAGGCGGGGAATCAGATATGGGGAATCAGAGGTGGGGAATCAGAGGTTGGGAATCAGAGGCAGGGAATCAGAGGCTGGGAATCAGATGCAGGGAATCAGATGCGGGGATCAGAGGCGGGGAATCAGAGCTGGGGAATCAGAGGTGGGGAATCAGAGTTGGGGAATCAGAGGCGGGGACTTAGAAATGGGGAAACAGAGGCGGGGAATCAGAGGCGGGAAACAGAGGCGGGGACTCAGATATTGTGAATCAGAGGTGGGGAATCAGAGGCAGGGAATCAGATGTGCGGAATCAGAGATGGGGAATCAGAGGCAGGGAATCAGAATCAGAAGCAGGGAATAAGACGCGGGGAATCAGAGGCGGGGAATCAGAGCTGGGGAAGCAGAGGCAGTGAATCAGAGGCGGGGAATCAGAGGCAGGGAATCGGATGTGCGGAATCAGAGATGGTGAATCAGAGGTGGGGAATCAGAGGAGGTGAATCAGACATGGGTAATCAGAGGCGGGGAATCAGAGGCGAGGAATCAGAGGTGGGGAATCAGAGGCCGGGAAACAGATATGGGGAAACAGAGGCGGGGAATCAGAGGCGGGGAAACAGAGGCGGGGAATCAGATATGGGGAATCAGAGGTGGGGTATCAGAGGTTGGGAATCAGAGGCAGGTAATCAGAGGCTTGGAATCAGATACAGGGAATCAGATGCGGGGAATCAGAGGCGGGGAATCAGAGCTGGGGAATCAGAGGTGGGGAATCAGAGTTGGGGAATCAGAGGCGGGGACTTAGATATTGGGAAACAGAGGCGGGGAATCAGAGGCGGTGAAACAGAGGCGGGGAATCAGATATGGGGAATCAGAGGTGGGGAATCAGAGGCAGGGAATCAGATGTACGGAATCAGAGGCCGGGAATCAGAGGCCGGAATCAGATGCCGGGAATAAGAGGCCGGGAATCAGAGGTGGGGAATCAGAGTCCGGGAATCAGAGATGGGGATTCAGAGGCGGGGAATGAGATATGGGGAATCAGAGGCGGGGAATCAGAGGCGGGGAAACAGAGGCGGGGAATCAGATATGGGGAATCAGAGGTGGGGAATCAGGGGCGGGGTATCAGTGGCAGGGAATCAGAGGCGGGAAATCAGAGGCCGGGAATCAGAGGCGGTGAATCAGAGGCGGGGAATCAGAGGCAGGGAATCGGATGTGCGGAATCAGAGATGGGGAATCAGAGCTGGGGAATCAGAGGCGGTGAATCAGACATGGGTAATCAGAGGCAGGGATTCAGAGGCACGAAATCAGACACGGGGAATCAGAGGCGGGGAATCAGAGCTGGGGAATTAGATGCAGGGAATCAGAGTTGGGGATTCAGAGGCGGGGAATCAGATATGGGGAAACAGAGGTGGGGAATCAGAGGTGGGCAAATAGAGGCGGGGAATCAGATATGGGGAAACAGAGGCGGGGAATCAGAGGCGTGGAAACAGAGGCGGGGAATCAGATATGGGGAATCAGAGGTGGGGAATCAGAGGTTGGCAATCAGAGGCAGGGAATCAGAGGCTGGGAATCAGATGCAGGGAATCAGATGCGGGGATCAGAGGCGGGGAATCAGAGCTGGGGAATCAGAGGTGGGGAATCAGAGTTGGGGAATCAGAGGCGGGGACTTAGATATGGGGAAACAGAGGCGGGGAATCAGAGGCGGGAAACAGAGGCGGGGAATCAGATATTGTGAATCAGAGGTGGGGAATCAGAGGCAGGGAATCAGATGTGCGGAATCAGAGATGGGCAATCAGAGGCAGGGAATCAGAATCAGAAGCAGGGAATAAGACGCGGGGAATCAGAGGCGGGGAATCAGAGCTGGGGAAGCAGAGGCAGTGAATCTGAGGCGGTGAATCAGAGGCAGGGAATCGGATGTGCGGAATCAGAGATGGGGAATCAGAGGTGGGGAATCAGAGGCGGTGAATCAGACATGGGTAATCAGAGGCGGGGAATCAGAGGCAGGAATTCAGACACGGGGAATCAGAGGCGGGGAATCAGAGCTGGGAAATTAGAGGCAGGGAATCAGAGTTGGGGATTCAGAGGCGGGGAATCAGATATGGGGAAACAGAGGCGGGGAATCAGAGGCGGGCAAATAGAGGCGGGGAATCAGATATGGGGAAACAGAGGCGGGGAATCAGAGGCGGGGAAACAGAGGCGGGGAATCAGATATGGGGAATCAGTGGTGGGGAATCAGAGGTTGGGAATCAGAGGCAGGGAATCAGAGGCTGGGAATCAGATGCAGGGAATCAGATGCGTGGAATCAGAGGCGGTGAATCAGAGCTGGGGAATCAGAGGTGGGGAATCAAAGTTGGGGAATCAGAGGCGGGGACTTAGATATTGGGAAACAGAGGCGGGGAATCAGAGGCGGGGAAACAGAGGCGGAGAATCAGACATGGGTAATCAGAGGCGGGGAATCAGAGGCAGGAAATCAGACACGGGGAATCAGAGGCGGGGAATCAGAGCTGGGAAATTAGAGGCAGGGAATCAGAGTTGGGGATTCAGAGGCGGGGAATCAGATATGGGGAAACAGAGGCGGGGAATCAGAGGCGGGCAAATAGAGGCGGGGAATCAGATATGGGGAAACAGAGGCGGGGAATCAGAGGCGGGGAAACAGAGGCGGGAAATCAGATATGGGGAATCAGAGGTGGGGAATCAGAGGTTGGGAATCAGAGGCAGGGAATCAGAGGCTGGGAATCAGATGCAGTGAATCAGATGCGGGGAATCAGAGGCGGGGAATCAGAGCTGGGGAATCAGAGGTGGGGAATCAAAGTTGGGGAATCAGAGGCGGGGACTTAGATATGGGGAAACAGAGGTGGGGAATCAGAGGCGGGGAAACAGAGGCGGTGAATCAGATATGGGGAATCAGAGGTGGGGAATCAGAGGCAGGGAATTAGATGTGCGGAATCAAAAATGGGGAATCAGAGGCAGGGAATCAGAATCAGAAGCAGGGAATCAGAGGCCGGGAATCAGAGGCCGGAATCAGATGCCGGGAATAAGAGGCCGGGAATCAGAGTCCGGGAATCAGAGTCCGGGAATCAGAGATGGGGAATCAGAGGCGGGGATTGAGATATGGGGAATCAGAGGCGGGGAATCACAGGCGGGGAAACAGAGGCGAGGAATCAGATATGGGGAATCAGAGGTGGCGAATCAAAGGCGGTGAATCAGAGATGGGGAATCAGAGGCGGGGAATGAGAGGCAGGGAATTAAACACGGGGAATCAGAGGCGGGGAATCAGAGCTGGGTTATCAGAGGTGGGGAATCAGAGGTTGGGAATCAGAGGCAGGGAATCAGAGGCGGGGAATCAGAGGCAGGGTATCAGAGGCAGGGAATCAGATGTGCGGAATCGGAGATGGGGAATCAGAGGCAGGGAATCAGAGGCGAGGAATCAGAGGTGGGGAATCAGAGGCCGGGAAACAGATATGGGGAAACAGAGGCGGGGAATCAGAGGCGGGGAAACAGAGGCGGGGAATCAGATATGGGGAATCAGAGGTAGGGTATCAGAGGTTGGGAATCAGAGGCAGGTAATCAGAGGCTTGGAATCAGATGCAGGGAATCAGATGCGGGGAATCAGAGGCGGGGAATCAGAGCTGGGGAATCAGAGGTGGGGAATCAGAGTTGGGGAATCAGAGGCGGGGACTTAGATATTGGGAAACAGAGGCGGGGAATCAGAGGCGGGGAAACAGAGGCGGGGAATCAGATATGGGGAATCAGAGGTGGGGAATCAGAGGCAGGGAATCAGATGTACGGAATCAGAGGCCGGGAATCAGAGGCCGGAATCAGATGCCGGGAATAAGAGGCCGGGAATCAGAGGTGGGGAATCAGAGTCCGGGAATCAGAGATGGGGATTCAGAGGCGGGGAATGAGATATGGGGAATCAGAGGCGGGGAATCAGAGGCGGGGAAACAGAGGCGGGGAATCAGATATGGGGAATCAGAGGTGGGGAATCAGGGGCGGGGTATCAGTGGCAGGGAATCAGAGGCGGGAAATCAGAGGCCGGGAATCAGAGGCGGTGAATCAGAGGCGGGGAATCAGAGGTAGGGAATCGGATGTGCGGAATCAGAGATGGGGAATCAGAGGTGGGGAATCAGAGGCGGTGAATCAGACATGGGTAATCAGAGGCAGGGATTCAGAGGCAGGAAATCAGACACGGGGAATCAGAGGCGGGGAATCAGAGCTGGGGAATTAGATGCAGGGAATCAGAGTTGGGGATTCAGAGGCGGGGAAACAGAGGAGGGGAATCAGATATGGGGAATCAGAGGTGTGGAATCAGAGGTTGGGAATCAGAGGCAGGGAATCAGAGGCGGGGAAACAGAGGCGGGGAATCAGATATGGGGAATCAGAGGTGGCGAATCAAAGGCGGTGAAACAGAGATGGGGAATCAGGGCAGGGAATCAGAGGCAGGGGATCAAACACGGGGAATCAGAGCTGGGGAATCAGAGGCGGGGAATTAGAGTTGGGGAATCAGAGGAGGGGAATCAGAGGCGGGGAAACAGAGGCGGGGAATCAGATATGGGGAATCAGAGGTGGGGAATCAGAGGTTGGGAATCAGAGGCAGGGAATCAGAGGCGGGGAATCAGAGGCAGGGAATCAGAGGCAGGGAATCAGATGTGCGGAATCGGAGATGGGGAATCAGAGGCAGGGAATCAGAGGCGAGGAATCAGAGGTGGGGAATCAGAGGCCGGGAAACAGATATGGGGAAACAGAGGCGGGGAATCAGAGGCGGGGAAACAGAGGCGGGGAATCAGATATGGGGAATCAGAGGTGGGGTATCAGAGGTTGGGAATCAGAGGCAGGTAATCAGAGGCTTGGAATCAGATGCAGGGAATCAGATGCGGGGAATCAGAGGCGGGGAATCAGAGCTGGGGAATCAGAGGTGGGGAATCAGAGTTGGGGAATCAGAGGCGGGGACTTAGATATTGGGAAACAGAGGCGGGGAATCAGAGGCGGGGAAACAGAGGCGGGGAATCAGATATGGGGAATCAGAGGTGGGGAATCAGAGGCAGGGAATCAGATGTACGGAATCAGAGGCCGGGAATCAGAGGCCGGAATCAGATGCCGGGAATAAGAGGCCGGGAATCAGAGGTGGGGAATCAGAGTCCGGGAATCAGAGATGGGGATTCAGAGGCGGGGAATGAGATATGGGGAATCAGAGGCGGGGAATCAGAGGCGGGGAAACAGAGGCGGGGAATCAGATATGGGGAATCAGAGGTGGGGAATCAGGGGCGGGGTATCAGTGGCAGGGAATCAGAGGCGGGAAATCAGAGGCCGGGAATCAGAGGCGGTGAATCAGAGGCGGAGAATCAGAGGCAGGGAATCGGATTTGCGGAATCAGAGATGGGGAATCAGAGCTGGGGAATCAGAGGCGGTGAATCAGACATGGGTAATCAGAGGCAGGGATTCAGAGGCAGGAAATCAGACACGGGGAATCAGAGGCGGGGAATCAGAGCTGGGGAATTAGATGCAGGGAATCAGAGTTGGGGATTCAGAGGCGGGGAATCAGATATGGGGAAACAGAGGTGGGGAATCAGAGGTGGGCAAATAGAGGCGGGGAATCAGATATGGGGAAACAGAGGCGGGGAATCAGAGGCGTGGAAACAGAGGCGGGGAATCAGATATGGGGAATCAGAGGTGGGGAATCAGAGGTTGGGAATCAGAGGCAGGGAATCAGAGGCTGGGAATCAGATGCAGGGAATCAGATGCGGGGATCAGAGGCGGGGAATCAGAGCTGGGGAATCAGAGGTGGGGAATCAGAGTTGGGGAATCAGAGGCGGGGACTTAGATATGGGGAAACAGAGGCGGGGAATCAGAGGCGGGAAACAGAGGCGGGGAATCAGATATTGTGAATCAGAGGTGGGGAATCAGAGGCAGGGAATCAGATGTGCGGAATCAGAGATGGGCAATCAGAGGCAGGGAATCAGAATCAGAAGCAGGGAATAAGACGCGGGGAATCAGAGGCGGGGAATCAGAGCTGGGGAAGCAGAGGCAGTGAATCTGAGGCGGTGAATCAGAGGCAGGGAATCGGATGTGCGGAATCAGAGATGGGGAATCAGAGGTGGGGAATCAGAGGCGGTGAATCAGACATGGGTAATCAGAGGCGGGGAATCAGAGGCAGGAATTCAGACACGGGGAATCAGAGGCGGGGAATCAGAGCTGGGAAATTAGAGGCAGGGAATCAGAGTTGGGGATTCAGAGGCGGGGAATCAGATATGGGGAAACAGAGGCGGGGAATCAGAGGCGGGCAAATAGAGGCGGGGAATCAGATATGGGGAAACAGAGGCGGGGAATCAGAGGCGGGGAAACAGAGGCGGGGAATCAGATATGGGGAATCAGTGGTGGGGAATCAGAGGTTGGGAATCAGAGGCAGGGAATCAGAGGCTGGGAATCAGATGCAGGGAATCAGATGCGTGGAATCAGAGGCGGGGAATCAGAGCTGGGGAATCAGAGGTGGGGAATCAAAGTTGGGGAATCAGAGGCGGGGACTTAGATATTGGGAAACAGAGGCGGGGAATCAGAGGCGGGGAAACAGAGGCGGAGAATCAGACATGGGTAATCAGAGGCGGGGAATCAGAGGCAGGAAATCAGACACGGGGAATCAGAGGCGGGGAATCAGAGCTGGGAAATTAGAGGCAGGGAATCAGAGTTGGGGATTCAGAGGCGGGGAATCAGATATGGGGAAACAGAGGCGGGGAATCAGAGGCGGGCAAATAGAGGCGGGGAATCAGATATGGGGAAACAGAGGCGGGGAATCAGAGGCGGGGAAACAGAGGCGGGAAATCAGATATGGGGAATCAGAGGTGGGGAATCAGAGGTTGGGAATCAGAGGCAGGGAATCAGAGGCTGGGAATCAGATGCAGGGAATCAGATGCGGGGAATCAGAGGCGGGGAATCAGAGCTGGGGAATCAGAGGTGGGGAATCAAAGTTGGGGAATCAGAGGCGGGGACTTAGATATGGGGAAACAGAGGTGGGGAATCAGAGGCGGGGAAACAGAGGCGGGGAATCAGATATGGGGAATCAGAGGTGGGGAATCAGAGGCAGGGAATTAGATGTGCGGAATCAGAAATGGGGAATCAGAGGCAGGGAATCAGAATCAGAAGCAGGGAATCAGAGGCCGGGAATCAGAGGCCGGAATCAGATGCCGGGAATAAGAGGCCGGGAATCAGAGTCCGGGAATCAGAGTCCGGGAATCAGAGATGGGGAATCAGAGGCGGGGAGTGAGATATGGGGAATCAGAGGCGGGGAATCAGAGGCGGGGAAACAGAGGCGGAGAATCAGACATGGGGAAACAGAGGCGGGGAATCAGAGGCGTGGAAACAGAGGCGGGGAATCAGATATGGGGAATCAGAGGTGGGGAATCAGAGGTTGGCAATCAGAGGCAGGGAATCAGAGGCTGGGAATCAGATGCAGGGAATCAGATGCGGGGATCAGAGGCGGGGAATCAGAGCTGGGGAATCAGAGGTGGGGAATCAGAGTTGGGGAATCAGAGGCGGGGACTTAGATATGGGGAAACAGAGGCGGGGAATCAGAGGCGGGAAACAGAGGCGGGGAATCAGATATTGTGAATCAGAGGTGGGGAATCAGAGGCAGGGAATCAGATGTGCGGAATCAGAGATGGGCAATCAGAGGCAGGGAATCAGAATCAGAAGCAGGGAATAAGACGCGGGGAATCAGAGGCGGGGAATCAGAGCTGGGGAAGCAGAGGCAGTGAATCTGAGGCGGTGAATCAGAGGCAGGGAATCGGATGTGCGGAATCAGAGATGGGGAATCAGAGGTGGGGAATCAGAGGCGGTGAATCAGACATGGGTAATCAGAGGCGGGGAATCAGAGGCAGGAATTCAGACACGGGGAATCAGAGGCGGGGAATCAGAGCTGGGAAATTAGAGGCAGGGAATCAGAGTTGGGGATTCAGAGGCGGGGAATCAGATATGGGGAAACAGAGGCGGGGAATCAGAGGCGGGCAAATAGAGGCGGGGAATCAGATATGGGGAAACAGAGGCGGGGAATCAGAGGCGGGGAAACAGAGGCGGGGAATCAGATATGGGGAATCAGTGGTGGGGAATCAGAGGTTGGGAATCAGAGGCAGGGAATCAGAGGCTGGGAATCAGATGCAGGGAATCAGATGCGTGGAATCAGAGGCGGTGAATCAGAGCTGGGGAATCAGAGGTGGGGAATCAAAGTTGGGGAATCAGAGGCGGGGACTTAGATATTGGGAAACAGAGGCGGGGAATCAGAGGCGGGGAAACAGAGGCGGAGAATCAGACATGGGTAATCAGAGGCGGGGAATCAGAGGCAGGAAATCAGACACGGGGAATCAGAGGCGGGGAATCAGAGCTGGGAAATTAGAGGCAGGGAATCAGAGTTGGGGATTCAGAGGCGGGGAATCAGATATGGGGAAACAGAGGCGGGGAATCAGAGGCGGGCAAATAGAGGCGGGGAATCAGATATGGGGAAACAGAGGCGGGGAATCAGAGGCGGGGAAACAGAGGCGGGAAATCAGATATGGGGAATCAGAGGTGGGGAATCAGAGGTTGGGAATCAGAGGCAGGGAATCAGAGGCTGGGAATCAGATGCAGTGAATCAGATGCGGGGAATCAGAGGCGGGGAATCAGAGCTGGGGAATCAGAGGTGGGGAATCAAAGTTGGGGAATCAGAGGCGGGGACTTAGATATGGGGAAACAGAGGTGGGGAATCAGAGGCGGGGAAACAGAGGCGGTGAATCAGATATGGGGAATCAGAGGTGGGGAATCAGAGGCAGGGAATTAGATGTGCGGAATCAAAAATGGGGAATCAGAGGCAGGGAATCAGAATCAGAAGCAGGGAATCAGAGGCCGGGAATCAGAGGCCGGAATCAGATGCCGGGAATAAGAGGCCGGGAATCAGAGTCCGGGAATCAGAGTCCGGGAATCAGAGATGGGGAATCAGAGGCGGGGATTGAGATATGGGGAATCAGAGGCGGGGAATCACAGGCGGGGAAACAGAGGCGAGGAATCAGATATGGGGAATCAGAGGTGGCGAATCAAAGGCGGTGAATCAGAGATGGGGAATCAGAGGCGGGGAATGAGAGGCAGGGAATTAAACACGGGGAATCAGAGGCGGGGAATCAGAGCTGGGTTATCAGAGGTGGGGAATCAGAGGTTGGGAATCAGAGGCAGGGAATCAGAGGCGGGGAATCAGAGGCAGGGTATCAGAGGCAGGGAATCAGATGTGCGGAATCGGAGATGGGGAATCAGAGGCAGGGAATCAGAGGCGAGGAATCAGAGGTGGGGAATCAGAGGCCGGGAAACAGATATGGGGAAACAGAGGCGGGGAATCAGAGGCGGGGAAACAGAGGCGGGGAATCAGATATGGGGAATCAGAGGTAGGGTATCAGAGGTTGGGAATCAGAGGCAGGTAATCAGAGGCTTGGAATCAGATGCAGGGAATCAGATGCGGGGAATCAGAGGCGGGGAATCAGAGCTGGGGAATCAGAGGTGGGGAATCAGAGTTGGGGAATCAGAGGCGGGGACTTAGATATTGGGAAACAGAGGCGGGGAATCAGAGGCGGGGAAACAGAGGCGGGGAATCAGATATGGGGAATCAGAGGAGGGGAATCAGAGGCAGGGAATCAGATGTACGGAATCAGAGGCCGGGAATCAGAGGCCGGAATCAGATGCCGGGAATAAGAGGCCGGGAATCAGAGGTGGGGAATCAGAGTCCGGGAATCAGAGATGGGGATTCAGAGGCGGGGAATGAGATATGGGGAATCAGAGGCGGGGAATCAGAGGCGGGGAAACAGAGGCGGGGAATCAGATATGGGGAATCAGAGGTGGGGAATCAGGGGCGGGGTATCAGTGGCAGGGAATCAGAGGCGGGAAATCAGAGGCCGGGAATCAGAGGCGGTGAATCAGAGGCGGGGAATCAGAGGTAGGGAATCGGATGTGCGGAATCAGAGATGGGGAATCAGAGGTGGGGAATCAGAGGCGGTGAATCAGACATGGGTAATCAGAGGCAGGGATTCAGAGGCAGGAAATCAGACACGGGGAATCAGAGGCGGGGAATCAGAGCTGGGGAATTAGATGCAGGGAATCAGAGTTGGGGATTCAGAGGCGGGGAAACAGAGGAGGGGAATCAGATATGGGGAATCAGAGGTGTGGAATCAGAGGTTGGGAATCAGAGGCAGGGAATCAGAGGCGGGGAAACAGAGGCGGGGAATCAGATATGGGGAATCAGAGGTGGCGAATCAAAGGCGGTGAAACAGAGATGGGGAATCAGGGCAGGGAATCAGAGGCAGGGGATCAAACACGGGGAATCAGAGCTGGGGAATCAGAGGCGGGGAATTAGAGTTGGGGAATCAGAGGAGGGGAATCAGAGGCGGGGAAACAGAGGCGGGGAATCAGATATGGGGAATCAGAGGTGGGGAATCAGAGGTTGGGAATCAGAGGCAGGGAATCAGAGGCGGGGAATCAGAGGCAGGGAATCAGAGGCAGGGAATCAGATGTGCGGAATCGGAGATGGGGAATCAGAGGCAGGGAATCAGAGGCGAGGAATCAGAGGTGGGGAATCAGAGGCCGGGAAACAGATATGGGGAAACAGAGGCGGGGAATCAGAGGCGGGGAAACAGAGGCGGGGAATCAGATATGGGGAATCAGAGGTGGGGTATCAGAGGTTGGGAATCAGAGGCAGGTAATCAGAGGCTTGGAATCAGATGCAGGGAATCAGATGCGGGGAATCAGAGGCGGGGAATCAGAGCTGGGGAATCAGAGGTGGGGAATCAGAGTTGGGGAATCAGAGGCGGGGACTTAGATATTGGGAAACAGAGGCGGGGAATCAGAGGCGGGGAAACAGAGGCGGGGAATCAGATATGGGGAATCAGAGGTGGGGAATCAGAGGCAGGGAATCAGATGTACGGAATCAGAGGCCGGGAATCAGAGGCCGGAATCAGATGCCGGGAATAAGAGGCCGGGAATCAGAGGTGGGGAATCAGAGTCCGGGAATCAGAGATGGGGATTCAGAGGCGGGGAATGAGATATGGGGAATCAGAGGCGGGGAATCAGAGGCGGGGAAACAGAGGCGGGGAATCAGATATGGGGAATCAGAGGTGGGGAATCAGGGGCGGGGTATCAGTGGCAGGGAATCAGAGGCGGGAAATCAGAGGCCGGGAATCAGAGGCGGTGAATCAGAGGCGGAGAATCAGAGGCAGGGAATCGGATTTGCGGAATCAGAGATGGGGAATCAGAGCTGGGGAATCAGAGGCGGTGAATCAGACATGGGTAATCAGAGGCAGGGATTCAGAGGCAGGAAATCAGACACGGGGAATCAGAGGCGGGGAATCAGAGCTGGGGAATTAGATGCAGGGAATCAGAGTTGGGGATTCAGAGGCGGGGAATCAGATATGGGGAAACAGAGGTGGGGAATCAGAGGTGGGCAAATAGAGGCGGGGAATCAGATATGGGGAAACAGAGGCGGGGAATCAGAGGCGTGGAAACAGAGGCGGGGAATCAGATATGGGGAATCAGAGGTGGGGAATCAGAGGTTGGGAATCAGAGGCAGGGAATCAGAGGCTGGGAATCAGATGCAGGGAATCAGATGCGGGGATCAGAGGCGGGGAATCAGAGCTGGGGAATCAGAGGTGGGGAATCAGAGTTGGGGAATCAGAGGCGGGGACTTAGATATGGGGAAACAGAGGCGGGGAATCAGAGGCGGGAAACAGAGGCGGGGAATCAGATATTGTGAATCAGAGGTGGGGAATCAGAGGCAGGGAATCAGATGTGCGGAATCAGAGATGGGCAATCAGAGGCAGGGAATCAGAATCAGAAGCAGGGAATAAGACGCGGGGAATCAGAGGCGGGGAATCAGAGCTGGGGAAGCAGAGGCAGTGAATCTGAGGCGGTGAATCAGAGGCAGGGAATCGGATGTGCGGAATCAGAGATGGGGAATCAGAGGTGGGGAATCAGAGGCGGTGAATCAGACATGGGTAATCAGAGGCGGGGAATCAGAGGCAGGAATTCAGACACGGGGAATCAGAGGCGGGGAATCAGAGCTGGGAAATTAGAGGCAGGGAATCAGAGTTGGGGATTCAGAGGCGGGGAATCAGATATGGGGAAACAGAGGCGGGGAATCAGAGGCGGGCAAATAGAGGCGGGGAATCAGATATGGGGAAACAGAGGCGGGGAATCAGAGGCGGGGAAACAGAGGCGGGGAATCAGATATGGGGAATCAGTGGTGGGGAATCAGAGGTTGGGAATCAGAGGCAGGGAATCAGAGGCTGGGAATCAGATGCAGGGAATCAGATGCGTGGAATCAGAGGCGGGGAATCAGAGCTGGGGAATCAGAGGTGGGGAATCAAAGTTGGGGAATCAGAGGCGGGGACTTAGATATTGGGAAACAGAGGCGGGGAATCAGAGGCGGGGAAACAGAGGCGGAGAATCAGACATGGGTAATCAGAGGCGGGGAATCAGAGGCAGGAAATCAGACACGGGGAATCAGAGGCGGGGAATCAGAGCTGGGAAATTAGAGGCAGGGAATCAGAGTTGGGGATTCAGAGGCGGGGAATCAGATATGGGGAAACAGAGGCGGGGAATCAGAGGCGGGCAAATAGAGGCGGGGAATCAGATATGGGGAAACAGAGGCGGGGAATCAGAGGCGGGGAAACAGAGGCGGGAAATCAGATATGGGGAATCAGAGGTGGGGAATCAGAGGTTGGGAATCAGAGGCAGGGAATCAGAGGCTGGGAATCAGATGCAGGGAATCAGATGCGGGGAATCAGAGGCGGGGAATCAGAGCTGGGGAATCAGAGGTGGGGAATCAAAGTTGGGGAATCAGAGGCGGGGACTTAGATATGGGGAAACAGAGGTGGGGAATCAGAGGCGGGGAAACAGAGGCGGGGAATCAGATATGGGGAATCAGAGGTGGGGAATCAGAGGCAGGGAATTAGATGTGCGGAATCAGAAATGGGGAATCAGAGGCAGGGAATCAGAATCAGAAGCAGGGAATCAGAGGCCGGGAATCAGAGGCCGGAATCAGATGCCGGGAATAAGAGGCCGGGAATCAGAGTCCGGGAATCAGAGTCCGGGAATCAGAGATGGGGAATCAGAGGCGGGGAGTGAGATATGGGGAATCAGAGGCGGGGAATCAGAGGCGGGGAAACAGAGGCGGAGAATCAGACATGGGTAATCAGAGGCGGGGAATCAGAGGCAGGAAATCAGACACGGGGAATCAGAGGCGGGGAATCAGAGCTGGGAAATTAGAGGCAGGGAATCAGAGTTGGGGATTCAGAGGCGGGGAATCAGATATGGGGAAACAGAGGCGGGGAATCAGAGGCGGGCAAATAGAGGCGGGGAATCAGATATGGGGAAACAGAGGCGGGGAATCAGAGGCGGGGAAACAGAGGCGGGAAATCAGATATGGGGAATCAGAGGTGGGGAATCAGAGGTTGGGAATCAGAGGCAGGGAATCAGAGGCTGGGAATCAGATGCAGGGAATCAGATGCGGGGAATCAGAGGCGGGGAATCAGAGCTGGGGAATCAGAGGTGGGGAATCAAAGTTGGGGAATCAGAGGCGGGGACTTAGATATGGGGAAACAGAGGTGGGGAATCAGAGGCGGGGAAACAGAGGCGGGGAATCAGATATGGGGAATCAGAGGTGGGGAATCAGAGGCAGGGAATTAGATGTGCGGAATCAGAAATGGGGAATCAGAGGCAGGGAATCAGAATCAGAAGCAGGGAATCAGAGGCCGGGAATCAGAGGCCGGAATCAGATGCCGGGAATAAGAGGCCGGGAATCAGAGTCCGGGAATCAGAGTCCGGGAATCAGAGATGGGGAATCAGAGGCGGGGAGTGAGATATGGGGAATCAGAGGCGGGGAATCACAGGCGGGGAAACAGAGGCGAGGAATCAGATATGGGGAATCAGAGGTGGCGAATCAAAGGCGGTGAATCAGAGATGGGGAATCAGAGGCGGGGAATGAGAGGCAGGGAATCAAACACGGGGAATCAGAGGCGGGGAATCAGAGCTGGGTTATCAGAGGTGGGGAATCAGAGGTTGGGAATCAGAGGCAGGGAATCAGAGGCGGGGAATCAGAGGCAGGGAATCAGAGGCAGGGAATCAGATGTGCGGAATCGGAGATGGGGAATCAGAGGCAGGGAATCAGAGGCGAGGAATCAGAGGTGGGGAATCAGAGGCCGGGAAACAGATATGGGGAAAGAGAGGCGGGGAATCAGAGGCGGGGAAACAGAGGCGGGGAATCAGATATGGGGAATCAGAGGTGGGGAATCAGAGGTTGGGAATCAGAGGCAGGTAATCAGAGGCTTGGAATCAGATGCAGGGAATCAGATGCGGGGAATCAGAGGCGGGGAATCAGAGCTGGGGAATCAGAGGTGGGGAATCAGAGTTGGGGAATCAGAGGCGGGGACTTAGATATTGGGAAACAGAGGCGGGGAATCAGAGGCGGGGAAACAGAGGCGGGGAATCAGATATGGGGAATCAGAGCTGGGGAATCAGAGGTGGGGAATCAGAGTTGGGGAATCAGAGGCGGGGACTTAGATATTGGGAAACAGAGGCGGGGAATCAGAGGCGGGGAAACAGAGGCGGGGAATCAGATATGGGGAATCAGAGGTGGGGAATCAGAGGCAGGGAATCAGATGTACGGAATCAGAGGCCGGGAATCAGAGGCCGGAATCAGATGCCGGGAATAAGAGGCCGGGAATCAGAGGTGGGGAATCAGAGTCCGGGAATCAGAGATGGGGATTCAGAGGCGGGGAATGAGATATGGGGAATCAGAGGCGGGGAATCAGAGGCGGGGAAACAGAGGCGGGGAATCAGATATGGGGAATCAGAGGTGGGGAATCAGGGGCGGGGTATCAGTGGCAGGGAATCAGAGGCGGGAAATCAGAGGCCGGGAATCAGAGGCGGTGAATCAGAGGCGGGGAATCAGAGGTAGGGAATCGGATGTGCGGAATCAGAGATGGGGAATCAGAGGTGGGGAATCAGAGGCGGTGAATCAGACATGGGTAATCAGAGGCAGGGATTCAGAGGCAGGAAATCAGACACGGGGAATCAGAGGCGGGGAATCAGAGCTGGGGAATTAGATGCAGGGAATCAGAGTTGGGGATTCAGAGGCGGGGAAACAGAGGCGGGGAATCAGATATGGGGAATCAGAGGTGTGGAATCAGAGGTTGGGAATCAGAGGCAGGGAATCAGAGGCGGGGAAACAGAGGCGGGGAATCAGATATGGGGAATCAGAGGTGGCGAATCAAAGGCGGTGAAACAGAGATGGGGAATCAGGGCAGGGAATCAGAGGCAGGGGATCAAACACGGGGAATCAGAGCTGGGGAATCAGAGGCGGGGAATTAGAGTTGGGGAATCAGAGGAGGGGAATCAGAGGCGGGGAAACAGAGGCGGGGAATCAGATATGGGGAATCAGAGGTGGGGAATCAGAGGTTGGGAATTCGAGGCAGGGAATCAGAGGCGGGGAATCAGAGGCAGGGAATCAGAGGCAGGGAATCAGATGTGCGGAATCGGAGATGGGGAATCAGAGGCAGGGAATCAGAGGCGAGGAATCAGAGGTGGGGAATCAGAGGCCGGGAAACAGATATGGGGAAACAGAGGCGGGGAATCAGAGGCGGGGAAACAGAGGCGGGGAATCAGATATGGGGAATCAGAGGTGGGGTATCAGAGGTTGGGAATCAGAGGCAGGTAATCAGAGGCTTGGAATCAGATGCAGGGAATCAGATGCGGGGAATCAGAGGCGGGGAATCAGAGCTGGGGAATCAGAGGTGGGGAATCAGAGTTGGGGAATCAGAGGCGGGGACTTAGATATTGGGAAACAGAGGCGGGGAATCAGAGGCGGGGAAACAGAGGCGGGGAATCAGATATGGGGAATCAGAGGTGGGGAATCAGAGGCAGGGAATCAGATGTACGGAATCAGAGGCCGGGAATCAGAGGCCGGAATCAGATGCCGGGAATAAGAGGCCGGGAATCAGAGGTGGGGAATCAGAGTCCGGGAATCAGAGATGGGGATTCAGAGGCGGGGAATGAGATATGGGGAATCAGAGGCGGGGAATCAGAAGCGGGGAAACAGAGGCGGGGAATCAGATATGGGGAATCAGAGGTGGGGAATCAGGGGCGGGGTATCAGTGGCAGGGAATCAGAGGCGGGAAATCAGAGGCCGGGAATCAGAGGCGGTGAATCAGAGGCGGGGAATCAGAGGCAGGGAATCGGATGTGCGGAATCAGAGATGGGGAATCAGAGGCAGGGATTCAGAGGCAGGAAATCAGACACGGGGAATCAGAGGCGGGGAATCAGAGCTGGGGAATTAGATGCAGGGAATCAGAGTTGGGGATTCAGAGGCGGGGAATCAGATATGGGGAAACAGAGGTGGGGAATCAGAGGTGGGCAAATAGAGGCGGGGAATCAGATATGGGGAAACAGAGGCGGGGAATCAGAGGCGTGGAAACAGAGGCGGGGAATCAGATATGGGGAATCAGAGGTGGGGAATCAGAGGTTGGGAATCAGAGGCAGGGAATCAGAGGCTGGGAATCAGATGCAGGGAATCAGATGCGGGGATCAGAGGCGGGGAATCAGAGCTGGGGAATCAGAGTTGGGGAATCAGAGGCGGGGACTTAGATATGGGGAAACAGAGGCGGGGAATCAGAGGCGGGAAACAGAGGCGGGGAATCAGATATTGTGAATCAGAGGTGGGGAATCAGAGGCAGGGAATCAGATGTGCGGAATCAGAGATGGGCAATCAGAGGCAGGGAATCAGAATCAGAAGCAGGGAATAAGACGCGGGGAATCAGAGGCGGGGAATCAGAGCTGGGGAAGCAGAGGCAGTGAATCTGAGGCGGTGAATCAGAGGCAGGGAATCGGATGTGCGGAATCAGAGATGGGGAATCAGAGGTGGGGAATCAGAGGCGGTGAATCAGACATGGGTAATCAGAGGCGGGGAATCAGAGGCAGGAATTCAGACACGGGGAATCAGAGGCGGGGAATCAGAGCTGGGAAATTAGAGGCAGGGAATCAGAGTTGGGGATTCAGAGGCGGGGAATCAGATATGGGGAAACAGAGGCGGGGAATCAGAAGCGGGCAAATAGAGGCGGGGAATCAGATATGGGGAAACAGAGGCGGGGAATCAGAGGCGGGGAAACAGAGGCGGGGAATCAGATATGGGGAATCAGTGGTGGGGAATCAGAGGTTGGGAATCAGAGGCAGGGAATCAGAGGCTGGGAATCAGATGCAGGGAATCAGATGCGTGGAATCAGAGGCGGGGAATCAGAGCTGGGGAATCAGAGGTGGGGAATCAAAGTTGGGGAATCAGAGGCGGGGACTTAGATATTGGGAAACAGAGGCGGGGAATCAGAGGCGGGGAAACAGAGGCGGAGAATCAGACATGGGTAATCAGAGGCGGGGAATCAGAGGCAGGAAATCAGACATGGGGAATCAGAGGCGGGGAATCAGAGCTGGGAAATTAGAGGCAGGGAATCAGAGTTGGGGATTCAGAGGCGGGGAATCAGATATGGGGAAACAGAGGCGGGGAATCAGAGGCGGGCAAATAGAGGCGGGGAATCAGATATGGGGAAACAGAGGCGGGGAATCAGAGGCGGGGAAACAGAGGCGGGAAATCAGATATGGGGAATCAGAGGTGGGGAATCAGAGGTTGGGAATCAGAGGCAGGGAATCAGAGGCTGGGAATCAGATGCAGGGAATCAGATGCGGGGAATCAGAGGCGGGGAATCAGAGCTGGGGAATCAGAGGTGGGGAATCAAAGTTGCGGAATCAGAGGCAGGGACTTAGATATGGGGAAACAGAGGTGGGGAATCAGAGGCGGGGAAACAGAGGCGGGGAATCAGATATGGGGAATCAGAGGTGGGGAATCAGAGGCAGGGAATTAGATGTGCGGAATCAGAAATGGGGAATCAGAGGCAGGGAATCAGAATCAGAAGCAGGGAATCAGAGGCCGGGGATCAGAGGCCGGAATCAGATGCCGGGAATAAGAGGCCGGGAATCAGAGTCCGGGAATCAGAGTCCGGGAATCAGAGATGGGGAATCAGAGGCGGGGAGTGAGATATGGGGAATCAGAGGCGGGGAATCAAAGGCGGTGAATCAGAGATGGGGAATCAGAGGCGGGGAATGAGAGGCAGGGAATCAAACACGGGGAATCAGAGGCGGGGAATCAGAGCTGGGTTATCAGAGGCGGGGAATCAGAGTTGGGGAATCAGAGGCAGGGAATCAGATGTGGGGAATCAGAGTCCGGGAATCAGAGATGGCGATTCAGAGGCGGGGAATGAGATATGGGGAATCAGAGGCGGGGAATCAGAGGCGGGGAAACAGAGGCGGGGAATCAGATATGGGGAATCAGAGGTGGGGAATCAGGGGCGGGGTATCAGTGGCAGGGAATCAGAGGCGGGAAATCAGAGGCCGGGAATCAGAGGCGGTGAATCAGAGGCGGGGAATCAGAGGCAGGGAATCGGATGTGCGGAATCAGAGATGGGGAATCAGAGGTGGGGAATCAGGGGCGGGGTATCAGTGGCAGGGAATCAGAGGCGGGAAATCAGAGGCCGGGAATCAGAGGCGGTGAATCAGAGGCGGGGAATCAGATATGGGGAATCAGAGGTGGGGAATCAGGGGCGGTGTATCAGTGGCAGGGAATCAGAGGCGGGAAATCAGAGGCCGGGAATCAGAGGCGGTGAATCAGAGGCGGGGAATCAGAGGCAGGGAATCGGATGTGCGGAATCAGAGATGGGGAATCAGAGGTGGGGAATCAGAGGCGGTGAATCAGACATGGGTAATCAGAGGCGGGGAATCAGAGGCAGGAAATCAGACACGGGGAATCATTGGCGGGGAATTAGAGCTGGGGAATTAGATGCAGGGAATCAGAGTTGGGGATTCAGAGGCGGGGAATCAGATATGGGGAAATAGAGGTGGGGAACCAGAGGTGGGCAAATAGAGGCGGGGAATCCGATATGGGGAAACAGAGGCGGGGAATCAGAGGCGTGGAAACAGAGGCGGGGAATCAGATATGGGGAATCAGAGGTGGGGAATCAGAGGTTGGGAATCAGAGGCAGGGAATCAGAGGCTGGGAATCAGATGAAGGGAATCAGATGCGGGGATCAGAGGCGGGGAATCAGAGCTGGGGAATCAGAGGTGGGGAATCAGAGTTGGGGAATCAGAGGCGGGGACTTAGATATGGGGAAACAGAGGCGGGGAATCAGAGGCGGGAAACAGAGGCGGGGAATCAGATATTGTGAATCAGAGGTGGGGAATCAGAGGCAGGGAATCAGATGTGCGGAATCAGAGATGGGGAATCAGAGGCAGGGAATCAGAATCAGAAGCAGGGAATAAGACGCGGGGAATCAGAGGCGGGGAATCAGAGCTGGGGAAGCAGAGGCAGTGAATCAGAGGCGGGGAATCAGAGGCAGGGAATCGGATGTGCGGAATCAGAGATGGGGAATCAGAGGTGGGGAATCAGAGGCGGTGAATCAGACATGGGTAATCAGAGGCGGGGAATCAGAGGCAGGAAATCAGACACGGGGAATCAGAGGCGGGGAATCAGAGCTGGGAAATTAGAGGCAGGGAATCAGAGTTGGGGATTCAGAGGCGGGGAATCAGATATGGGGAAACAGAGGAGGGGAATCAGAGGCGGGCAAATAGAGGCGGGGAATCAGATATGGGGAAACAGAGGCAGGGAATCAGAGGCGGGGAAACAGAGGCGGGGAATCAGATATGGGGAATCAGAGGTGGGGAATCAGAGGTTGGGAATCAGAGGCAGGGAATCAGAGGCTGGGAATCAGATGCAGGGAATCAGATGCGGGGTATCAGAGGCGGGGAATCAGAGCTGGGGAATCAGAGGTGGGGAATCAAAGTTGGGGAATCAGAGGCGGGGACAGATATGGGGAATCAGAGGCGGGGAATCAGATATGGGGAAACAGGGGCGGGGAATCAGAGGCTGGGAAACAGAGGCGGGGAATCAGATATGGGGAATCAGAGGTGTGGAATCAGAGGTTGGGAATCAGAGGCAGGGAATCAGAGGCGGGGAAACAGAGGCGGGGAATCAGATATGGGGAATCAGAGGTGGTGAATCAAAGGCGGTGAAACAGAGATGGGGAATCAGGGCAGGGAATCAGAGGCAGGGGATCAAACACGGGGAATCAGAGCTGGGGAATCAGAGGCGGGGAATTAGAGTTGGGGAATCAGAGGAGGGGAATCAGAGGCGGGGAAACAGAGGCGGGGAATCAGATATGGGGAATCAGAGGAGGGGAATCAGAGGTTGGGAATCAGAGGCAGGGAATCAGAGGCGGAGAATCAGAGGCAGGGAATCAGAGGCAGGGAATCAGATGTGCGGAATCGGAGATGGGGAATCAGAGGCAGGGAATCAGAGGCGAGGAATCAGAGGTGGGGAATCAGAGGCCGGGAAACAGATATGGGGAAACAGAGGCGGGGAATCAGAGGCGGGGAAACAGAGGCGGGGAATCAGATATGGGGAATCAGAGGTGGGGTATCAGAGGTTGGGAATCAGAGGCAGGTAATCAGAGGCTTGGAATCAGATGCAGGGAATCAGATGCGGGGAATCAGAGGCGGGGAATCAGAGCTGGGGAATCAGAGGTGGGGAATCAGAGTTGGGGAATCAGAGGCGGGGACTTAGATATTGGGAAACAGAGGCGGGGAATCAGAGGCGGGGAAACAGAGGCGGGGAATCAGATATGGGGAATCAGAGGTGGGGAATCAGAGGCAGGGAATCAGATGTACGGAATCAGAGGCCGGGAATCAGAGGCCGGAATCAGATGCCGGGAATAAGAGGCCGGGAATCAGAGGTGGGGAATCAGAGTCCGGGAATCAGAGATGGGGATTCAGAGGCGGGGAATGAGATATGGGGAATCAGAGGCGGGGAATCAGAGGCGGGGAAACAGAGGCGGGGAATCAGATATGGGGAATCAGAGGTGGGGAATCAGGGGCGGGGTATCAGTGGCAGGGAATCAGAGGCGGGAAATCAGAGGCCGGGAATCAGAGGCGGTGAATCAGAGGCGGGGAATCAGAGGTAGGGAATCGGATGTGCGGAATCAGAGATGGGGAATCAGAGGTGGGGAATCAGAGGCAGTGAATCAGACATGGGTAATCAGAGGCAGGGATTCAGAGGCAGGAAATCAGACACGGGGAATCAGAGGCGGGGAATCAGAGCTGGGGAATTAGATGCAGGGAATCAGAGTTGGGGATTCAGAGGCGGGGAAACAGAGGCGGGGAATCAGATATGGGGAATCAGAGGTGTGGAATCAGAGGTTGGGAATCAGAGGCAGGGAATCAGAGGCGGGGAAACAGAGGCGGGGAATCAGATATGGGGAATCAGAGGTGGCGAATCAAAGGCGGTGAAACAGAGATGGGGAATCAGGGCAGGGAATCAGAGGCAGGTGATCAAACACGGGGAATCAGAGCTGGGGAATCAGAGGCGGGGAATTAGAGTTGGGGAATCAGAGGAGGGGAATCAGAGGCGGGGAAACAGAGGCGGGGAATCAGATATGGGGAATCAGAGGTGGGGAATCAGAGGTTGGGAATCAGAGGCAGGGAATCAGAGGCGGGGAATCAGAGGCAGGGAATCAGAGGCAGGGAATCAGATGTGCGGAATCGGAGATGGGGAATCAGAGGCAGGGAATCAGAGGCGAGGAATCAGAGGTGGGGAATCAGAGGCCGGGAAACAGATATGGGGAAACAGAGGCGGGGAATCAGAGGCGGGGAAACAGAGGCGGGGAATCAGATATGGGGATTCAGAGGTGGGTTATCAGAGGTTGGGAATCAGAGGCAGGTAATCAGAGGCTTGGAATCAGATGCAGGGAATCAGATGCGGGGAATCAGAGGCGGGGAATCAGAGCTGGGGAATCAGAGGTGGGGAATCAGAGTTGGGGAATCAGAGGCGGGGACTTAGATATTGGGAAACAGAGGCGGGGAATCAGAGGCGGGGAAACAGAGGCGGGGAATCAGATATGGGGAATCAGAGGTGGGGAATCAGAGGCAGGGAATCAGATGTACGGAATCAGAGGCCGGGAATCAGAGGCCGGAATCAGATGCCGGGAATAAGAGGCCGGGAATCAGAGGTGGGGAATCAGAGTCCGGGAATCAGAGATGGGGATTCAGAGGCGGGGAATGAGATATGGGGAATCAGAGGCGGGGAATCAGAGGCGGGGAAACAGAGGCGGGGAATCAGATATGGGGAATCAGAGGTGGGGAATCAGGGGCGGGGTATCAGTGGCAGGGAATCAGAGGCGGGAAATCAGAGGCCGGGAATCAGAGGCGGTGAATCAGAGGCGGGGAATCAGAGGCAGGGAATCGGATGTGCGGAATCAGAGATGGGGAATCAGAGGTGGGGAATCAGAGGCGGTGAATCAGACATGGGTAATCAGAGGCAGGGATTCAGAGGCAGGAAATCAGACACGGGGAATCAGAGGCGGGGAATCAGAGCTGGGGAATTAGATGCAGGGAATCAGAGTTGGGGATTCAGAGGCGGGGAATCAGATATGGGGAAACAGAGGTGGGGAATCAGAGGTGGGCAAATAGAGGCGGGGTATCAGATATGGGGAAACAGAGGCGGGGAATCAGAGGCGTGGAAACAGAGGCGGGGAATCAGATATGGGGAATCAGAGGTGGGGAATCAGAGGTTGGGAATCAGAGGCAGGGAATCAGAGGCTGGGAATCAGATGCAGGGAATCAGATGCGGGGATCAGAGGCGGGAAATCAGAGCTGGGGAATCAGAGGTGGGGAATCAGAGTTGGGGAATCAGAGGCGGGGACTTAGATATGGGGAAACAGAGGCGGGGAATCAGAGGCGGGAAACAGAGGCGGGGAATCAGATATTGTGAATCAGAGGTGGGGAATCAGAGGCAGGGAATCAGATGTGCGGAATCAGAGATGGGCAATCAGAGGCAGGGAATCAGAATCAGAAGCAGGGAATAAGACGCGGGGATTCAGAGGCGGGGAATCAGAGCTGGGGAAGCAGAGGCAGTGAATCTGAGGCGGTGAATCAGAGGCAGGGAATCGGATGTGCGGAATCAGAGATGGGGAATCAGAGGTGGGGAATCAGAGGCGGTGAATCAGACATGGGTAATCAGAGGCGGGGAATCAGAGGCAGGAATTCAGACACGGGGAATCAGAGGCGGGGAATCAGAGCTGGGAAATTAGAGGCAGGGAATCAGAGTTGGGGATTCAGAGGCGGGGAATCAGATATGGGGAAAGAGAGGCGGGGAATCAGAGGCGGGCAAATAGAGGCGGGGAATCAGATATGGGGAAACAGAGGCGGGGAATCAGAGGCGGGGAAACAGAGGCGGGGAATCAGATATGGGGAATCAGTGGTGGGGAATCAGAGGTTGGGAATCAGAGGCAGGGAATCAGAGGCTGGGAATCAGATGCAGGGAATCAGATGCGTGGAATCAGAGGCGGGGAATCAGAGCTGGGGAATCAGAGGTGGGGAATCAAAGTTGGGGAATCAGAGGCGGGGACTTAGATATTGGGAAACAGAGGCGGGGAATCAGAGGCGGGGAAACAGAGGCGGAGAATCAGACATGGGTAATCAGAGGCGGGGAATCAGAGGCAGGAAATTAGACACGGGGAATCAGAGGCGGGGAATCAGAGCTGGGAAATTAGAGGCAGGGAATCAGAGTTGGGGATTCAGAGGCGGGGAATCAGATATGGGGAAACAGAGGCGGGGAATCAGAGGCGGGCAAATAGAGGCGGGGAATCAGATATGGGGAAACAGAGGCGGGGAATCAGAGGCGGGGAAACAGAGGCGGGAAATCAGATATGGGGAATCAGAGGTGGGGAATCAGAGGTTGGGAATCAGATGCAGGGAATCAGATGCGGGGAATCAGAGGCGGGGAATCAGAGCTGGGGAATCAGAGGTGGGGAATCAAAGTTGGGGAATCAGAGGCGGGGACTTAGATATGGGGAAACAGAGGCGGGGAATCAGAGGCGGGAAACAGAGGCGGGGAATCAGATATTGTGAATCAGAGGTGGGGAATCAGAGGCAGGGAATCAGATGTGCGGAATCAGAGATGGGCAATCAGAGGCAGGGAATCAGAATCAGAAGCAGGGAATAAGACGCGGGGATTCAGAGGCGGGGAATCAGAGCTGGGGAAGCAGAGGCAGTGAATCTGAGGCGGTGAATCAGAGGCAGGGAATCGGATGTGCGGAATCAGAGATGGGGAATCAGAGGTGGGGAATCAGAGGCGGTGAATCAGACATGGGTAATCAGAGGCGGGGAATCAGAGGCAGGAATTCAGACACGGGGAATCAGAGGCGGGGAATCAGAGCTGGGAAATTAGAGGCAGGGAATCAGAGTTGGGGATTCAGAGGCGGGGAATCAGATATGGGGAAAGAGAGGCGGGGAATCAGAGGCGGGCAAATAGAGGCGGGGAATCAGATATGGGGAAACAGAGGCGGGGAATCAGAGGCGGGGAAACAGAGGCGGGGAATCAGATATGGGGAATCAGTGGTGGGGAATCAGAGGTTGGGAATCAGAGGCAGGGAATCAGAGGCTGGGAATCAGATGCAGGGAATCAGATGCGTGGAATCAGAGGCAGGGAATCAGAGCTGGGGAATCAGAGGTGGGGAATCAAAGTTGGGGAATCAGAGGCGGGGACTTAGATATTGGGAAACAGAGGCGGGGAATCAGAGGCGGGGAAACAGAGGCGGAGAATCAGACATGGGTAATCAGAGGTGGGGAATCAGAGGCAGGAAATCAGACACGGGGAATCAGAGGCGGGGAATCAGAGCTGGGAAATTAGAGGCAGGGAATCAGAGTTGGGGATTCAGAGGCGGGGAATCAGATATGGGGAAACAGAGGCGGGGAATCAGAGGCGGGCAAATAGAGGCGGGGAATCAGATATGGGGAAACAGAGGCGGGGAATCAGAGGCGGGGAAACAGAGGCGGGAAATCAGATATGGGGAATCAGAGGTGGGGAATCAGAGGTTGGGAATCAGAGGCAGGGAATCAGAGGCTGGGAATCAGATGCAGGGAATCAGATGCGGGGAATCAGAGGCGGGGAATCAGAGCTGGGGAATCAGAGGTGGGGAATCAAAGTTGGGGAATCAGAGGCGGGGACTTAGATATGGGGAAACAGAGGTGGGGAATCAGAGGCGGGGAAACAGAGGCGGGGAATCAGATATGGGGAATCAGAGGTGGGGAATCAGAGGCAGGGAATTAGATGTGCGGAATCAGAAATGGGGAATCAGAGGCAGGGAATCAGAATCAGAAGCAGGGAATCAGAGGCCGGGAATCAGAGGCCGGAATCAGATGCCGGGAATAAGAGGCCGGGAATCAGAGTCCGGGAATCAGAGTCCGGGAATCAGAGATGGGGAATCAGAGGCAGGGAGTGAGATATGGGGAATCAGAGGCGGGGAATCACAGGCGGGGAAACAGAGGCGAGGAATCAGATATGGGGAATCAGAGGTGGCAAATCAAAGGCGGTGAATCAGAGATGGGGAATTAGAGGCGGGGAATGAGAGGCAGGGAATCAAACACGGGGAATCAGAGGCGGGGAATCAGAGCTGGGTTATCAGAGGCGGGGAATCAGAGTTGGGGAATCAGAGGCGGGGAATCAGAGCTGGGGAATCAGAGGTGGGGAATCAGAGTCGGGGAATCAGAGGCAGGGAATCGGATGTGCGGAATCAGAGATGGGGAATCAGAGGTGGGGAATCAGAGGCGGTGAATCTGAGATGGGGAATCAGAGGCGTGGAATCAGAGGCAGGATATCAGACACGGGGATCCAGAGGCTGGGAATCAGACGGGGGGAATCAAAGGCGGGGAATCAGAGCTGGGGAATCAGAGGCAGGGAATCAGAGTTGGGGATTCAGAGGCGGGGAATTAGATATGGGGAATCAGAGGTGGGGAATCAGAGGTGGTGAATCAGAGATGGGGAATCACAGGCGGGGAATCAGAGGCAGGGAATAGAACGCGGGGAATCAGAGGCAGGGAATCAGAGCTGGGGAATCAGAGGCGGGGAATCATAGTTGGGAATCAGAGGCGGGGAAACAGAGGCGGGGAATCAGATATGGGGAATCGGATGCGGGGAATCAGAGGCGGGGAATCAGAGCTGGGGAATCAGAGGCGGGAAATCAGAGTTGGTGCATCAGAGGTGGGGAATTAGATATGGGGAAACAGAGGCGGGGAATCAGAGGCGGGGAAACAGAGGCGGGGAATCAGATATGGGGAATCAGAGGTGGGGAATCAGAGGCAGGGAATCAGATGTGCGGAATCAGAGATGGGGAATCAGAGGCAGGGAATCAGAATCAGAAGCGGGGAATCAGAGGCCTGGAATCAGATGCTGGGAATAAGAGGCCGGGAATCAGAGGTGGGGAATCAGAGTCCGGGAATCAGAGATTGGGATTCAAAGGCGGGGAATGAGATATGGAGAATCAGAGGCGGGGAATCAGAGGCGGGGAAACAGAGGTGGGGAATCAGATATGGGGAATCAGAGGTGGCGAATCAAAGGCGATGAATCAGAGATGGGGAATCAGAGGCGGGGAATCAGAGGCAGGGAATCAAACACGGGGAATCAGAGGCGGGGAATCAGAGCTGGGGAATCAGAGGTGTGGAATCAGAGGTTGGGAATCAGAGGCAGGGAATCAGAGGCGGGGAAACAGAGGCAGGGAATCAGATCTGGGGAATCAGTGGCGGGGAAGTAGAGTTGGGGAATCAGAGGCGGGGAATCAGAGGCGGGGAAACAGAGGCGGGGAATCAAACACGGGGAATCAGAGGTGGGGAATCAGAGGTTGGGAATCAGAGGCAGGGAATCAGAGGCGGGGAATCAGAGGCGGGGAATCAGAGGCAGGGAATCAGATGTGCGGAATCGGAGATGGGGAATCAGAGGCAAGAAATCAGAGGCGGGGAATCAGAGGCGGGGAATCAGAGGCCGGGAATCAGATATGGTGAAACAGAGGCGGGGAATCAGAGGCGGGGAAACAGAGGCGGGGAATCAGATATGAGGTATCAGAGGTGGGGAATCAGAGTTTGGGAATCAGAGGCAGGGAATCAGAGGCTTGGAATCAGATGCAGGGAATCAGATATGGGGAAACAGAGGCGGGGAATCAGATATGGGGAATCGGATGCGGGGAATCAGAGGCGGGGAATCTGAGCTGTGGAATCAGAGGTGGGGAATCAGAGTTGGGGAATCAGAGGTGGGGAATCAGAGGCGGTGAATCTGAGATGGGGAATCAGAGGCGTGGAATCAGAGGCAGGATATCAGACACGGGGATCCAGAGGCTGGGAATCAGACGGGGGGAATCAAAGGCGGGGAATCAGAGCTGGGGAATCAGAGGCAGGGAATCAGAGTTGGGGATTCAGAGGCGGGGAATTAGATATGGGGAATCAGAGGTGGGGAATCAGAGGTGGTGAATCAGAGATGGGGAATCACAGGCGGGGAATCAGAGGCAGGGAATAGAACGCGGGGAATCAGAGGCAGGGAATCAGAGCTGGGGAATCAGAGGCGGGGAATCATAGTTGGGAATCAGAGGCGGGGAAACAGAGGCGGGGAATCAGATATGGGGAATCGGATGCGGGGAATCAGAGGCGGGGAATCAGAGCTGGGGAATCAGAGGCGGGAAATCAGAGTTGGTGCATCAGAGGTGGGGAATTAGATATGGGGAAACAGAGGCGGGGAATCAGAGGCGGGGAAACAGAGGCGGGGAATCAGATATGGGGAATCAGAGGTGGGGAATCAGAGGCAGGGAATCAGATGTGCGGAATCAGAGATGGGGAATCAGAGGCAGGGAATCAGAATCAGAAGCGGGGAATCAGAGGCCTGGAATCAGATGCTGGGAATAAGAGGCCGGGAATCAGAGGTGGGGAATCAGAGTCCGGGAATCAGAGATTGGGATTCAAAGGCGGGGAATGAGATATGGAGAATCAGAGGCGGGGAATCAGAGGCGGGGAAACAGAGGTGGGGAATCAGATATGGGGAATCAGAGGTGGCGAATCAAAGGCGATGAATCAGAGATGGGGAATCAGAGGCGGGGAATCAGAGGCAGGGAATCAAACACGGGGAATCAGAGGCGGGGAATCAGAGCTGGGGAATCAGAGGTGTGGAATCAGAGGTTGGGAATCAGAGGCAGGGAATCAGAGGCGGGGAAACAGAGGCAGGGAATCAGATCTGGGGAATCAGTGGCGGGGAAGTAGAGTTGGGGAATCAGAGGCGGGGAATCAGAGGCGGGGAAACAGAGGCGGGGAATCAAACACGGGGAATCAGAGGTGGGGAATCAGAGGTTGGGAATCAGAGGCAGGGAATCAGAGGCGGGGAATCAGAGGCGGGGAATCAGAGGCAGGGAATCAGATGTGCGGAATCGGAGATGGGGAATCAGAGGCAAGAAATCAGAGGCGGGGAATCAGAGGCGGGGAATCAGAGGCCGGGAATCAGATATGGTGAAACAGAGGCGGGGAATCAGAGGCGGGGAAACAGAGGCGGGGAATCAGATATGAGGTATCAGAGGTGGGGAATCAGAGTTTGGGAATCAGAGGCAGGGAATCAGAGGCTTGGAATCAGATGCAGGGAATCAGATATGGGGAAACAGAGGCGGGGAATCAGATATGGGGAATCGGATGCGGGGAATCAGAGGCGGGGAATCTGAGCTGTGGAATCAGAGGTGGGGAATCAGAGTTGGGGAATCAGAGGCGGGGACTTAGATATTGGGAAACAGAGGCGGGGATTCAGAGGCGGGGAAACAGAGGCGGGGAATCAGAAATGGGGAATCAGAGGTTGGGAATCAGAGGCAGGGAATCAGATGTGCGGAATCAGAGATGGGGAATCAAAGGTAGGGAATCAGAATCAGAAGCAGGGAATCAGAGGCCGGGAATCAGAGGCCGGAATCAGATGCCGGGAATAAGAGGCCGGGAATCAGAGATGGGGATTCAGAGGCGGGGAATGAGATATGGGGAATCAGAGGCGGGGAATCAGAGGCGGGGAAACAGAGGCGGGGAATCAGATATGGGGAATCAGAGGTGGGGAATCAGGGGCGGGGTATCAGTGGCAGGGAATCAGAGGCGGGAAATCAGAGGCCGGGAATCAGAGGCGGGGAATCAGAGGCGGGGAATCAGAGGCAGGGAATCGGATGTGCGGAATCAGAGATGGGGAATCAGAGGTGGGGAATCAGAGGCGGTGAATCAGACATGGGTAATCAGAGGCAGGGATTCAGAGGCAGGAAATCAGACACGGGGAATCAGAGGCGGGGAATCAGAGCTGGTGAATTAGATGCAGGGAATCAGAGTTGGGGATTCAGAGGCGGGGAATCAGATATGGGGAAACAGAGGTGGGGAATCAGAGGTGGGCAAATAGAGGCGGGGAATCAGATATGGGGAAACAGAGGCGGGGAATCAGAGGCGTGGAAACAGAGGCGGGGAATCAGATATGGGGAATCAGAGGTGGGGAATCAGAGGTTGGGAATCAGAGGCAGGGAATCAGAGGCTGGGAATCAGATGCAGGGAATCAGATGCGGGGATCAGAGGCGGGGAATCAGAGCTGGGGAATCAGAGGTGGGGAATCAGAGTTGGGGAATCAGAGGCGGGGACTTAGATATGGGGAAACAGAGGCGGGGAATCAGAGGCGGGAAACAGAGGCGGGGAATCAGATATTGTGAATCAGAGGTGGGGAATCAGAGGCAGGGAATCAGATGTGCGGAATCAGAGATGGGCAATCAGAGGCAGGGAATCAGAATCAGAAGCAGGGAATAAGACGCGGGGAATCAGAGGCGGGGAATCAGAGCTGGGGAAGCAGAGGCAGTGAATCTGAGGCGGTGAATCAGAGGCAGGGAATCGGATGTGCGGAATCAGAGATGGGGAATCAGAGGTGGGGAATCAGAGGCGGTGAATCAGACATGGGTAATCAGAGGCGGGGAATCAGAGGCAGGAATTCAGACACGGGGAATCAGAGGCGGGGAATCAGAGCTGGGAAATTAGAGGCAGGGAATCAGAGTTGGGGATTCAGAGGCGGGGAATCAGATATGGGGAAACAGAGGCGGGGAATCAGAGGCGGGCAAATAGAGGCGGGGAATCAGATATGGGGAAACAGAGGCGGGGAATCAGAGGCGGGGAAACAGAGGCGGGGAATCAGATATGGGGAATCAGTGGTGGGGAATCAGAGGTTGGGAATCAGAGGCAGGGAATCAGAGGCTGGGAATCAGATGCAGGGAATCAGATGCGTGGAATCAGAGGCGGGGAATCAGAGCTGGGGAATCAGAGGTGGGGAATCAAAGTTGGGGAATCAGAGGCGGGGACTTAGATATTGGGAAACAGAGGCGGGGAATCAGAGGCGGGGAAACAGAGGCGGAGAATCAGACATGGGTAATCAGAGGCGGGGAATCAGAGGCAGGAAATCAGACACGGGGAATCAGAGGCGGGGAATCAGAGCTGGGAAATTAGAGGCAGGGAATCAGAGTTGGGGATTCAGAGGCGGGGAATCAGATATGGGGAAACAGAGGCGGGGAATCAGAGGCGGGCAAATAGAGGCGGGGAATCAGATATGGGGAAACAGAGGCGGGGAATCAGAGGCGGGGAAACAGAGGCGGGAAATCAGATATGGGGAATCAGAGGTGGGGAATCAGAGGTTGGGAATCAGAGGCAGGGAATCAGAGGCTGGGAATCAGATGCAGGGAATCAGATGCGGGGAATCAGAGGCGGGGAATCAGAGCTGGGGAATCAGAGGTGGGGAATCAAAGTTGGGGAATCAGAGGCGGGGACTTAGATATGGGGAAACAGAGGTGGGGAATCAGAGGCGGGGAAACAGAGGCGGGGAATCAGATATGGGGAATCAGAGGTGGGGAATCAGAGGCAGGGAATTAGATGTGCGGAATCAGAAATGGGGAATCAGAGGCAGGGAATCAGAATCAGAAGCAGGGAATCAGAGGCCGGGAATCAGAGGCCGGAATCAGATGCCGGGAATAAGAGGCCGGGAATCAGAGTCCGGGAATCAGAGTCCGGGAATCAGAGATGGGGAATCAGAGGCGGGGAGTGAGATATGGGGAATCAGAGGCGGGGAATCACAGGCGGGGAAACAGAGGCGAGGAATCAGATATGGGGAATCAGAGGTGGCGAATCAAAGGCGGTGAATCAGAGATGGGGAATCAGAGGCGGGGAATGAGAGGCAGGGAATCAAACACGGGGAATCAGAGGCGGGGAATCAGAGCTGGGTTATCAGAGGCGGGGAATCAGAGTTGGGGAATCAGAGGCGGGGAATCAGAGCTGGGGAATCAGAGGTGGGGAATCAGAGTCGGGGAATCAGAGGCAGGGAATCGGATGTGCGGAATCAGAGATGGGGAATCAGAGGTGGGGAATCAGAGGCGGTGAATCTGAGATGGGGAATCAGAGGCGTGGAATCAGAGGCAGGATATCAGACACGGGGATCCAGAGGCTGGGAATCAGACGGGGGGAATCAAAGGCGGGGAATCAGAGCTGGGGAATCAGAGGCAGGGAATCAGAGTTGGGGATTCAGAGGCGGGGAATTAGATATGGGGAATCAGAGGTGGGGAATCAGAGGTGGTGAATCAGAGATGGGGAATCACAGGCGGGGAATCAGAGGCAGTGAATAGAACGCGGGGAATCAGAGGCAGGGAATCAGAGCTGGGGAATCAGAGGCGGGGAGTCATAGTTGGGAATCAGAGGCGGGGAAACAGAGGCAGGGAATTAGATATGGGAAATCGGATGCGGGGAATCAGAGGCGGGGAATCAGAGCTGGGGAATCAGAGGCGGGAAATCAGAGTTGGTGCATCAGAGGTGGGGAATTAGATATGGGGAAACAGAGGCGGGGAATCAGAGGCGGGGAAACAGAGGCGGGGAATCAGATATGGGGAATCAGAGGTGGGAAATCAGTGGCAGGGAATCAGATGTGCGGAATCAGAGATGGGGAATCAGAGGCAGGGAATCAGAATCAGAAGCGGGGAATCAGAGGCCTGGAATCAGATGCTGGGAATAAGAGGCCGGGAATCAGAGGTGGGGAATCAGAGTCCGGGAATCAGAGATTGGGATTCAAAGGCGGGGAATGAGATATGGAGAATCAGAGGCGGGGAATCAGAGGCGGGGAAACAGAGGTGGGGAATCAGATATGGGGAATCAGAGGTGGCGAATCAAAGGCGATGAATCAGAGATGGGGAATCAGAGGCGGGGAATCAGAGGCAGGGAATCAAACACGGGGAATCAGAGGCGGGGAATCAGAGCTGGGGAATCAGAGGTGTGGAATCAGAGGTTGGGAATCAGAGGCAGGGAATCAGAGGCGGGAAACAGAGGCAGGGAATCAGATCTGGGGAATCAGTGGCGGGGAAGTAGAGTTGGGGAATCAGAGGCGGGGAATCAGAGGCGGGGAAACAGAGGCGGGGAATCAAACATGGGGAATCAGAGGTGGGGAATCAGAGGTTGGGAATCAGAGGCAGGGAATCAGAGGCGGGGAATCAGAGGCGGGGAATCAGAGGCAGGGAATCAGATGTGCGGAATCGGAGATGGGGAATCAGAGGCAAGAAATCAGAGGCGGGGAATCAGAGGCGGGGAATCAGAGGCCGGGAATCAGATATGGTGAAACAGAGGCGGGGAATCAGAGGCGGGGAAACAGGGGCGGGGAATCAGATATGAGGAATCAGAGGTGGGGAATCAGAGTTTGGGAATCAGAGGCAGGGAATCAGAGGCTTGGAATCAGATGCAGGGAATCAGATATGGGGAAACAGGGGCGGGGAATCAGATATGGGGAATCGGATGCGGGGAATCAGAGGCGGGGAATCTGAGCTGTGGAATCAGAGGTGGGGAATCAGAGTTGGGGAATCAGAGGCGGGGACTTAGATATTGGGAAACAGAGGCGGGGAATCAGAGGCGGGGAAACAGAGGCGGGGAATCAGAAATGGGGAATCAGAGGCTGGGAATCAGAGGCAGGGAATCAGATGTGCGGAATCAGAGATGGGGAATCAAAGGCATGGAATCAGAATCAGAAGCAGGGAATCAGAGGCCGGGAATCAGAGGCCGGAATCAGATGCCGGGAATAAGAGGCCGGGAATCAGAGGTGGGGAATCAGAGTCCGGGAATCAGAGATGGGGATTCAGAGGCGGGGAATGAGATATGGGGAATCAGAGGCGGGGAATCAGAGGCGGGGAAACAGAGGCGGGGAATCAGATATGGGGAATCAGAGGTGGGGAATCAGGGACGGGGTATCAGTGGCAGGGAATCAGAGGCAGGAAATCAGAGGCCGGGAATCAGAGGCGGTGAATCAGAGGCGGGGAATCAGAGGCAGGGAATCGGATGTGCGGAATCAGAGATGGGGAATCAGAGGTGGGGAATCAGAGGCGGTGAATCAGACATGGGTAATCAGAGGCGGGGAATCAGAGGCAGGAAATCAGACACGGGGAATCATTGGCGGGGAATTAGAGCTGGGGAATTAGATGCAGGGAATCAGAGTTGGGGATTCAGAGGCGGGGAATCAGATATGGGGAAATAGAGGTGGGGAACCAGAGGTGGGCAAATAGAGGCGGGGAATCCGATATGGGGAAACAGAGGCAGGGAATCAGAGGCGTGGAAACAGAGGCGGGGAATCAGATATGGGGAATCAGAGGTGGGGAATCAGAGGTTGGGAATCAGAGGCAGGGAATCAGAGGCTGGGAATCAGATGCAGGGAATCAGATGCGGGGATCAGAGGCGGGGAATCAGAGCTGGGGAATCAGAGGTGGGGAATCAGAGTTGGGGAATCAGAGGCGGGGACTTAGATATGGGGAAACAGAGGTGGGGAATCAGAGGCGGGAAACAGAGGCGGGGAATCAGATATTGTGAATCAGAGGTGGGGAATCAGAGGCAGGGAATCAGATGTGCAGAATCAGAGATGGGGAATCAGAGGCAGGGAATCAGAATCGGAAGCAGGGAATAAGACGCGGGGAATCAGAGGCGGGGAATCAGAGCTGGGGAAGCAGAGGCAGTGAATCAGAGGCGGGGAATCAGAGGCAGGGAATCGGATGTGCGGAATCAGAGATGGGGAATCAGAGGTGGGGAATCAGAGGCGGTGAATCAGACATGGGTAATCAGAGGCGGGGAATCAGAGGCAGGAAATCAGACACGGGGAATCAGAGGCGGGGAATCAGAGCTGGGAAATTAGAGGCAGGGAATCAGAGTTGGGGATTCAGAGGCGGGGAATCAGATATGGGGAAACAGAGGAGGGGAATCAGAGGCGGGCAAATAGAGGCGGGGAATCAGATATGGGGAAACAGAGGCGGGGAATCAGAGGCGGGGAAACAGAGGCGGGGAATCAGATATGGGGAATCAGAGGTGGGGAATCAGAGGTTGGGAATCAGAGGCAGGGAATCAGAGGCTGGGAATCAGATGCAGGGAATCAGATGGGGGGTATCAGAGGCGGGGAATCAGAGCTGGGGAATCAGAGGTGGGGAATCAAAGTTGGGGAATCAGAGGCGGGACTTAGATATGGGGAATCAGAGGCGGGGAATCAGATATGGGGAAACAGGGGCGGGGAATCAGAGGCTGGGAAACAGAGGCGGGGAATCAGATATGGGGAATCAGAGGTGTGGAATCAGAGGTTGGGAATCAGAGGCAGGGAATCAGAGGCGGGGAAACAGAGGCGGGGAATCAGATATGGGGAATCAGAGGTGGCGAATCAAAGGCGGTGAAACAGAGATGGGGAATCAGGGCAGGGAATCAGAGGCAGGGAATCAAACACGGGGAATCAGAGCTGGGGAATCAGAGGCGGGGAATTAGAGTTGGGGAATCAGAGGAGGGGAATCAGAGGCGGGGAAACAGAGGCGGGGTATCAGATATGGGGAATCAGAGGTGGGGAATCAGAGGTTGGGAATCAGAGGCAGGGAATCAGAGGCGGGGAATCAGAGGCAGGGAATCAGAGGCAGGGAATCAGATGTGCGGAATCGGAGATGGGGAATCAGAGGCAGGGAATCAGAGGCGGGGAATCAGAGGTGGGGAATCAGAGGCCGGGAAACAGATATGGGGAAACAGAGGCGGGGAATCAGAGGCGGGGAAACAGAGGCGGGGAATCAGATATGGGGAATCAGAGGTGGGGAATCAGAGGTTGGGAATCAGAGGCAGGTAATCAGAGGCTTGGAATCAGATGCAGGGAATCAGATGCGGGGAATCAGAGGCGGGGAATCAGAGCTGGGGAATCAGAGGTGGGGAATCAGAGTTGGGGAATCAGAGGCGGGGACTTAGATATTGGGAAACAGAGGCGGGGAATCAGAGGCGGGGAAACAGAGGCGGGGAATCAGATATGGGGAATCAGAGGTGGGGAATCAGAGGCAGGGAATCAGATGTACGGAATCAGAGATGGGGAATCAGAGGCAGGGAATCAGAATCAGAAGCAGGGAATCAGAGGCCGGGAATCAGAGGCCGGAATCAGATGCCGGGAATAAGAGGCCGGGAATCAGAGGTGGGGAATCAGAGTCCGGGAATCAGAGATGGGGATTCAGAGGCGGGGAATGAGATATGGGGAATCAGAGGCGGGGAATCAGAGGCGGGGAAACAGAGGCGGGGAATCAGATATGGGGAATCAGAGGTGGGGAATCAGGGGCGGGGTATCAGTGGCAGGGAATCAGAGGCGGGAAATCAGAGGCCGGGAATCAGAGGCGGTGAATCAGAGGCGGGGAATCAGATATGGGGAATCAGAGGTGGGGAATCAGGGGCGGGGTATCAGTGGCTGGGAATCAGAGGCGGGAAATCAGAGGCCGGGAATCAGAGGCGGTGAATCAGAGGCGGGGAATCAGAGGCAGGGAATCGGATGTGCGGAATCAGAGATGGGGAATCAGAGGTGGGGAATCAGAGGCGGTGAATCAGACATGGGTAATCAGAGGTGGGGAATCAGAGGCAGGAAATAAGACACGGGGAATCAGAGGCGGGGAATCAGAGCTGGGGAATTAGATGCAGGGAATCAGAGTTGGGGATTCAGAGGCGGGGAATCAGATATGGGGAAACAGAGGTGGGGAATCAGAGGTGGGCAAATAGAGGCGGGGAATCAGATATGGGGAAACAGAGGCAGGGAAGCAGAGGCGTGGAAACAGAGGCGGGGAATCAGATATGGGGAATCAGAGGTGGGGAATCAGAGGTTGGGAATCAGAGGCAGGGAATCAGAGGCTGGGAATCAGATGCAGGGAATCAGATGCGGGGAATCAGAGGCGGGGAATCAGAGCTGGGGAATCAGAGGTGGGGAATCAAAGTTGGGGAATCAGAGGCGGGGACTTAGATATGGGGAAACAGAGGTGGGGAATCAGAGGCGGGGAAACAGAGGCGGGGAATCAGATATGGGGAATCAGAGGTGGGGAATCAGAGGCAGGGAATTAGATGTGCGGAATCAGAAATGGGGAATCAGAGGCAGGGAATCAGAATCAGAAGCAGGGAATCAGAGGCCGGGAATCAGAGGCCGGAATCAGATGCCGGGAATAAGAGGCCGGGAATCAGAGTCCGGGAATCAGAGTCCGGGAATCAGAGATGGGGAATCAGAGGCAGGGAGTGAGATATGGGGAATCAGAGGCGGGGAATCACAGGCGGGGAAACAGAGGCGAGGAATCAGATATGGGGAATCAGAGGTGGCAAATCAAAGGCGGTGAATCAGAGATGGGGAATTAGAGGCGGGGAATGAGAGGCAGGGAATCAAACACGGGGAATCAGAGGCGGGGAATCAGAGCTGGGTTATCAGAGGCGGGGAATCAGAGTTGGGGAATCAGAGGCGGGGAATCAGAGCTGGGGAATCAGAGGTGGGGAATCAGAGTCGGGGAATCAGAGGCAGGGAATCGGATGTGCGGAATCAGAGATGGGGAATCAGAGGTGGGGAATCAGAGGCGGTGAATCTGAGATGGGGAATCAGAGGCGTGGAATCAGAGGCAGGATATCAGACACGGGGATCCAGAGGCAGGGAATCAGACGGGGGGAATCAAAGGCGGGGAATCAGAGCTGGGGAATCAGAGGCAGGGAATCAGAGTTGGGGATTCAGAGGCGGGGAATTAGATATGGGGAATCAGAGGTGGGGAATCAGAGGTGGTGAATCAGAGATGGGGAATCACAGGCGGGGAATCAGAGGCAGGGAATAGAACGCGGGGAATCAGAGGCAGGGAATCAGAGCTGGAGAATCAGAGGCGGGGAATCATAGTTGGGAATCAGAGGCGGGGAAACAGAGGCGGGGAATCAGATATGGGGAATCGGATGCGGGGAATCAGAGGCGGGGAATCAGAGCTGGGGAATCAGAGGCGGGAAATCAGAGTTGGTGCATCAGAGGTGGGGAATTAGATATGGGGAAACAGAGGCGGGGAATCAGAGGCGGGGAAACAGAGGCGGGGAATCAGATATGGGGAATCAGAGGTGGGGAATCAGAGGCAGGGAATCAGATGTGCGGAATCAGAGATGGGGAATCAGAGGCAGGGAATCAGAATCAGAAGCGGGGAATCAGAGGCCTGGAATCAGATGCTGGGAATAAGAGGCCGGGAATCAGAGGTGGGGAATCAGAGTCCGGGAATCAGAGATTGGGATTCAAAGGCGGGGAATGAGATATGGAGAATCAGAGGCGGGGAATCAGAGGCGGGGAAACAGAGGTGGGGAATCAGATATGGGGAATCAGAGGTGGCGAATCAAAGGCGATGAATCAGAGATGGGGAATCAGAGGCGGGGAATCAGAGGCAGGGAATCAAACACGGGGAATCAGAGGCGGGGAATCAGAGCTGGGGAATCAGAGGTGTGGAATCAGAGGTTGGGAATCAGAGGCAGGGAATCAGAGGCGGGGAAACAGAGGCAGGGAATCAGATCTGGGGAATCAGTGGCGGGGAAGTAGAGTTGGGGAATCAGAGGCGGGGAATCAGAGGCGGGGAAACAGAGGCGGGGAATCAAACACGGGGAATCAGAGGTGGGGAATCAGAGGTTGGGAATCAGAGGCAGGGAATCAGAGGCGGGGAATCAGAGGCGGGGAATCAGAGGCAGGGAATCAGATGTGCGGAATCGGAGATGGGGAATCAGAGGCAAGAAATCAGAGGCGGGGAATCAAAGGCGGGGAATCAGAGGCCGGGAATCAGATATGGTGAAACAGAGGCGGGGAATCAGAGGCGGGGAAACAGAGGCGGGGAATCAGATATGAGGTATCAGATGTGGGGAATCAGAGTTTGGGAATCAGAGGCAGGGAATCAGAGGCTTGGAATCAGATGCAGGGAATCAGATATGGGGAAACAGAGGCGGGGAATCAGATATGGGGAATCGGATGCGGGGAATCAGAGGCGGGGAATCTGAGCTGTGGAATCAGAGGTGGGGAATCAGAGTTGGGGAATCAGAGGCGGGGACTTAGATATTGGGAAACAGAGGCGGGGATTCAGAGGCGGGGAAACAGAGGCGGGGAATCAGAAATGGGGAATCAGAGGTTGGGAATCAGAGGCAGGGAATCAGATGTGCGGAATCAGAGATGGGGAATCAAAGGTAGGGAATCAGAATCAGAAGCAGGGAATCAGAGGCCGGGAATCAGAGGCCGGAATCAGATGCCGGGAATAAGAGGCCGGGAATCAGAGATGGGGATTCAGAGGCGGGGAATGAGATATGGGGAATCAGAGGCGGGGAATCAGAGGCGGGGAAACAGAGGCGGGGAATCAGATATGGGGAATCAGAGGTGGGGAATCAGGGGCGGGGTATCAGTGGCAGGGAATCAGAGGCGGGAAATCAGAGGCCGGGAATCAGAGGCGGGGAATCAGAGGCGGGGAATCAGAGGCAGGGAATCGGATGTGCGGAATCAGAGATGGGGAATCAGAGGTGGGGAATCAGAGGCGGTGAATCAGACATGGGTAATCAGAGGCAGGGATTCAGAGGCAGGAAATCAGACACGGGGAATCAGAGGCGGGGAATCAGAGCTGGGGAATTAGATGCAGGGAATCAGAGTTGGGGATTCAGAGGCGGGGAATCAGATATGGGGAAACAGAGGTGGGGAATCAGAGGTGGGCAAATAGAGGCGGGGAATCAGATATGGGGAAACAGAGGCGGGGAATCAGAGGCGTGGAAACAGAGGCGGGGAATCAGATATGGGGAATCAGAGGTGGGGAATCAGAGGTTGGGAATCAGAGGCAGGGAATCAGAGGCTGGGAATCAGATGCAGGGAATCAGATGCGGGGATCAGAGGCGGGGAATCAGAGCTGGGGAATCAGAGGTGGGGAATCAGAGTTGGGGAATCAGAGGCGGGGACTTAGATATGGGGAAACAGAGGCGGGGAATCAGAGGCGGGAAACAGAGGCGGGGAATCAGATATTGTGAATCAGAGGTGGGGAATCAGAGGCAGGGAATCAGATGTGCGGAATCAGAGATGGGCAATCAGAGGCAGGGAATCAGAATCAGAAGCAGGGAATAAGACGCGGGGAATCAGAGGCGGGGAATCAGAGCTGGGGAAGCAGAGGCAGTGAATCTGAGGCGGTGAATCAGAGGCAGGGAATCGGATGTGCGGAATCAGAGATGGGGAATCAGAGGTGGGGAATCAGAGGCGGTGAATCAGACATGGGTAATCAGAGGCGGGGAATCAGAGGCAGGAATTCAGACACGGGGAATCAGAGGCGGGGAATCAGAGCTGGGAAATTAGAGGCAGGGAATCAGAGTTGGGGATTCAGAGGCGGGGAATCAGATATGGGGAAACAGAGGCGGGGAATCAGAGGCGGGCAAATAGAGGCGGGGAATCAGATATGGGGAAACAGAGGCGGGGAATCAGAGGCGGGGAAACAGAGGCGGGGAATCAGATATGGGGAATCAGTGGTGGGGAATCAGAGGTTGGGAATCAGAGGCAGGGAATCAGAGGCTGGGAATCAGATGCAGGGAATCAGATGCGTGGAATCAGAGGCGGGGAATCAGAGCTGGGGAATCAGAGGTGGGGAATCAAAGTTGGGGAATCAGAGGCGGGGACTTAGATATTGGGAAACAGAGGCGGGGAATCAGAGGCGGGGAAACAGAGGCGGAGAATCAGACATGGGTAATCAGAGGCGGGGAATCAGAGGCAGGAAATCAGACACGGGGAATCAGAGGCGGGGAATCAGAGCTGGGAAATTAGAGGCAGGGAATCAGAGTTGGGGATTCAGAGGCGGGGAATCAGATATGGGGAAACAGAGGCGGGGAATCAGAGGCGGGCAAATAGAGGCGGGGAATCAGATATGGGGAAACAGAGGCGGGGAATCAGAGGCGGGGAAACAGAGGCGGGAAATCAGATATGGGGAATCAGAGGTGGGGAATCAGAGGTTGGGAATCAGAGGCAGGGAATCAGAGGCTGGGAATCAGATGCAGGGAATCAGATGCGGGGAATCAGAGGCGGGGAATCAGAGCTGGGGAATCAGAGGTGGGGAATCAAAGTTGGGGAATCAGAGGCGGGGATTTAGATATGGGGAAACAGAGGTGGGGAATCAGAGGCGGGGAAACAGAGGCGGGGAATCAGATATGGGGAATCAGAGGTGGGGAATCAGAGGCAGGGAATTAGATGTGCGGAATCAGAAATGGGGAATCAGAGGCAGGGAATCAGAATCAGAAGCAGGGAATCAGAGGCCGGGAATCAGAGGCCGGAATCAGATGCCGGGAATAAGAGGCCGGGAATCAGAGTCCGGGAATCAGAGTCCGGGAATCAGAGATGGGGAATCAGAGGCGGGGAGTGAGATATGGGGAATCAGAGGCGGGGAATCACAGGCGGGGAAACAGAGGCGAGGAATCAGATATGGGGAATCAGAGGTGGCGAATCAAAGGCGGTGAATCAGAGATGGGGAATCAGAGGCGGGGAATGAGAGGCAGGGAATCAAACACGGGGAATCAGAGGCGGGGAATCAGAGCTGGGTTATCAGAGGCGGGGAATCAGAGTTGGGGAATCAGAGGCGGGGAATCAGAGCTGGGGAATCAGAGGTGGGGAATCAGAGTCGGGGAATCAGAGGCAGGGAATCGGATGTGCGGAATCAGAGATGGGGAATCAGAGGTGGGGAATCAGAGGCGGTGAATCTGAGATGGGGAATCAGAGGCGTGGAATCAGAGGCAGGATATCAGACACGGGGATCCAGAGGCTGGGAATCAGACGGGGGGAATCAAAGGCGGGGAATCAGAGCTGGGGAATCAGAGGCAGGGAATCAGAGTTGGGGATTCAGAGGCGGGGAATTAGATATGGGGAATCAGAGGTGGGGAATCAGAGGTGGTGAATCAGAGATGGGGAATCACAGGCGGGGAATCAGAGGCAGGGAATAGAACGCGGGGAATCAGAGGCAGGGAATCAGAGCTGGGGAATCAGAGGCGGGGAATCATAGTTGGGAATCAGAGGCGGGGAAACAGAGGCAGGGAATCAGATATGGGGAATCGGATGCGGGGAATCAGAGGCGGGGAATCAGAGCTGGGGAATCAGAGGCGGGAAATCAGAGTTGGTGCATCAGAGGTGGGGAATTAGATATGGGGAAACAGAGGCGGGGAATCAGAGGCGGGGAAACAGAGGCGGGGAATCAGATATGGGGAATCAGAGGTGGGAAATCAGAGGCAGGGAATCAGATGTGCGGAATCAGAGATGGGGAATCAGAGTCAGGGAATCAGAATCAGAAGCGGGGAATCAGAGGCCTGGAATCAGATGCTGGGAATAAGAGGCCGGGAATCAGAGGTGGGGAATCAGAGTCCGGGAATCAGAGATTGGGATTCAAAGGCGGGGAATGAGATATGGAGAATCAGAGGCGGGGAATCAGAGGCGGGGAAACAGAGGTGGGGAATCAGATATGGGGAATCAGAGGTGGCGAATCAAAGGCGATGAATCAGAGATGGGGAATCAGAGGCGGGGAATCAGAGGCAGGGAATCAAACACGGGGAATCAGAGGCGGGGAATCAGAGCTGGGGAATCAGAGGTGTGGAATCAGAGGTTGGGAATCAGAGGCAGGGAATCAGAGGCGGGAAACAGAGGCAGGGAATCAGATCTGGGGAATCAGTGGCGGGGAAGTAGAGTTGGGGAATCAGAGGCGGGGAATCAGAGGCGGGGAAACAGAGGCGGGGAATCAAACATGGGGAATCAGAGGTGGGGAATCAGAGGTTGGGAATCAGAGGCAGGGAATCAGAGGCGGGGAATCAGAGGCGGGGAATCAGAGGCAGGGAATCAGATGTGCGGAATCGGAGATGGGGAATCAGAGGCAAGAAATCAGAGGCGGGGAATCAGAGGCGGGGAATCAGAGGCCGGGAATCAGATATGGTGAAACAGAGGCGGGGAATCAGAGGCGGGGAAACAGGGGCGGGGAATCAGATATGAGGAATCAAAGGTGGGGAATCAGAGTTTGGGAATCAGAGGCAGGGAATCAGAGGCTTGGAATCAGATGCAGGGAATCAGATATGGGGAAACAGAGGCGGGGAATCAGATATGGGGAATCGGATGCGGGGAATCAGAGGCGGGGAATCTGAGCTGTGGAATCAGAGGTGGGGAATCAGAGTTGGGGAATCAGAGGCGGGGACTTAGATATTGGGAAACAGAGGCGGGGAATCAGAGGCGGGGAAACAGAGGCGGGGAATCAGAAATGGGGAATCAGAGGCTGGGAATCAGAGGCAGGGAATCAGATGTGCGGAATCAGAGATGGGGAATCAAAGGCATGGAATCAGAATCAGAAGCAGGGAATCAGAGGCCGGGAATCAGAGGCCGGAATCAGATGCCGGGAATAAGAGGCCGGGAATCAGAGGTGGGGAATCAGAGTCCGGGAATCAGAGATGGGGATTCAGAGGCGGGGAATGAGATATGGGGAATCAGAGGCGGGGAATCAGAGGCGGGGAAACAGAGGCTGGGAATCAGATATGGCGAATCAGAGGTGGGGAATCAGGGACGGGGTATCAGTGGCAGGGAATCAGAGGCAGGAAATCAGAGGCCGGGAATCAGAGGCGGTGAATCAGAGGCGGGGAATCAGAGGCAGGGAATCGGATGTGCGGAATCAGAGATGGGGAATCAGAGGTGGGGAATCAGAGGCGGTGAATCAGACATGGGTAATCAGAGGCGGGGAATCAGAGGCAGGAAATCAGACACGGGGAATCATTGGCGGGGAATTAGAGCTGGGGAATTAGATGCAGGGAATCAGAGTTGGGGATTCAGAGGCGGGGAATCAGATATGGGGAAATAGAGGTGGGGAACCAGAGGTGGGCAAATAGAGGCGGGGAATCCGATATGGGGAAACAGAGGCAGGGAATCAGAGGCGTGGAAACAGAGGCGGGGAATCAGATATGGGGAATCAGAGGTGGGGAATCAGAGGTTGGGAATCAGAGGCAGGGAATCAGAGGCTGGGAATCAGATGCAGGGAATCAGATGCGGGGATCAGAGGCGGGGAATCAGAGCTGGGGAATCAGAGGTGGGGAATCAGAGTTGGGGAATCAGAGGCGGGGACTTAGATATGGGGAAACAGAGGCGGGGAATCAGAGGCGGGAAACAGAGGCGGGGAATCAGATATTGTGAATCAGAGGTGGGGAATCAGAGGCAGGGAATCAGATGTGCAGAATCAGAGATGGGGAATCAGAGGCAGGGAATCAGAATCGGAAGCAGGGAATAAGACGCGGGGAATCAGAGGCGGGGAATCAGAGCTGGGGAAGCAGAGGCAGTGAATCAGAGGCGGGGAATCAGAGGCAGGGAATCGGATGTGCGGAATCAGAGATGGGGAATCAGAGGTGGGGAATCAGAGGCGGTGAATCAGACATGGGTAATCAGAGGCGGGGAATCAGAGGCAGGAAATCAGACACGGGGAATCAGAGGCGGGGAATCAGAGCTGGGAAATTAGAGGCAGGGAATCAGAGTTGGGGATTCAGAGGCGGGGAATCAGATATGGGGAAACAGAGGAGGGGAATCAGAGGCGGGCAAATAGAGGCGGGGAATCAGATATGGGGAAACAGAGGCGGGGAATCAGAGGCGGGGAAACAGAGGCGGGGAATCAGATATGGGGAATCAGAGGTGGGGAATCAGAGGTTGGGAATCAGAGGCAGGGAATCAGAGGCTGGGAATCAGATGCAGGGAATCAGATGGGGGGTATCAGAGGCGGGGAATCAGAGCTGGGGAATCAGAGGTGGGGAATCAAAGTTGGGGAATCAGAGGCGGGACTTAGATATGGGGAATCAGAGGCGGGGAATCAGATATGGGGAAACAGGGGCGGGGAATCAGAGGCTGGGAAACAGAGGCGGGGAATCAGATATGGGGAATCAGAGGTGTGGAATCAGAGGTTGGGAATCAGAGGCAGGGAATCAGAGGCGGGGAAACAGAGGCGGGGAATCAGATATGGGGAATCAGAGGTGGCGAATCAAAGGCGGTGAAACAGAGATGGGGAATCAGGGCAGGGAATCAGAGGCAGGGAATCAAACACGGGGAATCAGAGCTGGGGAATCAGAGGCGGGGAATTAGAGTTGGGGAATCAGAGGAGGGGAATCAGAGGCGGGGAAACAGAGGCGGGGAATCAGATATGGGGAATCAGAGGTGGGGAATCAGAGGTTGGGAATCAGAGGCAGGGAATCAGAGGCGGGGAATCAGAGGCAGGGAATCAGAGGCAGGGAATCAGATGTGCGGAATCGGAGATGGGGAATCAGAGGCAGGGAATCAGAGGCGGGGAATCAGAGGTGGGGAATCAGAGGCCGGGAAACAGATATGGGGAAACAGAGGCGGGGAATCAGAGGCGGGGAAACAGAGGCGGGGAATCAGATATGGGGAATCAGAGGTGGGGAATCAGAGGTTGGGAATCAGAGGCAGGTAATCAGAGGCTTGGAATCAGATGCAGGGAATCAGATGCGTGGAATCAGAGGCGGGGAATCAGAGCTGGGGAATCAGAGGTGGGGAATCAGAGTTGGGGAATCAGAGGCGGGGACTTAGATATTGGGAAACAGAGGCGGGGAATCAGAGGCGGGGAAACAGAGGCGGGGAATCAGATATGGGGAATCAGAGGTGGGGAATCAGAGGCAGGGAATCAGATGTACGGAATCAGAGATGGGGAATCAGAGGCAGGGAATCAGAATCAGAAGCAGGGAATCAGAGGCCGGGAATCAGAGGCCGGAATCAGATGCCGGGAATAAGAGGCCGGGAATCAGAGGTGGGGAATCAAAGTCCGGGAATCAGAGATGGGGATTCAGAGGCGGGGAATGAGATATGGGGAATCAGAGGCGGGGAATCAGAGGCGGGGAAACAGAGGCGGGGAATCAGATATGGGGAATCAGAGGTGGGGAATCAGGGGCGGGGTATCAGTGGCAGGGAATCAGAGGCGGGAAATCAGAGGCCGGGAATCAGAGGCGGTGAATCAGAGGCGGGGAATCAGATATGGGGAATCAGAGGTGGGGAATCAGGGGCGGGGTATCAGTGGCAGGGAATCAGAGGCGGGAAATCAGAGGCCGGGAATCAGAGGCGGTGAATCAGAGGCGGGGAATCAGAGGCAGGGAATCGGATGTGCGGAATCAGAGATGGGGAATCAGAGGTGGGGAATCAGAGGCGGTGAATCAGACATGGGTAATCAGAGGTGGGGAATCAGAGGCAGGAAATAAGACACGGGGAATCAGAGGCGGGGAATCAGAGCTGGGGAATTAGATGCAGGGAATCAGAGTTGGGGATTCAGAGGCGGGGAATCAGATATGGGGAAACAGAGGTGGGGAATCAGAGGTGGGCAAATAGAGGCGGGGAATCAGATATGGGGAAACAGAGGCAGGGAAGCAGAGGCGTGGAAACAGAGGCGGGGAATCAGATATGGGGAATCAGAGGTGGGGAATCAGAGGTTGGGAATCAGAGGCAGGGAATCAGAGGCTGGGAATCAGATGCAGGGAATCAGATGCGGGTATCAGAGGCAGGGAATCAGAGCTGGGGAATCAGAGGTGGGGAATCAGAGTTGGTGAATCAGAGGCGGGGACTTAGATATGAGGAAACAGAGGCGGGGAATCAGAGGCGGGGAAACAGAGGCAGGGAATCAGATATGGGGAATCAGAGGTGGGGAATTAGAGGCAGGGAATCAGATGTGCGGAATCAGAGATGGGGAATCAGAGGCAGGGAATCAGAATCAGAAGCAGGGAATAAGACGCGGGGAATCAGAGGCGGGGAATCAGAGCTGGGGAAGCAGAGGCAGTGAATCAGAGGCGGGGAATCAGAGGCAGGGAATCGGATGTGCGGAATCAGAGATGGGGAATCAGAGGTGGGGAATCAGAGGCGGTGAATCAGACATGGGTAATCAGAGGCGGGGAATCAGAGGCAGGAAATCAGACACGGGGAATCAGAGGCGGGGAATCAGAGCTGGGAAATTAGAGGCAGGGAATCAGAGTTGGGGATTCAGAGGCGGGGACTTAGATATGGGGAAACAGAGGCGGGGAATCAGAGGCGGGAAACAGAGGCGGGGAATCAGATATTGTGAATCAGAGGTGGGGAATCAGAGGCAGGGAATCAGATGTGCGGAATCAGAGATGGGGAATCAGAGGCAGGGAATCAGAATCAGAAGCAGGGAATAAGACGCGGGGAATCAGAGGCGGGGAATCAGAGCTGGGGAAGCAGAGGCAGTGAATCAGAGGCGGGGAATCAGAGGCAGGGAATCGGATGTGCGGAATCAAAGGTGGGGAATCAGAGGTGGGGAATCAGAGGCGGTGAATCAGACATGGGTAATCAGAGGCGGGGAATCAGAGGCAGGAAATCAGACACGGGGAATCAGAGGCGGGGAATCAGAGCTGGGAAATTAGAGGCAGGGAATCAGAGTTGGGGATTCAGAGGCGGGGAATCAGATATGGGGAAACAGAGGAGGGGAATCAGAGGCGGGCAAATAGAGGCGGGGAATCAGATATGGGGAAACAGAGGCGGGGAATCAGAGGCGGGGAAACAGAGGCGGGGAATCAGATATGGGGAATCAGAGGTGGGGAATCAGAGGTTGGGAATCAGAGGCAGGGAATCAGAGGCTGGGAATCAGATGCAGGGAATCAGATGCGGGGTATCAGAGTCGGGGAATCAGAGCTGGGGAATCAGAGGTGGGGAATCAAAGTTGGGGAATCAGAGGCGGGGGATCAGATATGGGGAATCAGAGGTGTGGAATCAGAGGTTGGGAATCAGAGGCAGGGAATCAGAGGCGGGGATACAGAGGCGGGGAATCAGATATGGGGAATAAGAGGTGGCGAATCAAAGGCGGTGAAACAGAGATGGGGAATCAGGGCAGGGAATCAGAGGCAGGGAATCAAACACGGGGAATCAGAGCTGGGGAATCAGAGGCGGGGAATTAGAGTTGGGGAATCAGAGGAGGGGAATCAGAGGCGGGGAAACAGAGGCGGGGAATCAGATATGGCGAATCAGAGGTGGGGAATCAGAGGTTGGGAATCAGAGGCAGGGAATCAGAGGCGGGGAATCAGAGGCAGGGAATCAGAGGCAGGGAATCAGATGTGCGGAATCGGAGATGGGGAATCAGAGGCAGGGAATCAGAGGCGGGGAATCAGAGGTGGGGAATCAGAGGCCGGGAAACAGATATGGGGAAACAGAGGCGGGGAATCAGAGGCGGGGAAACAGAGGCGGGGAATCAGATATGGGGAATCAGAGGTGGGGAATCAGAGGTTGGGAATCAGAGGCAGGTAATCAGAGGCTTGGAATCAGATGCAGGGAATCAGATGCGGGGAATCAGAGGCGGGGAATCAGAGCTGGGGAATCAGAGGTGGGGAATCAGAGTTGGGGAATCAGAGGCGGGGACTTAGATATTGGGAAACAGAGGCGGGGAATCAGAGGCGGGGAAACAGAGGCGGGGAATCAGATATGGGGAATCAGAAGTGGGGAATCAGAGGCAGGGAATCAGATGTACGGAATCAGAGATGGGGAATCAGAGGCAGGGAATCAGAATCAGAAGCAGGGAATCAGAGGCCGGGAATCAGAGGCCGGAATCAGATGCCGGGAATAAGAGGCCGGGAATCAGAGGTGGGGAATCAGAGTCCGGGAATCAGAGATGGGGATTCAGAGGCGGGGAATGAGATATGGGGAATCAGAGGCGGGGAATCAGAGGCGGGGAAACAGAGGCGGGGAATCAGATATGGGGAATCAGATGTGGGGAATCAGGGGCGGGGTATCAGTGGCAGGGAATCAGAGGCGGGAAATCAGAGGCCGGGAATCAGAGGCGGTGAATCAGAGGTGGGGAATCAGAGGCAGGGAATCGGATGTGCGGAATCAGAGATGGGGAATCAGAGGTGGGGAATCAGAGGCGGTGAATCAGACATGGGTAATCAGAGGTGGGGAATCAGAGGCAGGAAATCAGACACGGGGAATCAGAGGCGGGGAATCAGAGCTGGGGAATTAGATGCAGAGAATCAGAGTTGGGGATTCAGAGGCGGGGAATCAGATATGGGGAAACAGAGGTGGGGAATCAGAGGTGGGCAAATAGAGGCGGGGAATCAGATATGGGGAAACAGAGGCAGGGAATCAGAGGCGTGGAAATAGAGGCGGGGAATCAGATATGGGGAATCAGAGGTGGGGAATCAGAGGTTGGGAATCAGAGGCAGGGAATCAGAGGCTGGGAATCAGATGCAGGGAATCAGATGCGGGTATCAGAGGCAGGGAATCAGAGCTGGGGAATCAGAGGTGGGGAATCAGAGTTGGGGAATCAGAGGCGGGGACTTAGATATGAGGAAACAGAGGCGGGGAATCAGAGGCGGGGAAACAGAGGCAGGGAATCAGATATGGGGAATCAGAGGTGGGGAATTAGAGGCAGGGAATCAGATGTGCGGAATCAGAGATGGGGAATCAGAGGCAGGGAATCAGAATCAGAAGCAGGGAATAAGACGCGGGGAATCAGAGGCGGGGAATCAGAGCTGGGGAAGCAGAGGCAGTGAATCAGAGGCGGGGAATCAGAGGCAGGGAATCGGATGTGCGGAATCAGAGATGGGGAATCAGAGGTGGGGAATCAGAGGCGGTGAATCAGACATGGGTAATCAGAGGCGGGGAATCAGAGGCAGGAAATCAGACACGGGGAATCAGAGGCGGGGAATCAGAGCTGGGAAATTAGAGGCAGGGAATCAGAGTTGGGGATTCAGAGGCGGGGAATCAGATATGGGGAAAGAGAGGCGGGGAATCAGAGGCGGGCAAATAGAGGCGGGGAATCAGATATGGGGAAACAGAGGCGGGGAATCAGAGGCGGGGAAACAGAGGCGGGGAATCAGATATGGGGAATCAGAGGTGGGGAATCAGAGGTTGGGAATCTGAGGCAGGGAATCAGAGGCTGGGAATCAGATGCAGGGAATCAGATGCGGGGAATCAGAGGCGGGGAATCAGAGCTGGGGTATCAGAGGTGGGGATTCAAAGTTGGGGAATCAGAGTTCGGGAATCAGAGATGGGGATTCAGAGGCGGGGAATGAGATATGGGGAATCAGAGGCGGGGAATCAGAGGCGGGGAAACAGAGGCGGGGAATCAGATATGGGGAATCAGAGGTGGGGAATCAGGGGCGGGGTATCAGTGGCAGGGAATCAGAGGCGGGAAATCAGAGGCCGGGAATCAGAGGCGGTGAATCAGAGGCGGGGAATCAGAGGCAGGGAATCGGATGTGCGGAATCAGAGATGGGGAATCAGAGGTGGGGAATCAGAGGCGGTGAATCAGACATGGGTAATCAGAGGTGGGGAATCAGAGGCAGGAAATCAGACACGGGGAATCAGAAGCGGGGAATCAGAGCTGGGGAATTAGATGCAGGGAATCAGAGGTGGGGATTCAGAGGCGGGGAATCAGATATGGGGAAACAGAGGTGGGGAATCAGAGGTGGGCAAATAGAGGCGGGGAATCAGATATGGGGAAACAGAGGCAGGGAATCAGAGGCGTGGAAACAGAGGCGGGGAATCAGATATGGGGAATCAGAGGTGGGGAATCAGAGGTTGGGAATCAGAGGCAGGGAATCAGAGGCTGGGAATCAGATGCAGGGAATTAGATGCGGGTATCAGAGGCTGGGAATCAGAGCTGGGGAATCAGAGGTGGGGAATCAGAGTTGGGGAATCAGAGGCGGGGACTTAGATATGAGGAAACAGAGGTGGGGAATCAGAGGCGGGGAAACAGAGGCAGGGAATCAGATATGGGGAATCAGAGGTGGGGAATTAGAGGCAGGGAATCAGATGTGCGGAATCAGAGATGGGGAATCAGAGGCAGGGAATCAGAATCAGAAGCAGGGAATAAGACGCGGGGAATCAGAGGCGGGGAATCAGAGCTGGGGAAGCAGAGGCAGTGAATCAGAGGCGGGGAATCAGAGGCAGGGAATCGGATGTGCGGAATCAGAGATGGGGAATCAGAGGTGGGGAATCAGAGGCGGTGAATCAGACATGGGTAATCAGAGGCGGGGAATCAGAGGCAGGAAATCAGACACGGGGAATCAGAGGCGGGGAATCAGAGCTGGGAAATTAGAGGCAGGGAATCAGAGTTGGGGATTCAGAGGCGGGGAATCAGATATGGGGAAAGAGAGGCGGGGAATCAGAGGCGGGCAAATAGAGGCGGGGAATCAGATATGGGGAAACAGAGGCGGGGAATCAGAGGCGGGGAAACAGAGGCGGGGAATCAGATATGGGGAATCAGAGGTGGGGAATCAGAGGTTGGGAATCAGAGGCAGGGAATCAGAGGCTGGGAATCAGATGCAGGGAATCAGATGCGGGGAATCAGAGGCGGGGAATCAGAGCTGGGGTATCAGAGGTGGGGAATCAAAGTTGGGGAATCAGAGGCGGGGACTTAGATATGGGGAATCAGAGGCGTGGAATCAGATATGGGGAAACAGGGGCGGGGAATCAGAGGCGGGGAAACAGATGCGGGGAATCAGATATGGGCAATCAGAGGTGTGGAATCAGAGGTTGGGAATCAGAGGCAGGGAATCAGAGGCGGGGAAACAGAGGCGGGGAATCAGATATGGGGAATCAGAGGTGGCGAATCAAAGGCAGTGAAACAGAGATGGGGAATCAGGGCAGGGAATCAGAGGCAGGGAATCAAACACGGGGAATCAGAGCTGGGGAATCAGAGGCGGGGAATTAGAGTTGTGGAATCAGAGGAGGGGAATCAGAGGCGGGGAAACAGAGGCGGGGAATCAGATATGGGGAATCAGAGGTGGGGAATCAGAGGTTGGGAATCAGAGGCATGGAATCAGAGGCGGGGAATCAGAGGCGGGGAATCAGAGGCAGGGAATCAGATGTGCGGAATCGGGGATGGGGAATCAGAGGCAGGGAATCAGAGGCTGGGAATCAGAGGCGGGGAATCAGAGGCCGGGAATCAGATATGGGGAAACAGAGGCGGGGAATCAGAGGCGGGGAAACAGAGGCGGGGAATCAGATATGGGGAATCAGAGGTGGGGAATCAGAGGCAGGGAATTAGATGTGCGGAATCAGAAATGTGGAATCAGAGGCATGGAATCAGAATCAGAAGCAGGGAATCAGAGGCCGGGAATCAGAGGCCGGAATCAGATGCCGGGAATAAGAGGCCGGGAATCAGAGTCCGGGAATCAGAGTCCGGGAATCAGAGATGGGGAATCAGAGGCGGGGAGTGAGATATGGGGAATCAGAGGCGGGGAATCACAGGCGGGGAAACAGAGGCGAGGAATCAGATATGGGGAATCAGAGGTGGCGAATCAAAGGCGGTGAATCAGAGATGGGGAATCAGAGGCGGGGAATGAGAGGCAGGGAACCAAACACGGGGAATCAGAGGCGGGGAATCAGAGCTGGGTTATCAGAGGCGGGGAATCAGAGTTGGGGAAGCAGAGGCAGTGAATCAGAGGCGGGGAATCAGAGGCAGGGAATCGGATGTGCGGAATCAGAGATGGGGAATCAGAGGTGGGGAATCAGAGGCGGTGAATCAGACATGGGTAATCAGAGGCGGGGAATCAGAGGCAGGAAATCAGACACGGGGAATCAGAGGCGGGGAATCAGAGGCAGGGAATCAGAGTTGGGGATTCAGAGGCGGGGAATCAGATATGGGGAAACAGAGGAGGGGAATCAGAGGCGGGCAAATAGAGGCGGGGAATCAGATATGGGGAAACAGAGGCGGGGAATCAGAGGCGGGTAAACAGAGGCGGGGAATCAGATATGGGGAATCAGAGGTGGGGAATCAGAGGTTGGGAATCAGAGTCCGGGAATCAGAGGCTGGGAATCAGATGCAGGGAATCAGATGCGGGGTATCAGAGGCGGGGAATCAGAGCTGGGGAATCAGAGGTGGGGAATCAAAGTTGGGGAATCAGAGGCGGGGACTTAGATATGGGGAATCAGAGGCGGGGAATCAGATATGGGAAAACAGGGGCGGGGAATCAGAGGCTGGGAAACCGAGGCGGGGAATCAGATATGGGGAATCAGAGGTGTGGAATCAGAGGTTGGGAATCAGAGGCAGGGAATCAGAGGCGGGAAACAGAGGCGGGGAATCAGATATGGGGAATCAGAGGTGGCGAATCAAAGGCGGTGAAACTGAGATGGGGAATCAGGGCAGGGAATCAGAGGCAGGGAATCAAACACGGGGAATTAGAGTTGGGGAATCAGAGGAGGGGAATCAGAGGCGGGGAAACAGAGGCGGGGAATCAGATATTGTGAATCAGAGGTGGGGAATCAGAGGCAGGGAATCAGATGTGCGGAATCAGAGATGGGGAATCAGAGGCAGGGAATCAGAATCAGAAGCAGGGAATAAGACGCGGGGAATCAGAGGCGGGGAATCAGAGCTGGGGAAGCAGAGGCAGTGAATCAGAGGCGGGGAATCAGAGGCAGGGAATCGGATGTGCGGAATCAGAGGTGGGGAATCAGAGGTGGGGAATCAGAGGCGGTGAATCAGACATGGGTAATCAGAGGCGGGGAATCAGAGGCAGGAAATCAGACACGGGGAATCAGAGGCGGGGAATCAGAGCTGGGAAATTAGAGGCAGGGAATCAGAGTTGGGGATTCAGAGGCGGGGAATCAGATATGGGGAAACAGAGGAGGGGAATCAGAGGCGGGCAAATAGAGGCGGGGAATCAGATATGGGGAAACAGAGGCGGGGAATCAGAGGCGGGGAAACAGAGGCGGGGAATCAGATATGGGGAATCAGAGGTGGGGAATCAGAGGTTGGGAATCAGAGGCAGGGAATCAGAGGCTGGGAATCAGATGCAGGGAATCAGATGCGGGGTATCAGAGGCGGGGAATCAGAGCTGGGGAATCAGAGGTGGGGAATCAAAGTTGGGGAATCAGAGGCGGGGACTTAGATATGGGGAATCAGAGGCGGGGAATCAGATATGGGGAAACAGGGGCGGGGAATCAGAGGCTGGGAAACAGAGGCGGGGCATCAGATATGGGGAATCAGAGGTGTGGAATCAGAGGTTGGGAATCAGAGGCAGGGAATCAGAGGCAGGGAAACAGAGGCGGGGAATCAGATATGGGGAATCAGAGGTGGCGAATCAAAGGCGGTGAAACAGAGATGGGGAATCAGGGCAGGGAATCAGAGGCAGGGAATCAAACACGGGGAATCAGAGCTGGGGAATCAGAGGCGGGGAATTAGAGTTGGGGAATCAGAGGAGGGGAATCAGAGGCGGGGAAACAGAGGCGGGGAATCAGATATGGGGAATCAGAGGTGGGGAATCAGAGGTTGGGAATCAGAGGCAGGGAATCAGAGGCGGGGAATCAGAGGCAGGGAATCAGAGGCAGGGAATCAGATGTGCGGAATCGGAGATGGGGAATCAGAGGCAGGGAATCAGAGGCGAGGAATCAGAGGTGGGGAATCAGAGGCCGGGAAACAGATATGGGGAAACAGAGGCGGGGAATCAGAGGCGGGGAAACAGAGGCGGGGAATCAGATATGGGGAATCAGAGGTGGGGAATCAGAGGTTGGGAATCAGAGGCAGGTAATCAGAGGCTTGGAATCAGATGCAGGGAATCAGATGCGGGGAATCAGAGGCTTGGAATCAGATGCAGAGAATCAGAGCTGGGGAATCAGAGGTGGGGAATCAGAGTTGGGGAATCAGAGGCGGGGACTTAGATATTGGGAAACAGAGGCGGGGAATCAGAGGCGGGGAAACAGAGGCGGGGAATCAGATATGGGGAATCAGAGGTGGGGAATCAGAGGCAGGGAATCAGATGTACGGAATCAGAGATGGGGAATCAGAGGCAGGGAATCAGAATCAGAAGCAGGGAATCAGAGGCCGGGAATCAGAGGCCGGAATCAAATGCCGGGAATAAGAGGCCGGGAATCAGAGGTGGGGTATCAGAGTCCGGGAATCAGAGATGGGGATTCAGAGGCGGGGAATGAGATATGGGGAATCAGAGGCGGGGAATCAGAGGCGGGGAAACAGAGGCGGGGAATCAGATATGGGGAATCAGAGGTGGGGAATCAGGGGCGGGGTATCAGTGGCAGGGAATCAGAGGCGGGGAATCAGAGGCGGGGAATCAGAGGCAGGGAATCGGATGTGCGGAATCAGAGATGGGGAATCAGAGGTGGGGAATCAGAGGCGGTGAATCAGACATGGGTAATCAGAGGGGGGGAATCAGAGGCAGGAAATCAGACATGGGGAATCAGAGGCGGGGAATCAGAGCTGGGGAATTAGATGCAGGGAATCAGAGTTGGGGATTCAGAGGCGGGGAATCAGATATGGGGAAACAGAGGTGGGGAATCAGAGGTGGGCAAATAGAGGCGGGGAATCAGATATGGGGAAACAGAGGCGGGGAATCAGAGGCGTGGAAACAGAGGCGGGGAATCAGATATGGGGAATCAGAGGTGGGGAATCAGAGGTTGGGAATCAGAGGCAGGGAATCAGAGGCTGGGAATCAGATGCAGGGAATCAGATGCGGGTATCAGAGGCAGGGAATCAGAGCTGGTGAATCAGAGGTGGGGAATCAGAGTTGGGGAATCAGAGGCGGGGACTTAGATATGAGGAAACAGAGGCGGGGAATCAGAGGCGGGGAAACAGACGCAGGGAATCAGATATGGGGAATCAGAGGTGGGGAATCAGAGGCAGGGAATCAGAATCAGAAGCAGGGAATAAGACGCGGGGAATCAGAGGCGGGGAATCAGAGCTGGGGAAGCAGAGGCAGTGAATCAGAGGCGGGGAATCAGAGGCAGGGAATCGGATGTGCGGAATCAGAGATGGGGAATCAGAGGTGGGGAATCAGAGGCGGTGAATCAGACATGGGTAATCAGAGGCGGGGAATCAGAGGCAGGAAATCAGACACGGGGAATCAGAGGCGGGGAATCAGAGCTGGGAAATTATAGGCAGGGAATCAGAGTTGGGAATTCAGAGGCGGGGAATCAGATATGGGGAAAGAGAGGCGGGGAATCAGAGGCGGGCAAATAGAGGCGGGGAATCAGATATGGGGAAACAGAGGCGGGGAATCAGAGGCGGGGAAACAGAGGCGGGGAATCAGATATGGGGAATCAGAGGTGGGGAATCAGAGGTTGGGAATCAGAGGCAGGGAATCAGAGGCTGGGAATCAGATGCAGGGAATCAGATGCGGGGAATCAGAGGCGGGGAATCAGAGCTGGGGTATCAGAGGTGGGGAATCAAAGTTGGGGAATCAGAGGCGGGGACTTAGATATGGGGAATCAGAGGCGTGGAATCAGATATGGGGAAACAGGGGCGGGGAATCAGAGGCGGGGAAACAGATGCGGGGAATCAGATATGGGCAATCAGAGGTGTGGAATCAGAGGTTGGGAATCAGAGGCAGGGAATCAGAGGCGGGGAAACAGAGGCGGGGAATCAGATATGGGGAATCAGAGGTGGCGAATCAAAGGCGGGAAATCAGAGCTGGGGAATCAGAGGCGGGGAATTAGAGTTGTGGAATCAGAGGAGGGGAATCAGAGGCGGGGAAACAGAGGCGGGGAATCAGATATGGGGAATCAGAGGTGGGGAATCAGAGGTGGGGAATCAGAGGTTGGGAATCAGAGGCATGGAATCAGAGGCGGGGAATCAGAGGCGGGGAATCAGAGGCAGGGAATCAGATGTGCGGAATCGGAGATGGGGAATCAGAGGCAGGGAATCAGAGGCAGGGAATCAGAGGCGGGGAATCAGAGGCCGGGAATCAGATATGGGGAAACAGAGGCGGGGAATCAGAGGCGGGGAAACAGAGGCGGGGAATCAGATATGGGGAATCAGAGGTGGGGAATCAGAGGCAGGGAATTAGATGTGCGGAATCAGAAATGGGGAATCAGAGGCAGGGAATCAGAATCAGAAGCAGGGAATCAGAGGCCGGGAATCAGAGGCCGGAATCAGATGCCGGGAATAAGAGGCCGGGAATCAGAGTCCGGGAATCAGAGTCCGGGAATCAGAGATGGGGATCAGAGGCGGGGAGCGAGAGGCAGGGAATCAAACACGGGGAATCAGAGGCGGGGAATCAGAGCTGGGTTATCAGAGGCGGGGAATCAGAGTTGGGGAATCAGAGGCGGGGAATCAGAGCTGGGGAATCAGAGGTGGGGAATCAGAGTCGGGGAATCAGAGGCAGGGAATCGGATGTGCGTAATCAGAGATGGGGAATCAGAGGTGGGGAATCAGAGGCGGTGAATCTGAGATGGGGAATCAGAGGCGGGGAATCAGAGGCAGGATATCAGACACGGGGATTCAGAGGCTGGGAATCAGACGGGGGGAATCAAAGGCGGGGAATCAGAGCTGGGGAATCAGAGGCATGGAATCAGAGTTGGGGATTCAGAGGCGGGGAATCAGATATGGGGAAACAGAGGCGGGGAATCAGAGGCGGGCAAACAGAGGCGGGGAATTAGATATGGGGAATCAGAGGTGGGGAATCAGAGGTGGTGAATCAGAGATGGGGAATCACAGGCGGGGAATCAGAGGCAGGGAATAGAACGCGGGGAATCAGAGGCAGGGAATCAGAGCTGGGGAATCAGAGGCGGGGAATCATAGTTGGGAATCAGAGGCGGGGAATCAGATATGGGGAAACAGAGGCGGGGAATCAGAGGCGGGGAAACAGAGGCGGTGAATCAGATATGGGGAATCGGATGCTGGGAATCAGAGGCGGGGAATCAGAGCTGGGGAATCAGAGGCAGGGGATCAGAGTTGGTGCATCAGAGGTGGGGAATTAGATATGGGGAAACAGAGGCGGGGAATCAGAATCAGAAGCAGGGAATCAGAGGCCTGGAATCAGATGCTGGGAATAAGAGGCCGGGAATCAGAGGTGGGGAATCAGAGTCCGGGAATCAGAGATTGGGATTCAAAGGCGGGGAATGAGATATGGAGAATCAGAGGCGGGGAATCAGAGGCGGGGAAACAGAGGTGGGGAATCAGATATGGGGAATCAGAGGTGGCGAATCAAAGGCGGTGAATCAGAGATGGGGAATCAGAGGCGGGGAATCAGAGGCAGGGAATCAAACACGGGGAATCAGAGGCGGGGAATCAGAGCTGGGGAATCAGAGGCGGGGAATCAGAGTTGGGGAATCAGAGGCGGGGAATCAGATATGGGGAAACAGGGGCGGGGAATCAGAGGCGGGGAAACAGAGGCGGGGAATCAGATATGGGGAATCAGAGGTGTGGAATCAGAGGTTGGGTATCAGAGGCAGGGAATCAGAGGCGGGGAAACAGAGGCAGGTAATCAGATCTGGGGAATCAGTGGCGGGGAAGTAGAGTTGGGGAATCAGAGGCGGGGAATCAGAGGCGGGGAAACAGAGGCGGGGAATCAAACACGGGGAATCAGAGGTGGGGAATCAGAGGTTGGGAATCAGAGGCAAGAAATCAGAGGAGGGGAATCAGAGGCGGGGAATCAGAGGCCGGGAATCAGATATGGTGAAACAGAGGCGGGGAATCAGAGGCGGGGAAACAGAGGTGGGGAATCAGGGCAGGGAATCAGAGGCAGGGAATCAAACACGGGGAATTAGAGTTGGGGAATCAGAGGAGGGGAATCAGAGGCGGGGAAACAGAGGCGGGGAATCAGATATTGTGAATCAGAGGTGGGGAATCAGAGGCAGGGAATCAGATGTGCGGAATCAGAGATGGGGAATCAGAGGCAGGGAATCAGAATCAGAAGCAGGGAATAAGACGCGGGGAATCAGAGGCGGGGAATCAGAGCTGGGGAAGCAGAGGCAGTGAATCAGAGGCGGGGAATCAGAGGCAGGGAATCGGATGTGCGGAATCAGAGGTGGGGAATCAGAGGTGGGGAATCAGAGGCGGTGAATCAGACATGGGTAATCAGAGGCGGGGAATCAGAGGCAGGAAATCAGACACGGGGAATCAGAGGCGGGGAATCAGAGCTGGGAAATTAGAGGCAGGGAATCAGAGTTGGGGATTCAGAGGCGGGGAATCAGATATGGGGAAACAGAGGAGGGGAATCAGAGGCGGGCAAATAGAGGCGGGGAATCAGATATGGGGAAACAGAGGCGGGGAATCAGAGGCGGGGAAACAGAGGCGGGGAATCAGATATGGGGAATCAGAGGTGGGGAATCAGAGGTTGGGAATCAGAGGCAGGGAATCAGAGGCTGGGAATCAGATGCAGGGAATCAGATGCGGGGTATCAGAGGCGGGGAATCAGAGCTGGGGAATCAGAGGTGGGGAATCAAAGTTGGGGAATCAGAGGCGGGGACTTAGATATGGGGAATCAGAGGCGGGGAATCAGATATGGGGAAACAGGGGCGGGGAATCAGAGGCTGGGAAACAGAGGCGGGGCATCAGATATGGGGAATCAGAGGTGTGGAATCAGAGGTTGGGAATCAGAGGCAGGGAATCAGAGGCAGGGAAACAGAGGCGGGGAATCAGATATGGGGAATCAGAGGTGGCGAATCAAAGGCGGTGAAACAGAGATGGGGAATCAGGGCAGGGAATCAGAGGCAGGGAATCAAACACGGGGAATCAGAGCTGGGGAATCAGAGGCGGGGAATTAGAGTTGGGGAATCAGAGGAGGGGAATCAGAGGCGGGGAAACAGAGGCGGGGAATCAGATATGGGGAATCAGAGGTGGGGAATCAGAGGTTGGGAATCAGAGGCAGGGAATCAGAGGCGGGGAATCAGAGGCAGGGAATCAGAGGCAGGGAATCAGATGTGCGGAATCGGAGATGGGGAATCAGAGGCAGGGAATCAGAGGCGAGGAATCAGAGGTGGGGAATCAGAGGCCGGGAAACAGATATGGGGAAACAGAGGCGGGGAATCAGAGGCGGGGAAACAGAGGCGGGGAATCAGATATGGGGAATCAGAGGTGGGGAATCAGAGGTTGGGAATCAGAGGCAGGTAATCAGAGGCTTGGAATCAGATGGAGGGAATCAGATGCGGGGAATCAGAGGCTTGGAATCAGATGCAGAGAATCAGAGCTGGGGAATCAGAGGTGGGGAATCAGAGTTGGGGAATCAGAGGCGGGGACTTAGATATTGGGAAACAGAGGCGGGGAATCAGAGGCGGGGAAACAGAGGCGGGGAATCAGATATGGGGAATCAGAGGTGGGGAATCAGAGGCAGGGAATCAGATGTACGGAATCAGAGATGGGGAATCAGAGGCAGGGAATCAGAATCAGAAGCAGGGAATCAGAGGCCGGGAATCAGAGGCCGGAATCAAATGCCGGGAATAAGAGGCCGGGAATCAGAGGTGGGGTATCAGAGTCCGGGAATCAGAGATGGGGATTCAGAGGCGGGGAATGAGATATGGGGAATCAGAGGCGGGGAATCAGAGGCGGGGAAACAGAGGCGGGGAATCAGATATGGGGAATCAGAGGTGGGGAATCAGGGGCGGGGTATCAGTGGCAGGGAATCAGAGGCGGGGAATCAGAGGCGGGGAATCAGAGGCAGGGAATCGGATGTGCGGAATCAGAGATGGGGAATCAGAGGTGGGGAATCAGAGGCGGTGAATCAGACATGGGTAATCAGAGGGGGGGAATCAGAGGCAGGAAATCAGACATGGGGAATCAGAGGCGGGGAATCAGAGCTGGGGAATTAGATGCAGGGAATCAGAGTTGGGGATTCAGAGGCGGGGAATCAGATATGGGGAAACAGAGGTGGGGAATCAGAGGTGGGCAAATAGAGGCGGGGAATCAGATATGGGGAAACAGAGGCGGGGAATCAGAGGCGTGGAAACAGAGGCGGGGAATCAGATATGGGGAATCAGAGGTGGGGAATCAGAGGTTGGGAATCAGAGGCAGGGAATCAGAGGCTGGGAATCAGATGCAGGGAATCAGATGCGGGTATCAGAGGCAGGGAATCAGAGCTGGTGAATCAGAGGTGGGGAATCAGAGTTGGGGAATCAGAGGCGGGGACTTAGATATGAGGAAACAGAGGCGGGGAATCAGAGGCGGGGAAACAGAGGCAGGGAATCAGATATGGGGAATCAGAGGTGGGGAATCAGAGGCAGGGAATCAGAATCAGAAGCAGGGAATAAGACGCGGGGAATCAGAGGCGGGGAATCAGAGCTGGGGAAGCAGAGGCAGTGAATCAGAGGCGGGGAATCAGAGGCAGGGAATCGGATGTGCGGAATCAGAGATGGGGAATCAGAGGTGGGGAATCAGAGGCGGTGAATCAGACATGGGTAATCAGAGGCGGGGAATCAGAGGCAGGAAATCAGACACGGGGAATCAGAGGCGGGGAATCAGAGCTGGGAAATTATAGGCAGGGAATCAGAGTTGGGAATTCAGAGGCGGGGAATCAGATATGGGGAAAGAGAGGCGGGGAATCAGAGGCGGGCAAATAGAGGCGGGGAATCAGATATGGGGAAACAGAGGCGGGGAATCAGAGGCGGGGAAACAGAGGCGGGGAATCAGATATGGGGAATCAGAGGTGGGGAATCAGAGGTTGGGAATCAGAGGCAGGGAATCAGAGGCTGGGAATCAGATGCAGGGAATCAGATGCGGGGAATCAGAGGCGGGGAATCAGAGCTGGGGTATCAGAGGTGGGGAATCAAAGTTGGGGAATCAGAGGCGGGGACTTAGATATGGGGAATCAGAGGCGTGGAATCAGATATGGGGAAACAGGGGCGGGGAATCAGAGGCGGGGAAACAGATGCGGGGAATCAGATATGGGCAATCAGAGGTGTGGAATCAGAGGTTGGGAATCAGAGGCAGGGAATCAGAGGCGGGGAAACAGAGGCGGGGAATCAGATATGGGGAATCAGAGGTGGCGAATCAAAGGCGGGAAATCAGAGCTGGGGAATCAGAGGCGGGGAATTAGAGTTGTGGAATCAGAGGAGGGGAATCAGAGGCGGGGAAACAGAGGCGGGGAATCAGATATGGGGAATCAGAGGTGGGGAATCAGAGGTGGGGAATCAGAGGTTGGGAATCAGAGGCATGGAATCAGAGGCGGGGAATCAGAGGCGGGGAATCAGAGGCAGGGAATCAGATGTGCGGAATCGGAGATGGGGAATCAGAGGCAGGGAATCAGAGGCTGGGAATCAGAGGCGGGGAATCAGAGGCCGGGAATCAGATATGGGGAAACAGAGGCGGGGAATCAGAGGCGGGGAAACAGAGGCGGGGAATCAGATATGGGGAATCAGAGGTGGGGAATCAGAGGCAGGGAATTAGATGTGCGGAATCAGAAATGGGGAATCAGAGGCAGGGAATCAGAATCAGAAGCAGGGAATCAGAGGCCGGGAATCAGAGGCCGGAATCAGATGCCGGGAATAAGAGGCCGGGAATCAGAGTCCGGGAATCAGAGTCCGGGAATCAGAGATGGGGATCAGAGGCGGGGAGCGAGAGGCAGGGAATCAAACACGGGGAATCAGAGGCGGGGAATCAGAGCTGGGTTATCAGAGGCGGGGAATCAGAGTTGGGGAATCAGAGGCGGGGAATCAGAGCTGGGGAATCAGAGGTGGGGAATCAGAGTCGGGGAATCAGAGGCAGGGAATCGGATGTGCGTAATCAGAGATGGGGAATCAGAGGTGGGGAATCAGAGGCGGTGAATCTGAGATGGGGAATCAGAGGCGGGGAATCAGAGGCAGGATATCAGACACGGGGATTCAGAGGCTGGGAATCAGACGGGGGGAATCAAAGGCGGGGAATCAGAGCTGGGGAATCAGAGGCATGGAATCAGAGTTGGGGATTCAGAGGCGGGGAATCAGATATGGGGAAACAGAGGCGGGGAATCAGAGGCGGGCAAACAGAGGCGGGGAATTAGATATGGGGAATCAGAGGTGGGGAATCAGAGGTGGTGAATCAGAGATGGGGAATCACAGGCGGGGAATCAGAGGCAGGGAATAGAACGCAGGGAATCAGAGGCAGGGAATCAGAGCTGGGGAATCAGAGGCGGGGAATCATAGTTGGGAATCAGAGGCGGGGAATCAGATATGGGGAAACAGAGGCGGGGAATCAGAGGCGGGGAAACAGAGGCGGTGAATCAGATATGGGGAATCGGATGCTGGGAATCAGAGGCGGGGAATCAGAGCTGGGGAATCAGAGGCAGGGAATCAGAGTTGGTGCATCAGAGGTGGGGAATTAGATATGGGGAAACAGAGGCGGGGAATCAGAATCAGAAGCAGGGAATCAGAGGCCTGGAATCAGATGCTGGGAATAAGAGGCCGGGAATCAGAGGTGGGGAATCAGAGTCCGGGAATCAGAGATTGGGATTCAAAGGCGGGGAATGAGATATGGAGAATCAGAGGCGGGGAATCAGAGGCGGGGAAACAGAGGTGGGGAATCAGATATGGGGAATCAGAGGTGGCGAATCAAAGGCGGTGAATCAGAGATGGGGAATCAGAGGCGGGGAATCAGAGGCAGGGAATCAAACACGGGGAATCAGAGGCGGGGAATCAGAGCTGGGGAATCAGAGGCGGGGAATCAGAGTTGGGGAATCAGAGGCGGGGAATCAGATATGGGGAAACAGGGGCGGGGAATCAGAGGCGGGGAAACAGAGGCGGGGAATCAGATATGGGGAATCAGAGGTGTGGAATCAGAGGTTGGGTATCAGAGGCAGGGAATCAGAGGCGGGGAAACAGAGGCAGGTAATCAGATCTGGGGAATCAGTGGCGGGGAAGTAGAGTTGGGGAATCAGAGGCGGGGAATCAGAGGCGGGGAAACAGAGGCGGGGAATCAAACACGGGAAATCAGAGGTGGGGAATCAGAGGTTGGGAATCAGAGGCAAGAAATCAGAGGAGGGGAATCAGAGGCGGGGAATCAGAGGCCGGGAATCAGATATGGTGAAACAGAGGCGGGGAATCAGAGGCGGGGAAACAGAGGTGGGGAATCAGGGCAGGGAATCAGAGGCAGGGAATCAAACACGGGGAATTAGAGTTGGGGAATCAGAGGAGGGGAATCAGAGGCGGGGAAACAGAGGCGGGGAATCAGATATTGTGAATCAGAGGTGGGGAATCAGAGGCAGGGAATCAGATGTGCGGAATCAGAGATGGGGAATCAGAGGCAGGGAATCAGAATCAGAAGCAGGGAATAAGACGCGGGGAATCAGAGGCGGGGAATCAGAGCTGGGGAAGCAGAGGCAGTGAATCAGAGGCGGGGAATCAGAGGCAGGGAATCGGATGTGCGGAATCAGAGGTGGGGAATCAGAGGTGGGGAATCAGAGGCGGTGAATCAGACATGGGTAATCAGAGGCGGGGAATCAGAGGCAGGAAATCAGACACGGGGAATCAGAGGCGGGGAATCAGAGCTGGGAAATTAGAGGCAGGGAATCAGAGTTGGGGATTCAGAGGCGGGGAATCAGATATGGGGAAACAGAGGAGGGGAATCAGAGGCGGGCAAATAGAGGCGGGGAATCAGATATGGGGAAACAGAGGCGGGGAATCAGAGGCGGGGAAACAGAGGCGGGGAATCAGATATGGGGAATCAGAGGTGGGGAATCAGAGGTTGGGAATCAGAGGCAGGGAATCAGAGGCTGGGAATCAGATGCAGGGAATCAGATGCGGGGTATCAGAGGCGGGGAATCAGAGCTGGGGAATCAGAGGTGGGGAATCAAAGTTGGGGAATCAGAGGCGGGGACTTAGATATGGGGAATCAGAGGCGGGGAATCAGATATGGGGAAACAGGGGCGGGGAATCAGAGGCTGGGAAACAGAGGCGGGGCATCAGATATGGGGAATCAGAGGTGTGGAATCAGAGGTTGGGAATCAGAGGCAGGGAATCAGAGGCAGGGAAACAGAGGCGGGGAATCAGATATGGGGAATCAGAGGTGGCGAATCAAAGGCGGTGAAACAGAGATGGGGAATCAGGGCAGGGAATCAGAGGCAGGGAATCAAACACGGGGAATCAGAGCTGGGGAATCAGAGGCGGGGAATTAGAGTTGGGGAATCAGAGGAGGGGAATCAGAGGCGGGGAAACAGAGGCGGGGAATCAGATATGGGGAATCAGAGGTGGGGAATCAGAGGTTGGGAATCAGAGGCAGGGAATCAGAGGCGGGGAATCAGAGGCAGGGAATCAGAGGCAGGGAATCAGATGTGCGGAATCGGAGATGGGGAATCAGAGGCAGGGAATCAGAGGCGAGGAATCAGAGGTGGGGAATCAGAGGCCGGGAAACAGATATGGGGAAACAGAGGCGGGGAATCAGAGGCGGGGAAACAGAGGCGGGGAATCAGATATGGGGAATCAGAGGTGGGGAATCAGAGGTTGGGAATCAGAGGCAGGTAATCAGAGGCTTGGAATCAGATGCATGGAATCAGAGGTGGGGAATCAGAGTTGGGGAATCAGAGGCGGGGACTTAGATATTGGGAAACAGAGGCGGGGAATCAGAGGCGGGGAAACAGAGGCGGGGAATCAGATATGGGGAATCAGAGGTGGGGAATCAGAGGCAGGGAATCAGATGTACGGAATCAGAGATGGGGAATCAGAGGCAGGGAATCAGAATCAGAAGCAGGGAATCAGAGGCCGGGAATCAGAGGCCGGAATCAAATGCCGGGAATAAGAGGCCGGGAATCAGAGGTGGGGTATCAGAGTCCGGGAATCAGAGATGGGGATTCAGAGGCGGGGAATGAGATATGGGGAATCAGAGGCGGGGAATCAGAGGCGGGGAAACAGAGGCGGGGAATCAGATATGGGGAATCAGAGGTGGGGAATCAGGGGCGGGGTATCAGTGGCAGGGAATCAGAGGCGGGGAATCAGAGGCGGGGAATCAGAGGCAGGGAATCGGATGTGCGGAATCAGAGATGGGGAATCAGAGGTGGGGAATCAGAGGCGGTGAATCAGACATGGGTAATCAGAGGGGGGGAATCAGAGGCAGGAAATCAGACATGGGGAATCAGAGGCGGGGAATCAGAGCTGGGGAATTAGATGCAGGGAATCAGAGTTGGGGATTCAGAGGCGGGGAATCAGATATGGGGACACAGAGGTGGGGAATCAGAGGTGGGCAAATAGAGGCGGGGAATCAGATATGGGGAAACAGAGGCGGGGAATCAGAGGCGTGGAAACAGAGGCGGGGAATCAGATATGGGGAATCAGAGGTGGGGAATCAGAGGTTGGGAATCAGAGGCAGGGAATCAGAGGCTGGGAATCAGATGCAGGGAATCAGATGCGGGTATCAGAGGCAGGGAATCAGAGCTGGTGAATCAGAGGTGGGGAATCAGAGTTGGGGAATCAGAGGCGGGGACTTAGATATGAGGAAACAGAGGCGGGGAATCAGAGGCGGGGAAACAGAGGCAGGGAATCAGATATGGGGAATCAGAGGTGGGGAATCAGAGGCAGGGAATCAGAATCAGAAGCAGGGAATAAGACGCGGGGAATCAGAGGCGGGGAATCAGAGCTGGGGAAGCAGAGGCAGTGAATCAGAGGCGGGGAATCAGAGGCAGGGAATCGGATGTGCGGAATCAGAGATGGGGAATCAGAGGTGGGGAATCAGAGGCGGTGAATCAGACATGGGTAATCAGAGGCGGGGAATCAGAGGCAGGAAATCAGACACGGGGAATCAGAGGCGGGGAATCAGAGCTGGGAAATTATAGGCAGGGAATCAGAGTTGGGAATTCAGAGGCGGGGAATCAGATATGGGGAAAGAGAGGCGGGGAATCAGAGGCGGGCAAATAGAGGCGGGGAATCAGATATGGGGAAACAGAGGCGGGGAATCAGAGGCGGGGAAACAGAGGCGGGGAATCAGATATGGGGAATCAGAGGTGGGGAATCAGAGGTTGGGAATCAGAGGCAGGGAATCAGAGGCTGGGAATCAGATGCAGGGAATCAGATGCGGGGAATCAGAGGCGGGGAATCAGAGCTGGGGTATCAGAGGTGGGGAATCAAAGTTGGGGAATCAGAGGCGGGGACTTAGATATGGGGAATCAGAGGCGTGGAATCAGATATGGGGAAACAGGGGCGGGGAATCAGAGGCGGGGAAACAGATGCGGGGAATCAGATATGGGCAATCAGAGGTGTGGAATCAGAGGTTGGGAATCAGAGGCAGGGAATCAGAGGCGGGGAAACAGAGGCGGGGAATCAGATATGGGGAATCAGAGGTGGCGAATCAAAGGCGGGAAATCAGAGCTGGGGAATCAGAGGCGGGGAATTAGAGTTGTGGAATCAGAGGAGGGGAATCAGAGGCGGGGAAACAGAGGCGGGGAATCAGATATGGGGAATCAGAGGTGGGGAATCAGAGGTGGGGAATCAGAGGTTGGGAATCAGAGGCATGGAATCAGAGGCGGGGAATCAGAGGCGGGGAATCAGAGGCAGGGAATCAGATGTGCGGAATCGGAGATGGGGAATCAGAGGCAGGGAATCAGAGGCTGGGAATCAGAGGCGGGGAATCAGAGGCCGGGAATCAGATATGGGGAAACAGAGGCGGGGAATCAGAGGCGGGGAAACAGAGGCGGGGAATCAGATATGGGGAATCAGAGGTGGGGAATCAGAGGCAGGGAATTAGATGTGCGGAATCAGAAATGGGGAATCAGAGGCAGGGAATCAGAATCAGAAGCAGGGAATCAGAGGCCGGGAATCAGAGGCCGGAATCAGATGCCGGGAATAAGAGGCCGGGAATCAGAGTCCGGGAATCAGAGTCCGGGAATCAGAGATGGGGAATCAGAGGCGGGGAGCGAGAGGCAGGGAATCAAACACGGGGAATCAGAGGCGGGGAATCAGAGCTGGGTTATCAGAGGCGGGGAATCAGAGTTGGGGAATCAGAGGCGGGGAATCAGAGCTGGGGAATCAGAGGTGGGGAATCAGAGTCGGGGAATCAGAGGCAGGGAATCGGATGTGCGTAATCAGAGATGGGGAATCAGAGGTGGGGAATCAGAGGCGGTGAATCTGAGATGGGGAATCAGAGGCGGGGAATCAGAGGCAGGATATCAGACACGGGGATTCAGAGGCTGGGAATCAGACGGGGGGAATCAAAGGCGGGGAATCAGAGCTGGGGAATCAGAGGCATGGAATCAGAGTTGGGGATTCAGAGGCGGGGAATCAGATATGGGGAAACAGAGGCGGGGAATCAGAGGCGGGCAAACAGAGGCGGGGAATTAGATATGGGGAATCAGAGGTGGGGAATCAGAGGTGGTGAATCAGAGATGGGGAATCACAGGCGGGGAATCAGAGGCAGGGAATAGAACGCGGGGAATCAGAGGCAGGGAATCAGAGCTGGGGAATCAGAGGCGGGGAATCATAGTTGGGAATCAGAGGCGGGGAATCAGATATGGGGAAACAGAGGCGGGGAATCAGAGGCGGGGAAACAGAGGCGGGGAATCAGATATGGGGAATCGGATGCTGGGAATCAGAGGCGGGGAATCAGAGCTGGGGAATCAGAGGCAGGGAATCAGAGTTGGTGCATCAGAGGTGGGGAATTAGATATGGGGAAACAGAGGCGGGGAATCAGAATCAGAAGCAGGGAATCAGAGGCCTGGAATCAGATGCTGGGAATAAGAGGCCGGGAATCAGAGGTGGGGAATCAGAGTCCGGGAATCAGAGATTGGGATTCAAAGGCGGGGAATGAGATATGGAGAATCAGAGGCGGGGAATCAGAGGCGGGGAAACAGAGGTGGGGAATCAGATATGGGGAATCAGAGGTGGCGAATCAAAGGCGGTGAATCAGAGATGGGGAATCAGAGGCGGGGAATCAGAGGCAGGGAATCAAACACGGGGAATCAGAGGCGGGGAATCAGAGCTGGGGAATCAGAGGCGGGGAATCAGAGTTGGGGAATCAGAGGCGGGGAATCAGATATGGGGAAACAGGGGCGGGGAATCAGAGGCGGGGAAACAGAGGCGGGGAATCAGATATGGGGAATCAGAGGTGTGGAATCAGAGGTTGGGTATCAGAGGCAGGGAATCAGAGGCGGGGAAACAGAGGCAGGGAATCAGATCTGGGGAATCAGTGGCGGGGAAGTAGAGTTGGGGAATCAGAGGCGGGGAATCAGAGGCGGGGAAACAGAGGCGGGGAATCAAACACGGGGAATCAGAGGTGGGGAATCAGAGGTTGGGAATCAGAGGCAAGAAATCAGAGGAGGGGAATCAGAGGCAGGGAATCAGAGGCAGGGAATCAGAGGCTTGGAATCAGATGCAGGGAATCAGATGCGGGGAATCAGAGGCGGGGAATCTGAGCTGTGGAATCAGAGGTGGGGAATCAGAGTTGGGGAATCAGAGGCGGGGACTTAGATATTGGGAAACAGAGGCGGGGAATCAGAGGCGGGGAAACAGAGGCGGGGAATCAGAAATGGGGAATCAGAGGTTGGGAATCAGAGGCAGGGAATCAGATGTGCGGAATCAGAGATGGGGAATCAAAGGCAGGGAATCAGAATCAGAAGCAGGGAATCAGAGGCAGGGAATCAGAGGCCGGAATCAGATGCCGGGAATAAGAGGCTGGGAATCAGAGGTGGGGAATCAGAGTCCGGGAATCAGAGATGGGGATTCAGAGGCGGGGTATGAGATATGGGGAATCAGAGGCGGGGAATCAGAGGCGGGGAAACAGAGGCGGGGAATCAGATATGGGGAATCAGAGGTGGGGAATCAGGGGCGGGGTATCAGTGGCAGGGAATCAGAGGCGGGAAATCAGAGGCCGGGAATCAGAGGCGGTGAATCAGAGGCGGGGAATCAGAGGCAGGGAATCGGATGTGCGGAATCAGAGATGGGGAATCAGAGGTGGGGAATCAGAGGCGGTGAATCAGACATGGGTAATCAGAGGCGGGGAATCAGAGGCAGGAAATCAGACACGGGGAATCAGAGGCGGGGAATTAGAGCTGGGGAATTAGATGCAGGGAATCAGATTTGGGGATTCAGAGGCGGGGAATCAGATATGGGGAAATAGAGGTGGGGAACCAGAGGTGGGCAAATAGAGGCGGGGAATCCGATATGGGGAAACAGAGGCGGGGAATCAGAGGCCTGGAAACAGAGGCGGGGAATCAGATATGGGGAATCAGAGGTGGGGAATCAGAGGTTGGGAATCAGAGGCAGGGAATCAGAGGCTGGGAATCAGATGCAGGGAATCAGATGCGGGGATCAGAGGCGGGGAATCAGAGCTGGGGAATCAGAGGTGGGGAATCAGAGTTGGGGAATCAGAGGCGGGGACTTAGATATGGTGAAACAGAGGCGGGGAATCAGAGGCGGGAAACAGAGGCGGGGAATCAGATATTGTGAATCAGAGGTGGGGAATCAGAGGCAGGGAATCAGATGTGCGGAATCAGAGATGGGGAATCAGAGGCAAAGAATCAGAATCAGAAGCAGGGAATAAGACGCGGGGAATCAGAGGCGGGGAATCAGAGCTGGGAAGCAGAGGCAGTGAATCAGAGGCGGGGAATCAGAGGCAGGGAATCGGATGTGCGGAATCAGAGATGGGGAATCAGAGGTGGGGAATCAGAGGCGGTGAATCAGACATGGGTAATCAGAGGCGGGGAATCAGAGGCAGGAAATCAGACACGGGGAATCAGAGGCGGGGAATCAGAGCTGGGAAATTAGAAGCAGGGAATCAGAGTTGGGGATTCAGAGGCGGGGAATCAGATATGGGGAAAGAGAGGCGGGGAATCAGAGGCGGGCAAATAGAGGCGGGGAATCAGATATGGGGAAACAGATGCGGGGAATCAGAGGCGGGGAAACAGAGGCGGGGAATCAGATATGGGGAATCAGAGGTGGGGAATCAGAGGTTGGGAATCAGAGGCAGGGAATCAGAGGCTGGGAATCAGATGCAGGGAATCAGATGCGGGGTATCAGAGGCGGGGAATCAGAGCTGGGGAATCAGAGGTGGGGAATCAAAGTTGGGGAATCAGAGGCGGGGACTTAGATATGGGATATCAGAGGCGGGGAATCAGATATGGGGAAACAGGGGCGGGGAATCAGAGGCGGGGAAACAGAGGCGGGGAATCAGATATGGGGAATCAGAGGCGGGGAATCAGAGCTGGGGAATCAGAGGTGGGGAATCAGAGTTGGGGAATCAGAGGCGGGGACTTAGATATGGGGAAACAGAGGCGGGGAATCAGAGGCGGGAAACAGAGGCGGGGAATCAGATATTGTGAATCAGAGGTGGGGAATCAGAGGCAGGGAATCAGATGTGCGGAATCAGAGATGGGGAATCAGAGGCAGGGAATCAGAATCAGAAGCAGGGAATATGACGTGGGGAATCAGAGGCGGGGAATCAGAGGTGGGAAGCAGAGGCAGTGAATCAGAGGCGGGGAATCAGAGGCAGGGAATCGGATGTGCGGAATCAGAGATGGGGAATCAGAGGTGGGGAATCAGAGGCGGTGAATCAGACATGGGAAATTAGAGGCAGGGAATCAGAGTTGGGGATTCAGAGGCGGGGAATCAGATATGGGGAAAGAGAGGCGGGGAATCAGAGGCGGGCAAATAGAGGCGGGGAATCAGATATGGGGAAACAGATGCGGGGAATCAGAGGCGGGGAAACAGAGGCGGGGAATCAGATATGGGGAATCAGAGGTGGGGAATCAGAGGTTGGGAATCAGAGGCAGGGAATCAGAGGCTGGGAATCAGATGCAGGGAATCAGATGCGGGGTATCAGAGGCGGGGAATCAGAGCTGGGGAATCAGAGGTGGGGAATCAAAGTTGGGGAATCAGAGGCGGGGACTTAGATATGGGATATCAGAGGCGGGGAATCAGATATGGGGAAACAGGGGCGGGGAATCAGAGGCGGGGAAACAGAGGCGGGGAATCAGATATGGGGAATCAGAGGTGTGGAATCAGAGGTTGGGAATCAGAGGCAGGGAATCAGAGGCGGGGAAACAGAGGCGGGGAATTAGATATGGGGAATCAGAGGTGGCGAATCAAAGGCGGTGAAACAGAGATGGGGAATCAGGGCAGGGAATCAGAGGCAGGGAATCAAACACGGGGAATCAGAGCTGGGGAATCAGAGGCGGGGAATTAGTGTTGGGGAATCAGAGGCGGGAAATCAGAGGCCGGGAATCAGAGGCGGTGAATCAGAGGCGGGGAATCAGAGGTAGGGAATCGGATGTGCGGAATCAGAGATGGGGAATCAGAGGTGGGGAATCAGAGGCGGTGAATCAGACATGGGTAATCAGAGGCGGGGAATCAGAGGCAGGAAATCAGACACGGGGAATCAGAGGCGGGGAATTAGAGCTGGGGAATTAGATGCAGGGAATCAGATTTGGGGATTCAGAGGCGGGGAATCAGATATGGGGAAATAGAGGTGGGGAACCAGAGGTGGGCAAATAGAGGCGGGGAATCCGATATGGGGAAACAGAGGCGGGGAATCAGAGGCGTGGAAACAGAGGTTGGGAATCAGATATGGGGAATCAGAGGTGGGGAATCAGAGGTTGGGAATCAGAGGCAGGGAATCAGAGGCTGGGAATCAGATGCAGGGAATCAGATGCGGGGATCAGAGGCGGGGAATCAGAGCTGGGGAATCAGAGGTGGGGAATCAGAGTTGGGGAATCAGAGGCGGGGACTTAGATATGGGGAAACAGAGGCGGGGAATCAGAGGCGGGAAACAGAGGCGAGGAATCAGATATTGTGAATCAGAGGTGGGGAATCAGAGGCAGGGAATCAGATGTGCGGAATCAGGGATGGGGAATCAGAGGCAGGGAATCAGAATCAGAAGCAGGGAATAAGACGCGGGGAATCAGAGGCGGGGAATCAGAGCTGGGAAGCAGAGGCAGTGAATCAGAGGCGGGGAATCAGAGGCAGGGAATCGGATGTGCGGAATCAGAGATGGGGAATCAGACGTGGGGAATCAGAGGCGGTGAATCAGACATGGGTAATCAGAGTCGGGGAATCAGAGGCAGGAAATCAGACACGGGGAATCAGAGGCGGGGAATCAGAGCTGGGAAATTAGAGGCAGGGAATCAGAGTTGGGGATTCAGAGGCGGGGAATCAGATATGGGGAAAGAGAGGCGGGGAATCAGAGGCGGGCAAATAGAGGCGGGGAATCAGATATGGGGAAACAGATGCGGGGAATCAGAGGCGGGGAAACAGAGGCGGGGAATCAGATATGGGGAATCAGAGGTGGGGAATCAGAGGTTGGGAATCAGAGGCAGGGAATCAGAGGCTGGGAATCAGATGCAGGGAATCAGATGCGGGGTATCAGAGGCGGGGAATCAGAGCTGGGGAATCAGAGGTGGGGAATCAAAGTTGGGGAATCAGAGGCGGGGACTTAGATATGGGATATCAGAGGCGGGGAATCAGATATGGGGAAACAGGGGCGGGGAATCAGAGGCGGGGAAACAGAGGCGGGGAATCAGATATGGGGAATCAGAGGCGGGGAATCAGAGCTGGGGAATCAGAGGTGGGGAATCAGAGTTGGGGAATCAGAGGCGGGGACTTAGATATGGGGAAACAGAGGCGGGGAATCAGAGGCGGGAAACAGAGGCGGGGAATCAGATATTGTGAATCAGAGGTGGGGAATCAGAGGCAGGGAATCAGATGTGCGGAATCAGAGATGGGGAATCAGAGGCAGGGAATCAGTATCAGAAGCAGGGAATAAGACGCGGGGAATCAGAGGCGGGGAATCAGAGCTGGGAAGCAGAGGCAGTGAATCAGAGGCGGGGAATCAGAGGCAGGGAATCGGATGTGCGGAATCAGAGATGGGGAATCAGAGGTGGGGAATCAGAGGCGGTGAATCAGACATGGGAAATTAGAGGCAGGGAATCAGAGTTGGGGATTCAGAGGCGGGGAATCAGATATGGGGAAAGAGAGGCGGGGAATCAGAGGCGGGCAAATAGAGGCGGGGAATCAGATATGGGGAAACAGATGCGGGGAATCAGAGGCGGGGAAACAGAGGCGGGGAATCAGATATGGGGAATCAGAGGTGGGGAATCAGAGGTTGGGAATCAGAGGCAGGGAATCAGAGGCTGGGAATCAGATGCAGGGAATCAGATGCGGGGTATCAGAGGCGGGGAAACAGAGGCGGGGAATCAGATATGGGGAATCAGAGGCAGGGAATCAGATGTGCGGAATCGGAGATGGGGAATCAGAGGCAGGGAATCAGAGGCGGGGAATCAGAGTTGGGGAATCAGAGGCCGGGAATCAGATATGGGGAAACAGATGCGGGGAATCAGAGGCGGGGAAACAGAGGCGGGGAATCAGATATGGGGAATCAGAGGTGGGGAATCAGAGGTTGGGATTCAGAGGCAGGTAATCAGAGGCTTGGAATCAGATGCAGGGAATCAGATGCGGGGAATCAGAGGCGGGGAATCAGAGCTGGGGAATCAGAGGTGGGGAATCAGAGTTGGGGAATCAGAGGCGGGGACTTAGATATTGGGAAACAGAGGAGGGGAATCAGAGGCGGGGAAACAGAGGCGGGGAATCAGATATGGGGAATCAGAGGTGGGGAATCAGAGGCAGGGAATCAGATGTACGGAATCAGAGATGGGGAATCAGAGGCAGGGAATCAGAATCAGAAGCAGGGAATCAGAGGTCGGGCATCAGAGGCCTGGAATCAGAGGCGGTGAATCAGAGGCGGGGAATCAGAGGCAGGGAATCGGATGTGCGGAATCAGAGATGGGGAATCAGAGGCGGGGACTTAGATATGAGGAAACAGAGGCGGGGAATCAGAGGCGGGAAACAGAGGCAGGGAATCAGATATGGGGAATCAGAAGTGGGGAATCAGAGGCAGGGAATCAGATGTGCGGAATCAGAGATGGGGAATCAGAGGCAGGGAATCAGAATCAGAAGCCGGGAATAAGACGCGGGGAATCAGAGGCGGGGAATCGGAGCTGGGGAAGCAGAAGCAGTGAATCAGAGGCGGGGAATCAGAGGCCGGGAATCGGATGTGCGGAATCAGAGATGGGGAATCAGAGGTGGGGAATCAGAGGCGGTGAATCAGACATGGGTAATCAGAGGCGGGGAATCAGAGGCAGGAAATCAGACACGGGGAATCAGAGGCGGGGAATCAGAGCTGGGAAATTAGAGGCAGGGAATCAGAGTTGGGGATTCAGAGGCGGGGAATCAGATATGGGGAAAGAGAGGCGGGGAATCAGAGGCGGGCAAATAGAGGCGGGGAATCAGATATGGGGAAACAGAGGCGGGGATTCAGAGGCGGGGAAACAGAGGCGGGGAATCAGATATGGGGAATCAGAGGTGGGGAATCAGAGGTTGGGAATCAGAGGCAGGGAATCTGAGGCTGGGAATCAGATGCAGGGAATCAGATGTGGGGAATCAGAGGCGGGGAATCAGAGCTGGGGAATCAGAGGTGGGGAATCAGAGTTGGGGAATCAGAGGCGGGGACTTAGATATGAGGAAACAGAGGCGGGGAATCAGAGGCGGGAAACAGAGGCAGGGAATCAGATATGGGGAATCAGAGGTGGGGAATCAGAGGCAGGGAATCAGATGTGCGGAATCAGAGATGGGGAATCAGAGGCAGGGAATCAGAATCAGAAGCAGGGAATAAGACGCGGGGAATCAGAGGCGGGGAATCGGAGCTGGGGAAGCAGAAGCAGTGAATCAGAGGCGGGGAATCAGAGGCCGGGAATCGGATGTGCGGAATCAGAGATGGGGAATCAGAGGTGGGGAATCAGAGGCGGTGAATCAGACATGGGTAATCAGAGGCGGGGAATCAGAGGCAGGAAATCAGACACGGGGAATCAGAGGCGGGGAATCAGAGCTGGGAAATTAGAGGCAGGGAATCAGAGTTGGGGATTCAGAGGCGGGGAATCAGATATGGGGAAAGAGAGGCGGGGAATCAGAGGCGGGCAAATAGAGGCGGGGAATCAGATATGGGGAAACAGAGGCGGGGATTCAGAGGCGGGGAAACAGAGGCGGGGAATCAGATATGGGGAATCAGAGGTGGGGAATCAGAGGTTGGGAATCAGAGGCAGGGAATCTGAGGCTGGGAATCAGATGCAGGGAATCAGATGTGGGGAATCAGAGGCGGGGAATCAGAGCTGGGGTATCAGAGCTGGGGAATCAAAGTTGGGGAATCAGAGGCGGGGACTTAGATATGGGGAATCAGAGGCGTGGAATCAGATATGGGGAAACAGGGGCGGGGAATCAGAGGCGGGGAAACAGATGCGGGGAATCAGATATAGGCAATCAGAGGTGTGGAATCAGAGGTTGGGAATCAGAGGCAGGGAATCAGAGGCGGGGAAACAGAGGCTGGGAATCAGATATGGGGAATCAGAGGTGGCGAATCAAAGGTGGGGAATCAGAGGCATGGAATCAGAGGTGGGGAATCAGAGGCGGGGAATCAGAGGTGGGGAATCAGAGGTTGGGAATCAGAGGCATGGAATCAAACACGGGAAATCAGAGCTGGGGAATCAGAGGCGGGGAATTAGAGTTGTGGAATCAGAGGAGGGGAATCAGAGGCGGGGAAACAGAGGCGGGGAATCAGATATGGGGAATCAGAGGTGGGGAATCAGAGGCATGGAATCAGAGGTGGGGAATCAGAGGCGGGGAATCAGAGGTGGGGAATCAGAGGTTGGGAATCAGAGGCATGGAATCAGAGGCGGGGCATCAGAGGCGGGGAATCAGAGGCAGGGAATCAGATGTGCGGAATCGGAGATGGGGAATCAGAGGCAGGGAATCAGAGGCTGGGAATCAGAGGCGGGGAATCAGAGGCCGGGAATCAGATATGGGGAAACAGAGGTGGGGAATCAGAGGCGGGGAAACAGAGGCGGGGAATCAGATATGGGGAATCAGAGGTGGGGAATCAGAGGCAGGGAATCAGATGCAGGGAATCAGATGCGTGGAATCAGAGGCGGGGAATCAGATGCGGGGAATCAGAGGTGGGGAATCAGATGCAGGGAATCAGATGCAGGGAATCAGATGCGGGGAATCAGAGGCAGGGAATCAGAGGCTTGGAATCAGATGCAGGGAATCAGATGCGGGGAATCAGAGCTGGGGAATCAAAGTTCGGGAATCAGAGGCGGGGACTTAGATATGGGGAATCAGAGGCGTGGAATCAGATATGGGGAAACAGGGGCGGGGAATCAGAGGCGGGGAAACAGATGCGGGGAATCAGATATAGGCAATCAGAGGTGTGGAATCAGAGGTTGGGAATCAGAGGCAGGGAATCAGAGGCGGGGAAACAGAGGCGGGGAATCAGATATGGGGAATCAGAGGTGGCGAATCAAAGGTGGGGAATCAGAGGCATGGAATCAGAGGTGGGGAATCAGAGGCGGGGAATCAGAGGTGGGGAATCAGAGGTTGGGAATCAGAGGCATGGAATCAAACACGGGAAATCAGAGCTGGGGAATCAGAGGCGGGGAATTAGAGTTGTGGAATCAGAGGAGGGGAATCAGAGGCGGGGAAACAGAGGCGGGGAATCAGATATGGGGAATCAGAGGTGGGGAATCAGAGGCATGGAATCAGAGGTGGGGAATCAGAGGCGGGGAATCAGAGGTGGGGAATCAGAGGTTGGGAATCAGAGGCATGGAATCAGAGGCGGGGCATCAGAGGCGGGGAATCAGAGGCAGGGAATCAGATGTGCGGAATCGGAGATGGGGAATCAGAGGCAGGGAATCAGAGGCTGGGAATCAGAGGCGGGGAATCAGAGGCCGGGAATCAGATATGGGGAAACAGAGGTGGGGAATCAGAGGCGGGGAAACAGAGGCGGGGAATCAGATATGGGGAATCAGAGGTGGGGAATCAGAGGCAGGGAATCAGATGCAGGGAATCAGATGCGTGGAATCAGAGGCGGGGAATCAGATGCGGGGAATCAGAGGTGGGGAATCAGATGCAGGGAATCAGATGCAGGGAATCAGATGCGGGGAATCAGAGGCAGGGAATCAGAGGCTTGGAATCAGATGCAGGGAATCAGATGCGGGGAATCAGAGGCGGGGAATCAGAGCTGGGGAATCAGAGGTGGGGAATCAGAGTTAGGGAATCAGAGGCGGGGACTTAGATATGGGGAAACAGAGGCGGGGAATCAGAGGCGGGGAAACAGAGGCGGGGAATCAGATATGGGGAATCAGAGGTGGGGAATCAGAGGCAGGGAATCAGATGTACGGAATCAGAGATGGGGAATCAGAGGCAGGGAATCAGAATCAGAAGCAGGGAATCAGAGGCCGGGAATCAGAGGCCGGAATCAGATGCCGGGAATAAGTGGCTGGGAATCAGAGGTGGGGAATCAGAGTCCGGGAATCAGAGATGGGGATTCAGAGGCGGGGAATGAGATATGGGGAATCAGAGGCGGGGAATCAGAGGCGGGGAAACAGATGTGGGGAATCAGATATGGGGAATCAGAAGTGGCGAATCAAAGGCGGTGAATCAGAGATGGGGAATCAGAGGCCGGGAATCAGAGTCAGGGAATCAAACACGTGGAATCAGAGGCGGGAAATCAGAGCAGGGGAATCAGAGGCGGGGAATCAGAGTTGGTGAATCAGAGGCGGGGAATCAGACGCAGGGAATCAATATGGGAAATCAGAGGTGGGGAATCAGAGGTTGGGAATCAGAGGAAGGGAATCAGAGGCGAGGAATCAGAGCTGGGGAATCAGAGGCGGGGAATCAGAATTGGGGAATCAGAGATGGGGAATCAGAGATGGGGAATCAGAGGCGGGGAATCAGACGCGGGGAATCAGAGGTGGTGAATCAGAGATGTGGAATCAGAGGCGGGGAATCAGAGGCAGGGAATCAGACGCGGGGAATCAGAGGCGGGGAATCAGAGGCGGGGAATCATAGCTGGCGAATCAGAGGTGGGGAATCAGAGGCGGGGAAGCAGAGGCGGGGAATCAGATATGTGGAATCAGAGGTGGGGAATCAGAGGTTGTGAATCAGAGATGGGGAATCAGAGGCGGGGAATCAGAGGCCGGTAATCAGACGCGGGGAATCAGAGGCGGGGATTCAGAGCTCGGGAATCAGAGGCGGGGAATCTGAGTTGGGGAATCAGAGTCGGGGAATCAGATATGGGGAATCAGAGGCGGGGAGTCAGAGGCGGGGAAACAGAGGCGAGAAATCAGATATGGGGAATCAGAAGTGGGGAATCAGGGGCGGAGTATCAGTGGCAGGGAATCAGAGGCGGGATATCAGATATGGGGAAACAGAGGTGGGGAATCAGAGGCAGGGAAACAGAGGTGGGGAATCAGATATGGGGAATCAGAGGTGGGGAATCAGAGGTTGGGAAACAGAGGCAGGGAATCAGAGGCGGGGAGTCAGAGGCGGGGAATCAGAGGCAGGGAATCAGATGTGCGGAATCAGAGATGGGGAATCAGAGGCAGCGAATCAGAGGCGGGGAACCAGAGGCGGGGAATCAGAGGCGGAGGATCAGAGCCTGGGAATCAGAGGCGGGGAATCAGAGGCGGGGAAACAGAGGCGGGGAAACAGATATGGGGACTCAGAGGTGGGTAATCAGAGGTTGGGAATCAGAGGCAGGGAATCAGAGGCAGGGAATCAGAGGCAGGGAATCAGAGTTGGGGAATCAGAGGCGGGGAATCAGAGGCAGGGAATCAGAGGCGGGGAATCAGAGGCAGGGAATCAGATATGGGGAAACAGAGGTGGGGAATCAGAGGTGGGTAAATAGAGGCGGGGAATCAGATATGGGGAAACAGAGGCGGGGAATCAGAGGCGTGGAAACAGAGGCGGGGAATCAGATATGGGGAATCAGAGGTGGGGAATCAGAGGTTGGGAATCAGAGGCAGGGAATCAGAGGCTGGGAATCAGATGCAGGGAATCAGATGCGGGTATCAGAGGCGGGGAATCAGAGCTGGGGAATAAGAGGTGGGGAATCAGAGTTGGGGAATCAGAGGCGGGGACTTAGATATGAGGAAACAGAGGTGGGGAATCAGAGTTGGGGAATCAGAGGCGGGGACAGATATGAGGAAACAGAGGCGGGGAATCAGAGGCGGGGAAACAGAGGCAGGGAATCAGATATGGGGAATCAGAGGTGGGGAATCAGAGGCAGGGAATCAGATGTGCGGAATCAGAGATGGGGAATCAGAGGCAGGGAATCAGAATCAGAAGCAGGGAATAAGACGCGGGGAATCAGAGGCGGGGAATCAGAGCTGGGGAAGCAGAGGCAGTGAATCAGAGGCGGGGAATCAGAGGCAGGGAATCGGATGTGCGGAATCAGAGATGGGGAATCAGAGGTGGGGAATCAGAGGCGGTGAATCAGACATGGGTAATCAGAGGCGGGGAATCAGAGGCAGGAAATCAGACACGGGGAATCAGAGGCGGGGAATCAGAGCTGGGAAATTAGAGGCAGGGAATCAGAGTTGGGGATTCAGAGGCGGGGAATCAGATATGGGGAAAAAGAGGCGGGGAATCAGAGGCGGGCAAATAGAGGCGGGGAATCAGATATGGCAAAACAGAGGCGGGGAATCAAAGGCGGGGAAACAGAGGCGGAGAATCAGATATGGGGAATCAGAGGTGGGGAATCAGAGGTTGGGAATCAGAGGCAGGGAATCAGAGGCTGGGAATCAGATGCAGGGAATCAGATGCGGGGAATCAGAGGTGGGGAATCAGAGCTGGGGTATCAGAGGTGGGGAATCAAAGTTGGGGAATCAGAGGCGGGGACTTAGATATGGGGAATCAGAGGCGTGGAATCAGATATGGGGAAACAGGGGCGGGGAATCAGAGGCGGGGAAACAGATGCGGGGAATCAGATATGGGCAATCAGAGGTGTGGAATCAGAGGTTGGGAATCAGAGGCAGGGAATCAGAGGCGGGGAAACAGAGGCGTGGAATCAGATATGGGGAATCAGAGGTGGCGAATCAAAGGCGGTGAAACAGAGATGGGGAATCAGGGCAGGGAATCAGAGGCAGGGAATCAAACACGGGGAATCAGAGCTGGTGAATCAGAGGCGGGGAATTAGAATTGTGGAATCAGAGGAGGGGAATCAGAGGCGGGGAAACAGAGGCGGGGAATCAGATATGGGGAATCAGAGGTGGGGAATCAGAGGTTGGGAATCAGAGGCATGGAATCAGAGGCGGGGCATCAGAAGCGGGGAATCAGAGGCAGGGAATCAGATGTGCGGAATCGGAGATGGGGAATCAGAGGCAGGGAATCAGAGGCTGGGAATCAGAGGCGGGGAATCAGAGGCCTTGAATCAGATATGGGGAAACAGAGGTGGGGAATCAGAGGTTGGGAATCAGAGGCAGGGAATCAGAGGCTTGGAATCAGATGCAGGGAATCAGATGCGGGGAATCAGAGGCGGGGAATCAGAGCTGGGGAATCAGAGGTGGGGAATCAGAGTTGGGGAATCAGAGGCGGGGACTTAGATATGGGGAAACAGAGGCGGGGAATTAGAGGCGGGGAAACAGAGGCGGGGAATCAGATATGGGGAATCAGAGGTGGGGAATCAGAGGCAGGGAATCAGATGTACGGAATCAGAGATGGGGAATCAGAGGCAGGGAATCAGAATCAGAAGCAGGGAATCAGAGGCCGGGAATCAGAGGCCGGAATCAGATGCCGGGAATAAGAGGCTGGGAATCAGAGGTGGGGAATCAGAGTCCGGGAATCAGAGATGTGGATTCAGAGGCGGGGAATGAGATATGGGGAATCAGAGGCGGGGAATCAGAGGCGGGGAAACAGATGTGGGGAATCAGATATGGGGAATCAGAGGTGGCGAATCAAAGGCGGTGAATCAGAGATGGGGAATCAGAGGCCGGGAATCAGAGGCAGGGAATCAAACACGTGGAATCAGAGGCGGGGAATCAGAGCAGGGGAATCAGAGGCGGGGAATCAGAGTTGGGGAATCAGAGGCGGGGAATCAGATGCAGGGAATCAATATGGGAAATCAGAGGCGGGGAATCAGAGGTTGGGAATCAGAGGAAGGGAATCAGAGGCGAGGAATCAGAGCTGGGGAATCAGAGGCGGGGAATCAGAATTGGGGAATCACAGATGGGGAATCAGAGATGGGGAATCAGAGGCGGGGAATCAGACGCGGGGAATCAGAGGTGGTGAATCAGAGTTGGGGAATCAGAGGCGGGGAATCAGATATGGGGAATCAGAGGCGGGGAGTCAGAGGCGGGGAAACAGAGGCGAGAAATCAGATATGGGGAATCAGAGGTGGGGAATCAGGGGCGGAGTATCAGTGGCAGGGAATCAGAGGCGGGAAATCAGAGGCCGGGAATCAGAGGCGGTGAATCAGAGGCGGGGAATCAGAGGCAGGGAATCGGATGTGCGGAATCAGAGATGGGGAATCAGAGGTGGGGAATCAGAGGCGGTGAATCAGACATGGGTAATCAGAGGCGGGGAATCAGAGGCAGGAAATCAGACACGGGGAATCGGAGGCGGGGAATCAGAGGCGGGGAATCAGATATGGGGAAACAGTGGCGGGGAATCAGAGGCGGGGAAACAGAGGCGGGGAATCAGATATGGGGAATCGGAGGTGTGGAATCAGAGGTTGGGAATCAGAGGCAGGGAATCAGAGGCGGGGAAACAGAGGCAGGGAATCAGATCTGGGGAATCAGTGGCGGGGAAGTAGAGTTTGGGAATCAGAGGCGGGGAATCAGAGGTGGGCAAATAGAGGCGGGGAATCAGATATGGGGAAACAGAGGCGGGGAATCAGAGGCGTGGAAACAGAGGCGGGGAATCAGATATGGGGAATCAGAGGTGGGGAATCAGAGGTTGGGAATCAGAGGCAGGGAATCAGAGGCTGGGAATCAGATGCAGGGAATCAGATGCGGGTATCAGAGGCGGGGAATCAGAGCTGGGGAATCAGAGGTGGGGAATCAGAGTTGGGGAATCAGAGGCGGGGACTTAGATATGAGGAAACAGAGGTGGGGAATCAGAGTTGGGGAATCAGAGGCGGGGACTTAGATATGAGGAAACAGAGGCGGGGAATCAGAGGCGGGGAAACAGAGGCAGGGAATCAGATATGGGGAATCAGAGGTGGGGAATCAGAGGCAGGGAATCAGATGTGCGGAATCAGAGATGGGGAATCAGAGGCAGGGAATCAGAATCAGAAGCAGGGAATAAGACGCGGGGAATCAGAGGCGGGGAATCAGAGCTGGGGAAGCAGAGGCAGTGAATCAGAGGCGGGGAATCAGAGGCAGGGAATCGGATGTGCGGAATCAGACTTGGGGAATCAGAGGTGGGGAATCAGAGGCGGTGAATCAGACATGGGTAATCAGAGGCGGGGAATCAGAGGCAGGAAATCAGACACGGGGAATCAGAGGCGGGGAATCAGAGCTGGGAAATTAGAGGCAGGGAATCAGAGTTGGGGATTCAGAGGCGGGGAATCAGATATGGGGAAAGAGAGGCGGGGAATCAGAGGCGGGCAAATAGAGGCGGGGAATCAGATATGGGGAAACAGAGGCGGGGAATCAGAGGCGGGGAAACAGAGGCGGGGAATCAGATATGGGGAATCAGAGGTGGGGAATCAGAGGTTGGGAATCAGAGGCAGGGAATCAGAGGCTGGGAATCAGATGCAGGGAATCAGATGCGGGGAATCAGAGGCGGGGAATCAGAGCTGGGGTATCAGAGGATGGGAATCAAAGTTGGGGAATCAGAGGCGGGGACTTAGATATGGGGAATCAGAGGCGTGGAATCAGATATGGGGAAACAGGGGCGGGGAATCAGAGGCGGGGAAACAGATGCGGGGAATCAGATATGGGCAATCAGAGGTGTGGAATCAGAGGTTGGGAATCAGAGGCAGGGAATCAGAGGCGGGGAAACAGAGGCGGGGAATCAGATATGGGGAATCAGAGGTGGCGAATCAAAGGCGGTGAAACAGAGATGGGGAATCAGGGCAGGGAATCAGAGGCAGGGAATCAAACACGGGGAATCAGAGCTGGGGAATCAGAGGCGGGGAATTAGAGTTGTGGAATCAGAGGAGGGGAATCAGAGGCGGGGAAACAGAGGCGGGGAATCAGATATGGGGAATCAGAGGTGGGGAATCAGAGGTTGGGAATCAGAGGCATGGAATCAGAGGCGGGGCATCAGACGCGGGGAATCAGAGGCAGGGAATCAGATGTGCGGAATCGGAGATGGGGAATCAGAGGCAGGGAATCAGAGGCTGGGAATCAGAGGCGGGGAATCAGAGGCCGGGAATCAGATATGGGGAAACAGAGGTGGGGAATCAGAGGCGGGGAAACAGAGGCGGGGAATCAGATATGGGGAATCAGAGGTGGGGAATCAGAGGTTGGGAATCAGAGGAAGGGAATCAGAGGCTTGGAATCAGATGCAGGGAATCAGATGCGGGGAATCAGAGGCGGGGAATCAGAGCTGGGGAATCAGAGGTGGGGAATCAGAGTTGGGGAATCAGAGGCGGGGACTTAGATATGGGGAAACAGAGGCGGGGAATCAGAGGCGGGGAAACAGAGGCGGGGATTCAGATATGGGGAATCAGAGGTGGGGAATCAGAAGCAGGGAATCAGAGGCCGGGAATCAGAGGCCGGAATCAGATGCCGGGAATAAGAGGCTGGGAATCAGAGGTGGGGAATCAGAGTCCGGGAATCAGAGATGGGGATTCAGAGGCGGGGAATGAGATATGGGGAATCAGAGGCGGGGAATCAGAGGCGGGGAAACAGATGTGGGGAATCAGATATGGGGAATCAGAGGTGGCGAATCAAAGGCGGTGAATCAGAGATGGGGAATCAGAGGCCGGGAATCAGAGGCAGGGAATCAAACACGTGGAATCAGAGGCGGGGAATCAGAGGTGGGGAATCAGAGGTTGGGAATCAGAGGAAGGGAATCAGAGGCGAGGAATCAGAGCTGGGGAATCAGAGGCGGGGAATCAGAATTGGGGAATCAGAGATGGGGAATCAGAGATGGGGAATCAGAGGCGGGGAATCAGATGCGGGGAATCAGATGTGGTGAATCAGAGTTGGGGAATCAGAGGCGGGGAATCAGATATGGGGAATCAGAGGCGGGGAGTCAGAGGCGGGGAAACAGAGGCGAGAAATCAGATATGGGGAATCAGAGGTGGGGAATCAGGGGCGGAGTATCAGTGGCAGGGAATCAGAGGCGGGAAATCAGAGGCCGGGAATCAGAGGCGGTGAATCAGAGGCGGGGAATCAGAGGCAGGGAATCGGATGTGCGGAATCAGAGATGGGGAATCAGAGGTGGGGAATCAGAGGCGGTGAATCAGACATGGGTAATCAGAGGCGGGGAATCAGAGGCAGGAAATCAGACACGGGGAATCAGAGGCGGGGAATCAGAGCTGGGGAATTAGATGCAGGGAATTAGAGGCGGGGAAACAGAGGCGGGGAATCAGATATGGGTAATTGGATGCGGGGAATCAGAGGCGGGGAATCAGAGCTGGGGAATCAGAGCCGGGGAATCAGAGTTGGTGCATCAGAGGTGGGGAATTAGATATGGGGAAACAGAGGCGGGGAATCAGAGGCGGGGAAACAGAGGCGGGGAATCAGATATGGGGAATCAGAGGTGGGGAATCAGAGGCAGGGAATTAGATGTGCGGAATCAGAGATGGGGAATCAGAGGCAGGGAATCAGAATCAGAAGCGGGGAATCAGAGGCCGGGAATCAGAGGCCTGGAATCAGATGCTGGGAATAAGAGGCCTGGAATCAGAGGTGGGGAATCAGAGTCCGGGAATCAGAGATGGGGATTCAGAGGCGGGGAATGAGATATGGAGAATCAGAGGCGGGGAATCAGAGGCGGGGAAACAGAGGTGGGGAATCAGATATGGGGAATCAGAGGTGGCGAATCAAAGGCGGTGAATCAGAGATGGGGAATCAGAGGCAGGGAATCAGAGGCAGGGAATCAAACACGGGGAATCAGAGGCGGGGAATCAGAGCTGGGGAATCAGAGGCGGGGAATCAGAGTTGGGGAATCAGAGGCGGGGAATCAGATATGGGGAAACAGGGGCGGGGAATCAGAGGCGGGGAAACAGAGGCGGGGAATCAGATATGGGGAATCAGAGGTGTGGAATCAGAGGTTGGGAATCAGAGGCAGGGAATCAGAGGCGGGGAAACAGAGGCAGGGAATCAGATCTGGGGAATCAGTGGCGGGGAAGTAGAGTTTGGGAATCAGAGGCGGGGAATCAGAGGCGGGGAAACAGAGGCGGGGAATCAAACACGGGGAATCAGAGGTGGGGAATCAGAGGTTGGGAATCAGAGGCGGGGAATCAGAGGCGGGGAATCAGAGGCAGGGAATCAGATGTGCGGAATCGGAGATGGGGAATCAGAGGCAAGAAATCAGAGGCGGGGAATCAGAGGCGGGGAATCAGAGGCCGGGAATCAGATATGGTGAAACAGAGGCGTGAAATCAGAGGCGGGGAAACAGAGGCGGGTAATCAGATATGGGGAATCAGAGGTGGGGAATCAGAGTTTGGGAATCAGAGGCAGGGAATCAGAGGCTTGGAATCAGATGCAGGGAATCAGATGCGGGGAATCAGAGGCGGGGAATCAGAGCTGGGGAATCAGAGGTGGGGAATCAGAGTTGGGGAATCAGAGGCGGGGACTTAGATATTGGGAAACAGAGGCGGGGAATCAGAGGCGGGGAAACAGAGGCGGGGAATCAGATATGGGGAATCAGAGGTGGGAATCAGAGGCAGGGAATCAGATGTGCGGAATCAGAGATGGGGAATCAGAGGCCGGGAATCAGAGACCGGAATCAGATGCCGGGAATACGAGGCCGGGAATCAGAGGTGGGGAATCAGATTCCGGGAATCAGAGATGGGGATTCAGAGGCGGGGAATGAGATATGGGGAATCAGAGGCGGGGAATCAAAGGCGGGGAAACAGAGGCGGGGAATCAGATATGGGGAATCAGAGGTGGGGAATCAGGGGCGGGGTATCAGTGGCAGGGAATCAGAGGAGGGAAATCAGAGGCCGGGAATCAGAGGCGGTGAATCAGAGGCGGGGAATCAGAGGCAGGGAATCGGATGCGGGGAATCAGAGGCGGGGAATCAGAGGTGGGGAATCAGACTCCGGGAATCAGAGATGGGGATTCAGAGGCGGGGAATGAGATATGGGGAATCAGAGGCGGGGAATCAGAGGCGGGGAAACAGAGGCGGGGAATCAGATATGGGGAATCAGAGGTGGGGAATCAGAGGTGGGGTATCAGTGGCAGGGAATCAGAGGCGGGAAATCAGAGGCCGCGAATCAGAGGCGGTGAATCAGAGGCGGGGAATCAGAGGCAGGGAATCGGATGTGCGGAATCAGAGATGGGGAATCAGAGGTGGGGAATCAGAGGCAGTGAATCAGACATGGGTAATCAGAGGCGGGGAATCAGAGGCAGGAAATCAGACACGGGGAATCAGAGGCGGGGAATCAGAGCTGGGGAATTAGATGCAGGGAATCAGAGTTGGGGATTCAGAGGCGGGGAATCAGATATGGGGAAACAGAGGTGGGGAATCAGAGGTGGGCAAATAGAGGCGGGGAATCAGATATGGGGAAACAGAGGCGGGGAATCAGAGGCGTGGAAACAGAGGCGGGGAATCAGATATGGGGAATCAGAGGTGGGCAATCAGAGGTTGGGAATCAGAGGCAGGGAATCAGAGGCTGGGAATCAGATGCAGGGAATCAGATGCGGGGATCAGAGGCGGGGAATCAGAGCTGGGGAATCAGAGGTGGGGAATCAGAGTTGGGGAATCAGAGGCGGGGCTTAGATATGGGGAAACAGAGGCGGGGAATCAGAGGCGGGGAAACAGATGCGGGGAATCAGATATGGGGAATCAGAGGTGGGGAATCTGAGGCAGGGAATCAGATGTGCGGAATCAGAGATGGGGAATCAGAGGCAGGGAATCAGAATCAGAAGCAGGGAATAAGACGCGGGGAATCAGAGGTGGGGAATCAGAGCTGGGGAAGCAGAGGCAGTGAATCTGAGGCGGGGAATCAGAGGCAGGGAATCGGATGTGCGGAATCAGAGATGGGGAATCAGAGGTGGGGAATCAGAGGCGGTGAATCAGACATGGGTAATCAGAGGCGGGTAATCAGAGGCAGAAATTCAGACACGGGGAATCATAGGCGGGGAATCAGAGCTGGGAAATTAGAGGCAGGGAATCAGAGTTGGGGATTCAGAGGCGGGGAATCAGATATGGGGAAACAGAGGCGGGGAATCAGAGGCGGGCAAATAGAGGCGGGGAATCAGATATGGGGAAACAGAGGCGGGGAATCAGAGGCGGGGAAACAGAGGCGGGGAATCAGATATGGGGAATCAGAGGTGGGGAATCAGAGGTTGGGAATCAGAGGCAGGGAATCAGAGGCTGGGAATCAGATGCAGGGAATCAGATGCGGGGAATCAGAGCTGGGGAATCAGAGGTGGGGAATCAAAGTTGGGGAATCAGAGGCGGGGACTTAGATATGGGGAATCAGAGGCTGGGAATCAGATATGGGGAAACAGGGGCGGGGAATCAGAGGCGGGGAAACAGAGGCGGGGAATCAGATATGGGGAATCAGAGGTGTGGAATCAGAGGTTGGGAATCAGAGCTGGGGATTCAGAGGCGGGGAATTAGAGTTGGGGAATCAGAGGAGGGGAATCAGAGGCGGGGAAACAGAGGCGGGGAATCAGATATGGGGTATCAGAGGCGGGGAATCAGAGGTTGGGAATCAGAGGCAGGGAATCAGAGGCGGGGAATCAGAGGCGGGGAATTAGAGGCAGGGAATTAGATGTGCGGAATCGGAGATGGGGAATCAGAGGCAGGGAATCAGAGGCGGGGAATCAGAGGTGGGGAATCAGAGGCCGGGAATCAGATATGGGGAAACAGAGGCGGGGAATCAGAGGCGGGGAAACAGAGGCGGGGAATCAGATATGGGGAATCAGAGGTGGGGAATCAGAGTTTGGGAATCAGAGGCAGGGAATCAGAGGCTTGGAATCAGATGCAGGGAATCAGATGCGGGGAATCAGAGGCGGGGAATAAAAGCTGGGGAATCAGAGGTGGGGAATCAGAGTTGGGGAATCAGAGGCGGGGACTTAGATATTGGGAAACAGAGGTGGGGAATCAGAGGCGGGGAAACAGAGGCGGGGAATCAGATATGGGGAATCAGAGGTGGGGAATCAGGAGCGGGGTATCAGTGGCAGGGAATCAGAGGCGGGATATCAGAGGCCGGGAATCAGAGGCGGTGAATCAGAGGCGGGGAATCAGAGGCAGGGAATCGGATGTGCGGAATCAGAGATGGGGAATCAGAGGTGGGGAATCAGAGGCGGTGAATCAGACATGGGTAATCAGAGGCGGGGAATCAGAGGCAGGAAATCAGACACGGGGAATCAGAGGCGGGGAATCAGAGCTGGGGAATTAGATGCAGGGAATCAGAGTTGGGGATTCATAGGCGGGGAATCAGATATGGGGAAACAGAGGTGGGGAATCAGAGGTGGGCAAATAGAGGCGGGGAATCAGATATGGGGAAACAGAGGCGGGGAATCAGAGGCGTGGAAACAGAGGCGGGGAATCAGATATGGGGAATCAGAGGTGGGGAATCAGTGGTTGGGAATCAGAGGCAGGGAATCAGAGGCTGGGAATCAGATGCAGAGAATCAGATGCGGGGATCAGAGGCGGGGAATCAGAGCTGGGGAATCAGAGTTGGGGAATCAGAGGCGGGTACTTAGATATGGGGAAACAGAGGCGGGGAATCAGAGGCGGGGAAACAGAGGCGGGGAATCAGATATGGGGAATCAGAGGTGGGGAATCAGAGGCAGGGAATCAGATGTGCGGAATCAGAGATGGGCGATCAGAGGCAGGGAATCAGAATCAGAAGCAGGGAATAAGACGCGGGGAATCAGAGGCGGGGAATCAGAGCTGGGGAAGCAGAGGCAGTGAATCTGAGGCGGGGAATCAGAGGCAGGGAATCGGATGTGCGGAATCAGAGATGGGGAATCAGAGGTGGGGAATCAGAGGCGGTGAATCAGACATGGGTAATCAGAGGCGGGGAATCAGAGGCAGGAATTCAGACACGGGGAATCAGAGGTGGGGAATCAGAGCTGGGAAATTAGAGGCGGGGAATCAGAGTTGGGGATTCAGAGGCGGGGAATCAGATATGGGGAAACAGAGGCGGGGAATCAGAGGCGGGCAAATAGAGGCGGGGAATCAGATATGGGGAAACAGAGGCGGGGAATCAGAGGCGGGGAAACAGAGGCGGGGAATCAGATATGGGGAATCAGAGGTGGGGAATCAGAGGTTGGGAATCAGAGGCAGGGAATCAGAGGCTGGGAATCAGATGCAGGGAATCAGATGCGTGGAATCAGAGGCGGGGAATCAGAGCTGGGGAATCAGAGGTGGGGAATCAAAGTTGGGGAATCAGTGGCGGGGACTTAGATATTGGGAAACAGAGGCGGGGAATCAGAGGCGGTGAAGCAGAGGCGGGGAATCAGACATGGGTAATCAGAGGCGGGGAATCAGAGGCAGGAAATCAGACACGGGGAATCAGAGGCGGGGAATCAGAGCTGGGAAATTAGAGGCAGGGAATCAGAGTTGGGGATTCAGAGGCGGGGAATCAGATATGGGGAAACAGAGGCGGGGAATCAGAGGCGGGCAAATAGAGGCGGGGAATCAGATATGGGGAAACAGAGGCGTGGAATCAGAGGTGGGGAAACAGAGGCGGGGAATCAGATATGGGGAATCAGAGGTGGGGAATCAGAGGTTGGGAATCAGAGGCAGGGAATCAGAGGCTGGGAATCAGATGCAGGGAATCAGATGCGGGGAATCAGAGGCGGGGAATCAGAGCTGGGGAATCAGAGGTGGGGAATCAAAGTTGGGGAATCAGAGGCGGGGACTTAGATATGGGGAAACAGAGGTGGGGAATCAGAGGCGGGGAAACAGAGGCGGGGAATCAGATATGGGGAATCAGAGGTGGGGAATCAGAGGCAGGGAATTAGATGTGCGGAATCAGAAATGGGGAATCAGAGGCAGGGAATCAGAATCAGAAGCAGGGAATCAGAGGCCGGGAATCAGAGGCCGGAATCAGATGCCGGGAATAAGAGGCCGGGAATCAGAGTCCGGGAATCAGAGTCCGGGAATCAGAGATGGGGAATCAGAGGCGGGGAGTGAGATATGGGGAATCAGAGGCGGGGAATCACAGGCGGGGAAACAGAGGCGAGGAATCAGATATGGGGAATCAGAGGTGGCGAATCAAAGGCGGTGAATCAGAGATGGGGAATCAGAGGCGGGGAATGAGAGGCAGGGAATCAAACACGGGGAATCAGAGGTGGGGAATCAGAGCTGGGTTATCAGAGGCGGGGAATCAGAGTTGGGGAATCAGAGGCGGGGAATCAGAGCTGGGGAATCAGAGGTGGGGAATCAGAGTCGGGGAATCAGAGGCAGGGAATCGGATGTGCGGAATCGGAGATGGGGAATCAGAGGTGGGGAATCAGAGGCGGTGAATCTGAGATGGGGAATCAGAGGCGGGGAATCAGAGGCAGGATATCAGACACGGGGATTCAGAGGCTGGGAATCAGACGGGGGGAATCAAAGGCGGGGAATCAGAGCTGGGGAATCAGAGGCAGGGAATCAGAGTTGGGGATTCAGAGGCGGGGAATCAGATATGGGGAAACAGAGGCGGGGAATCAGAGGCGGGCAAACAGAGGCGGGGAATTAGATATGGGGAATCAGAGGTTGGGAATCAGAGGTGGTGAATCAGAGATGGGGAATCACAGGCGGGGAATCAGAGGCAGGGAATAGAACGCGGGGAATCAGAGGCAGGGAATCAGAGCTGGGGTATCAGAGGCGGGGAATCATAGTTGGGAATCAGAGGCGGGGAATCAGATATGGGGAAACAGAGGCGGGGAATCAGAGGCGGGGAAACAGAGGCGGGGAATCAGATATGGGGAATCGGATGCGGGGAATCAGAGGCGGGGAATCAGAGCTGGGGAATCAGAGGCGGGGAATCAGAGTTGGTGCATCAGAGGTGGGGAATTAGATATGGGGAAACAGAGGCGGGGAATCAGAGGCGGGGAAACAGAGGCGGGGAATCAGATATGGGGAATCAGAGGTGGGGAATCAGAGGCAGGGAATCAGATGTGCGGAATCAGAGATGGGGAATCAGAGGCAGGGAATCAGAATCAGAAGCGGGGAATCAGAGGCCTGGAATCAGATGCTGGGAATAAGAGGCCGGGAATCAGAGGTGGGGAATCAGAGTCCGGGAATCAGAGATTGGGATTAAAAGGCGGGGAATGAGGTATGGAGACTCAGAGGCGGGGAATCAGAGGCGGGGAAACAGAGGTGGGGTATCAGATATGGGGAATCAGAGGTGGCGAATCAAAGGCGGTGAATCAGAGATGGGGAATCAGAGGCAGGGAATCAGAGGCAGGGAATCAAACACGGGGAATCAGAGGCGGGGAATCAGAGCTGGGGAATCAGAGGCGGGGAATCAGAGTTGGGGAATCAAAGGCGGGGAATCAGATATGGGGAAACAGGGGCGGGGAATCAGAGGCGGGGAAACAGAGGCGGGGAATCAGATATGGGGAATCAGAGGTGTGGAATCAGAGGTTGGGAATCAGAGGCAGGGAATCAGAGGCGGGGAAGCAGAGGCAGGGAATCAGATCTGGGGAATCAGTGGCGGGGAAGTAGAGTTGGGGAATCAGAGGCGGGGAATCAGAGGCGGGGAAACAGAGGCGGGGAATCAAACACGGGGAATCAGAGGTGGGGAATCAGAGGTTGGGAATCAGAGGCAGGGAATCAGAGGCGGGGAATCAGAGGCGGGGAATCAGAGGCAGGGAATCAGATGTGCGGAATCGGAGATGGGGAATCAGATGCAAGAAATCAGAGGCGGGGAATCAGAGGCGGGGAATCAGAGGCCGGGAATTAGATATGGTGAAACAGAGGCGGGGAATCAGAGGCGGGGAAACAGAGGCGGGGAATCAGATATGGGGAATCAGAGGTGGGGAATCAGAGTTTGGGAATCAGAGGCAGGGAATCAGAGGCTGGGAATCAGAGGCGGGGAATCAGAGGCCTTGAATCAGATATGGGGAAACAGAGGTGGGGAATCAGAGGTTGGGAATCAGAGGCAGGGAATCAGAGGCTTGGAATCAGATGCAGGGAATCAGATGCGGGGAATCAGAGGCGGGGAATCAGAGCTGGGGAATCAGAGGTGGGGAATCAGAGTTGGGGAATCAGAGGCGGGGACTTAGATATGGGGAAACAGAGGCGGGGAATTAGAGGCGGGGAAACAGAGGCGGGGAATCAGATATGGGGAATCAGAGGTGGGGAATCAGAGGCAGGGAATCAGATGTACGGAATCAGAGATGGGGAATCAGAGGCAGGGAATCAGAATCAGAAGCAGGGAATCAGAGGCCGGGAATCAGAGGCCGGAATCAGATGCCGGGAATAAGAGGCTGGGAATCAGAGGTGGGGAATCAGAGTCCGGGAATCAGAGATGTGGATTCAGAGGCGGGGAATGAGATATGGGGAATCAGAGGCGGGGAATCAGAGGCGGGGAAACAGATGTGGGGAATCAGATATGGGGAATCAGAGGTGGCGAATCAAAGGCGGTGAATCAGAGATGGGGAATCAGAGGCCGGGAATCAGAGGCAGGGAATCAAACACGTGGAATCAGAGGCGGGGAATCAGAGCAGGGGAATCAGAGGCGGGGAATCAGAGTTGGGGAATCAGAGGCGGGGAATCAGATGCAGGGAATCAATATGGGAAATCAGAGGCGGGGAATCAGAGGTTGGGAATCAGAGGAAGGGAATCAGAGGCGAGGAATCAGAGCTGGGGAATCAGAGGCGGGGAATCAGAATTGGGGAATCACAGATGGGGAATCAGAGATGGGGAATCAGAGGCGGGGAATCAGACGCGGGGAATCAGAGGTGGTGAATCAGAGTTGGGGAATCAGAGGCGGGGAATCAGATATGGGGAATCAGAGGCGGGGAGTCAGAGGCGGGGAAACAGAGGCGAGAAATCAGATATGGGGAATCAGAGGTGGGGAATCAGGGGCGGAGTATCAGTGGCAGGGAATCAGAGGCGGGAAATCAGAGGCCGGGAATCAGAGGCGGTGAATCAGAGGCGGGGAATCAGAGGCAGGGAATCGGATGTGCGGAATCAGAGATGGGGAATCAGAGGTGGGGAATCAGAGGCGGTGAATCAGACATGGGTAATCAGAGGCGGGGAATCAGAGGCAGGAAATCAGACACGGGGAATCGGAGGCGGGGAATCAGAGGCGGGGAATCAGATATGGGGAAACAGTGGCGGGGAATCAGAGGCGGGGAAACAGAGGCGGGGAATCAGATATGGGGAATCGGAGGTGTGGAATCAGAGGTTGGGAATCAGAGGCAGGGAATCAGAGGCGGGGAAACAGAGGCAGGGAATCAGATCTGGGGAATCAGTGGCGGGGAAGTAGAGTTTGGGAATCAGAGGCGGGGAATCAGAGGTGGGCAAATAGAGGCGGGGAATCAGATATGGGGAAACAGAGGCGGGGAATCAGAGGCGTGGAAACAGAGGCGGGGAATCAGATATGGGGAATCAGAGGTGGGGAATCAGAGGTTGGGAATCAGAGGCAGGGAATCAGAGGCTGGGAATCAGATGCAGGGAATCAGATGCGGGTATCAGAGGCGGGGAATCAGAGCTGGGGAATCAGAGGTGGGGAATCAGAGTTGGGGAATCAGAGGCGGGGACTTAGATATGAGGAAACAGAGGTGGGGAATCAGAGTTGGGGAATCAGAGGCGGGGACTTAGATATGAGGAAACAGAGGCGGGGAATCAGAGGCGGGGAAACAGAGGCAGGGAATCAGATATGGGGAATCAGAGGTGGGGAATCAGAGGCAGGGAATCAGATGTGCGGAATCAGAGATGGGGAATCAGAGGCAGGGAATCAGAATCAGAAGCAGGGAATAAGACGCGGGGAATCAGAGGCGGGGAATCAGAGCTGGGGAAGCAGAGGCAGTGAATCAGAGGCGGGGAATCAGAGGCAGGGAATCGGATGTGCGGAATCAGACTTGGGGAATCAGAGGTGGGGAATCAGAGGCGGTGAATCAGACATGGGTAATCAGAGGCGGGGAATCAGAGGCAGGAAATCAGACACGGGGAATCAGAGGCGGGGAATCAGAGCTGGGAAATTAGAGGCAGGGAATCAGAGTTGGGGATTCAGAGGCGGGGAATCAGATATGGGGAAAGAGAGGCGGGGAATCAGAGGCGGGCAAATAGAGGCGGGGAATCAGATATGGGGAAACAGAGGCGGGGAATCAGAGGCGGGGAAACAGAGGCGGGGAATCAGATATGGGGAATCAGAGGTGGGGAATCAGAGGTTGGGAATCAGAGGCAGGGAATCAGAGGCTGGGAATCAGATGCAGGGAATCAGATGCGGGGAATCAGAGGCGGGGAATCAGAGCTGGGGTATCAGAGGATGGGAATCAAAGTTGGGGAATCAGAGGCGGGGACTTAGATATGGGGAATCAGAGGCGTGGAATCAGATATGGGGAAACAGGGGCGGGGAATCAGAGGCGGGGAAACAGATGCGGGGAATCAGATATGGGCAATCAGAGGTGTGGAATCAGAGGTTGGGAATCAGAGGCAGGGAATCAGAGGCGGGGAAACAGAGGCGGGGAATCAGATATGGGGAATCAGAGGTGGCGAATCAAAGGCGGTGAAACAGAGATGGGGAATCAGGGCAGGGAATCAGAGGCAGGGAATCAAACACGGGGAATCAGAGCTGGGGAATCAGAGGCGGGGAATTAGAGTTGTGGAATCAGAGGAGGGGAATCAGAGGCGGGGAAACAGAGGCGGGGAATCAGATATGGGGAATCAGAGGTGGGGAATCAGAGGTTGGGAATCAGAGGCATGGAATCAGAGGCGGGGCATCAGACGCGGGGAATCAGAGGCAGGGAATCAGATGTGCGGAATCGGAGATGGGGAATCAGAGGCAGGGAATCAGAGGCTGGGAATCAGAGGCGGGGAATCAGAGGCCGGGAATCAGATATGGGGAAACAGAGGTGGGGAATCAGAGGCGGGGAAACAGAGGCGGGGAATCAGATATGGGGAATCAGAGGTGGGGAATCAGAGGTTGGGAATCAGAGGAAGGGAATCAGAGGCTTGGAATCAGATGCAGGGAATCAGATGCGGGGAATCAGAGGCGGGGAATCAGAGCTGGGGAATCAGAGGTGGGGAATCAGAGTTGGGGAATCAGAGGCGGGGACTTAGATATGGGGAAACAGAGGCGGGGAATCAGAGGCGGGGAAACAGAGGCGGGGATTCAGATATGGGGAATCAGAGGTGGGGAATCAGAAGCAGGGAATCAGAGGCCGGGAATCAGAGGCCGGAATCAGATGCCGGGAATAAGAGGCTGGGAATCAGAGGTGGGGAATCAGAGTCCGGGAATCAGAGATGGGGATTCAGAGGCGGGGAATGAGATATGGGGAATCAGAGGCGGGGAATCAGAGGCGGGGAAACAGATGTGGGGAATCAGATATGGGGAATCAGAGGTGGCGAATCAAAGGCGGTGAATCAGAGATGGGGAATCAGAGGCCGGGAATCAGAGGCAGGGAATCAAACACGTGGAATCAGAGGCGGGGAATCAGAGGTGGGGAATCAGAGGTTGGGAATCAGAGGAAGGGAATCAGAGGCGAGGAATCAGAGCTGGGGAATCAGAGGCGGGGAATCAGAATTGGGGAATCAGAGATGGGGAATCAGAGATGGGGAATCAGAGGCGGGGAATCAGATGCGGGGAATCAGATGTGGTGAATCAGAGTTGGGGAATCAGAGGCGGGGAATCAGATATGGGGAATCAGAGGCGGGGAGTCAGAGGCGGGGAAACAGAGGCGAGAAATCAGATATGGGGAATCAGAGGTGGGGAATCAGGGGCGGAGTATCAGTGGCAGGGAATCAGAGGCGGGAAATCAGAGGCCGGGAATCAGAGGCGGTGAATCAGAGGCGGGGAATCAGAGGCAGGGAATCGGATGTGCGGAATCAGAGATGGGGAATCAGAGGTGGGGAATCAGAGGCGGTGAATCAGACATGGGTAATCAGAGGCGGGGAATCAGAGGCAGGAAATCAGACACGGGGAATCAGAGGCGGGGAATCAGAGCTGGGGAATTAGATGCAGGGAATTAGAGGCGGGGAAACAGAGGCGGGGAATCAGATATGGGTAATTGGATGCGGGGAATCAGAGGCGGGGAATCAGAGCTGGGGAATCAGAGCCGGGGAATCAGAGTTGGTGCATCAGAGGTGGGGAATTAGATATGGGGAAACAGAGGCGGGGAATCAGAGGCGGGGAAACAGAGGCGGGGAATCAGATATGGGGAATCAGAGGTGGGGAATCAGAGGCAGGGAATTAGATGTGCGGAATCAGAGATGGGGAATCAGAGGCAGGGAATCAGAATCAGAAGCGGGGAATCAGAGGCCGGGAATCAGAGGCCTGGAATCAGATGCTGGGAATAAGAGGCCTGGAATCAGAGGTGGGGAATCAGAGTCCGGGAATCAGAGATGGGGATTCAGAGGCGGGGAATGAGATATGGAGAATCAGAGGCGGGGAATCAGAGGCGGGGAAACAGAGGTGGGGAATCAGATATGGGGAATCAGAGGTGGCGAATCAAAGGCGGTGAATCAGAGATGGGGAATCAGAGGCAGGGAATCAGAGGCAGGGAATCAAACACGGGGAATCAGAGGCGGGGAATCAGAGCTGGGGAATCAGAGGCGGGGAATCAGAGTTGGGGAATCAGAGGCGGGGAATCAGATATGGGGAAACAGGGGCGGGGAATCAGATATGGGGAATCAGAGGTGTGGAATCAGAGGTTGGGAATCAGAGGCAGGGAATCAGAGGCGGGGAAACAGAGGCAGGGAATCAGATCTGGGGAATCAGTGGCGGGGAAGTAGAGTTTGGGAATCAGAGGCGGGGAATCAGAGGCGGGGAAACAGAGGCGGGGAATCAAACACGGGGAATCAGAGGTGGGGAATCAGAGGTTGGGAATCAGAGGCGGGGAATCAGAGGCGGGGAATCAGAGGCAGGGAATCAGATGTGCGGAATCGGAGATGGGGAATCAGAGGCAAGAAATCAGAGGCGGGGAATCAGAGGCGGGGAATCAGAGGCCGGGAATCAGATATGGTGAAACAGAGGCGTGAAATCAGAGGCGGGGAAACAGAGGCGGGTAATCAGATATGGGGAATCAGAGGTGGGGAATCAGAGTTTGGGAATCAGAGGCAGGGAATCAGAGGCTTGGAATCAGATGCAGGGAATCAGATGCGGGGAATCAGAGGCGGGGAATCAGAGCTGGGGAATCAGAGGTGGGGAATCAGAGTTGGGGAATCAGAGGCGGGGACTTAGATATTGGGAAACAGAGGCGGGGAATCAGAGGCGGGGAAACAGAGGCGGGGAATCAGATATGGGGAATCAGAGGTGGGAATCAGAGGCAGGGAATCAGATGTGCGGAATCAGAGATGGGGAATCAGAGGCCGGGAATCAGAGACCGGAATCAGATGCCGGGAATACGAGGCCGGGAATCAGAGGTGGGGAATCAGATTCCGGGAATCAGAGATGGGGATTCAGAGGCGGGGAATGAGATATGGGGAATCAGAGGCGGGGAATCAAAGGCGGGGAAACAGAGGCGGGGAATCAGATATGGGGAATCAGAGGTGGGGAATCAGGGGCGGGGTATCAGTGGCAGGGAATCAGAGGAGGGAAATCAGAGGCCGGGAATCAGAGGCGGTGAATCAGAGGCGGGGAATCAGAGGCAGGGAATCGGATGCGGGGAATCAGAGGCGGGGAATCAGAGGTGGGGAATCAGACTCCGGGAATCAGAGATGGGGATTCAGAGGCGGGGAATGAGATATGGGGAATCAGAGGCGGGGAATCAGAGGCGGGGAAACAGAGGCGGGGAATCAGATATGGGGAATCAGAGGTGGGGAATCAGAGGTGGGGTATCAGTGGCAGGGAATCAGAGGCGGGAAATCAGAGGCCGCGAATCAGAGGCGGTGAATCAGAGGCAGGGAATCAGAGGCAGGGAATCGGATGTGCGGAATCAGAGATGGGGAATCAGAGGTGGGGAATCAGAGGCAGTGAATCAGACATGGGTAATCAGAGGCGGGGAATCAGAGGCAGGAAATCAGACACGGGGAATCAGAGGCGGGGAATCAGAGCTGGGGAATTAGATGCAGGGAATCAGAGTTGGGGATTCAGAGGCGGGGAATCAGATATGGGGAAACAGAGGTGGGGAATCAGAGGTGGGCAAATAGAGGCGGGGAATCAGATATGGGGAAACAGAGGCGGGGAATCAGAGGCGTGGAAACAGAGGCGGGGAATCAGATATGGGGAATCAGAGGTGGGCAATCAGAGGTTGGGAATCAGAGGCAGGGAATCAGAGGCTGGGAATCAGATGCAGGGAATCAGATGCGGGGATCAGAGGCGGGGAATCAGAGCTGGGGAATCAGAGGTGGGGAATCAGAGTTGGGGAATCAGAGGCGGGGCTTAGATATGGGGAAACAGAGGCGGGGAATCAGAGGCGGGGAAACAGATGCGGGGAATCAGATATGGGGAATCAGAGGTGGGGAATCTGAGGCAGGGAATCAGATGTGCGGAATCAGAGATGGGGAATCAGAGGCAGGGAATCAGAATCAGAAGCAGGGAATAAGACGCGGGGAATCAGAGGTGGGGAATCAGAGCTGGGGAAGCAGAGGCAGTGAATCTGAGGCGGGGAATCAGAGGCAGGGAATCGGATGTGCGGAATCAGAGATGGGGAATCAGAGGTGGGGAATCAGAGGCGGTGAATCAGACATGGGTAATCAGAGGCGGGTAATCAGAGGCAGAAATTCAGACACGGGGAATCATAGGCGGGGAATCAGAGCTGGGAAATTAGAGGCAGGGAATCAGAGTTGGGGATTCAGAGGCGGGGAATCAGATATGGGGAAACAGAGGCGGGGAATCAGAGGCGGGCAAATAGAGGCGGGGAATCAGATATGGGGAAACAGAGGCGGGGAATCAGAGGCGGGGAAACAGAGGCGGGGAATCAGATATGGGGAATCAGAGGTGGGGAATCAGAGGTTGGGAATCAGAGGCAGGGAATCAGAGGCTGGGAATCAGATGCAGGGAATCAGATGCGGGGAATCAGAGCTGGGGAATCAGAGGTGGGGAATCAAAGTTGGGGAATCAGAGGCGGGGACTTAGATATGGGGAATCAGAGGCTGGGAATCAGATATGGGGAAACAGGGGCGGGGAATCAGAGGCGGGGAAACAGAGGCGGGGAATCAGATATGGGGAATCAGAGGTGTGGAATCAGAGGTTGGGAATCAGAGCTGGGGATTCAGAGGCGGGGAATTAGAGTTGGGGAATCAGAGGAGGGGAATCAGAGGCGGGGAAACAGAGGCGGGGAATCAGATATGGGGTATCAGAGGCGGGGAATCAGAGGTTGGGAATCAGAGGCAGGGAATCAGAGGCGGGGAATCAGAGGCGGGGAATTAGAGGCAGGGAATTAGATGTGCGGAATCGGAGATGGGGAATCAGAGGCAGGGAATCAGAGGCGGGGAATCAGAGGTGGGGAATCAGAGGCCGGGAATCAGATATGGGGAAACAGAGGCGGGGAATCAGAGGCGGGGAAACAGAGGCGGGGAATCAGATATGGGGAATCAGAGGTGGGGAATCAGAGTTTGGGAATCAGAGGCAGGGAATCAGAGGCTTGGAATCAGATGCAGGGAATCAGATGCGGGGAATCAGAGGCGGGGAATAAAAGCTGGGGAATCAGAGGTGGGGAATCAGAGTTGGGGAATCAGAGGCGGGGACTTAGATATTGGGAAACAGAGGTGGGGAATCAGAGGCGGGGAAACAGAGGCGAGAAATCAGATATGGGGAATCAGAGGTGGGGAATCAGGGGCGGAGTATCAGTGGCAGGGAATCAGAGGCGGGAAATCAGAGGCCGGGAATCAGAGGCGGTGAATCAGAGGCGGGGAATCAGAGGCAGGGAATCGGATGTGCGGAATCAGAGATGGGGAATCAGAGGTGGGGAATCAGAGGCGGTGAATCAGACATGGGTAATCAGAGGCGGGGAATCAGAGGCAGGAAATCAGACACGGGGAATCAGAGGCGGGGAATCAGAGCTGGGGAATTAGATGCAGGGAATTAGAGGCGGGGAAACAGAGGCGGGGAATCAGATATGGGTAATTGGATGCGGGGAATCAGAGGCGGGGAATCAGAGCTGGGGAATCAGAGCCGGGGAATCAGAGTTGGTGCATCAGAGGTGGGGAATTAGATATGGGGAAACAGAGGCGGGGAATCAGAGGCGGGGAAACAGAGGCGGGGAATCAGATATGGGGAATCAGAGGTGGGGAATCAGAGGCAGGGAATTAGATGTGCGGAATCAGAGATGGGGAATCAGAGGCAGGGAATCAGAATCAGAAGCGGGGAATCAGAGGCCGGGAATCAGAGGCCTGGAATCAGATGCTGGGAATAAGAGGCCTGGAATCAGAGGTGGGGAATCAGAGTCCGGGAATCAGAGATGGGGATTCAGAGGCGGGGAATGAGATATGGAGAATCAGAGGCGGGGAATCAGAGGCGGGGAAACAGAGGTGGGGAATCAGATATGGGGAATCAGAGGTGGCGAATCAAAGGCGGTGAATCAGAGATGGGGAATCAGAGGCAGGGAATCAGAGGCAGGGAATCAAACACGGGGAATCAGAGGCGGGGAATCAGAGCTGGGGAATCAGAGGCGGGGAATCAGAGTTGGGGAATCAGAGGCGGGGAATCAGATATGGGGAAACAGGGGCGGGGAATCAGAGGCGGGGAAACAGAGGCGGGGAATCAGATATGGGGAATCAGAGGTGTGGAATCAGAGGTTGGGAATCAGAGGCAGGGAATCAGAGGCGGGGAAACAGAGGCAGGGAATCAGATCTGGGGAATCAGTGGCGGGGAAGTAGAGTTTGGGAATCAGAGGCGGGGAATCAGAGGCGGGGAAACAGAGGCGGGGAATCAAACACGGGGAATCAGAGGTGGGGAATCAGAGGTTGGGAATCAGAGGCGGGGAATCAGAGGCGGGGAATCAGAGGCAGGGAATCAGATGTGCGGAATCGGAGATGGGGAATCAGAGGCAAGAAATCAGAGGCGGGGAATCAGAGGCGGGGAATCAGAGGCCGGGAATCAGATATGGTGAAACAGAGGCGTGAAATCAGAGGCGGGGAAACAGAGGCGGGTAATCAGATATGGGGAATCAGAGGTGGGGAATCAGAGTTTGGGAATCAGAGGCAGGGAATCAGAGGCTTGGAATCAGATGCAGGGAATCAGATGCGGGGAATCAGAGGCGGGGAATCAGAGCTGGGGAATCAGAGGTGGGGAATCAGAGTTGGGGAATCAGAGGCGGGGACTTAGATATTGGGAAACAGAGGCGGGGAATCAGAGGCGGGGAAACAGAGGCGGGGAATCAGATATGGGGAATCAGAGGTGGGAATCAGAGGCAGGGAATCAGATGTGCGGAATCAGAGATGGGGAATCAGAGGCCGGGAATCAGAGACCGGAATCAGATGCCGGGAATACGAGGCCGGGAATCAGAGGTGGGGAATCAGATTCCGGGAATCAGAGATGGGGATTCAGAGGCGGGGAATGAGATATGGGGAATCAGAGGCGGGGAATCAAAGGCGGGGAAACAGAGGCGGGGAATCAGATATGGGGAATCAGAGGTGGGGAATCAGGGGCGGGGTATCAGTGGCAGGGAATCAGAGGAGGGAAATCAGAGGCCGGGAATCAGAGGCGGTGAATCAGAGGCGGGGAATCAGAGGCAGGGAATCGGATGCGGGGAATCAGAGGCGGGGAATCAGAGGTGGGGAATCAGACTCCGGGAATCAGAGATGGGGATTCAGAGGCGGGGAATGAGATATGGGGAATCAGAGGCGGGGAATCAGAGGCGGGGAAACAGAGGCGGGGAATCAGATATGGGGAATCAGAGGTGGGGAATCAGAGGTGGGGTATCAGTGGCAGGGAATCAGAGGCGGGAAATCAGAGGCCGCGAATCAGAGGCGGTGAATCAGAGGCAGGGAATCAGAGGCAGGGAATCGGATGTGCGGAATCAGAGATGGGGAATCAGAGGTGGGGAATCAGAGGCAGTGAATCAGACATGGGTAATCAGAGGCGGGGAATCAGAGGCAGGAAATCAGACACGGGGAATCAGAGGCGGGGAATCAGAGCTGGGGAATTAGATGCAGGGAATCAGAGTTGGGGATTCAGAGGCGGGGAATCAGATATGGGGAAACAGAGGTGGGGAATCAGAGGTGGGCAAATAGAGGCGGGGAATCAGATATGGGGAAACAGAGGCGGGGAATCAGAGGCGTGGAAACAGAGGCGGGGAATCAGATATGGGGAATCAGAGGTGGGCAATCAGAGGTTGGGAATCAGAGGCAGGGAATCAGAGGCTGGGAATCAGATGCAGGGAATCAGATGCGGGGATCAGAGGCGGGGAATCAGAGCTGGGGAATCAGAGGTGGGGAATCAGAGTTGGGGAATCAGAGGCGGGGCTTAGATATGGGGAAACAGAGGCGGGGAATCAGAGGCGGGGAAACAGATGCGGGGAATCAGATATGGGGAATCAGAGGTGGGGAATCTGAGGCAGGGAATCAGATGTGCGGAATCAGAGATGGGGAATCAGAGGCAGGGAATCAGAATCAGAAGCAGGGAATAAGACGCGGGGAATCAGAGGTGGGGAATCAGAGCTGGGGAAGCAGAGGCAGTGAATCTGAGGCGGGGAATCAGAGGCAGGGAATCGGATGTGCGGAATCAGAGATGGGGAATCAGAGGTGGGGAATCAGAGGCGGTGAATCAGACATGGGTAATCAGAGGCGGGTAATCAGAGGCAGAAATTCAGACACGGGGAATCATAGGCGGGGAATCAGAGCTGGGAAATTAGAGGCAGGGAATCAGAGTTGGGGATTCAGAGGCGGGGAATCAGATATGGGGAAACAGAGGCGGGGAATCAGAGGCGGGCAAATAGAGGCGGGGAATCAGATATGGGGAAACAGAGGCGGGGAATCAGAGGCGGGGAAACAGAGGCGGGGAATCAGATATGGGGAATCAGAGGTGGGGAATCAGAGGTTGGGAATCAGAGGCAGGGAATCAGAGGCTGGGAATCAGATGCAGGGAATCAGATGCGGGGAATCAGAGCTGGGGAATCAGAGGTGGGGAATCAAAGTTGGGGAATCAGAGGCGGGGACTTAGATATGGGGAATCAGAGGCTGGGAATCAGATATGGGGAAACAGGGGCGGGGAATCAGAGGCGGGGAAACAGAGGCGGGGAATCAGATATGGGGAATCAGAGGTGTGGAATCAGAGGTTGGGAATCAGAGCTGGGGATTCAGAGGCGGGGAATTAGAGTTGGGGAATCAGAGGAGGGGAATCAGAGGCGGGGAAACAGAGGCGGGGAATCAGATATGGGGTATCAGAGGCGGGGAATCAGAGGTTGGGAATCAGAGGCAGGGAATCAGAGGCGGGGAATCAGAGGCGGGGAATTAGAGGCAGGGAATTAGATGTGCGGAATCGGAGATGGGGAATCAGAGGCAGGGAATCAGAGGCGGGGAATCAGAGGTGGGGAATCAGAGGCCGGGAATCAGATATGGGGAAACAGAGGCGGGGAATCAGAGGCGGGGAAACAGAGGCGGGGAATCAGATATGGGGAATCAGAGGTGGGGAATCAGAGTTTGGGAATCAGAGGCAGGGAATCAGAGGCTTGGAATCAGATGCAGGGAATCAGATGCGGGGAATCAGAGGCGGGGAATAAAAGCTGGGGAATCAGAGGTGGGGAATCAGAGTTGGGGAATCAGAGGCGGGGACTTAGATATTGGGAAACAGAGGTGGGGAATCAGAGGCGGGGAAACAGAGGCGGGGAATCAGATATGGGGAATCAGAGGTGGGGAATCAGGAGCGGGGTATCAGTGGCAGGGAATCAGAGGCGGGATATCAGAGGCCGGGAATCAGAGGCGGTGAATCAGAGGCGGGGAATCAGAGGCAGGGAATCGGATGTGCGGAATCAGAGATGGGGAATCAGAGGTGGGGAATCAGAGGCGGTGAATCAGACATGGGTAATCAGAGGCGGGGAATCAGAGGCAGGAAATCAGACACGGGGAATCAGAGGCGGGGAATCAGAGCTGGGGAATTAGATGCAGGGAATCAGAGTTGGGGATTCATAGGCGGGGAATCAGATATGGGGAAACAGAGGTGGGGAATCAGAGGTGGGCAAATAGAGGCGGGGAATCAGATATGGGGAAACAGAGGCGGGGAATCAGAGGCGTGGAAACAGAGGCGGGGAATCAGATATGGGGAATCAGAGGTGGGGAATCAGTGGTTGGGAATCAGAGGCAGGGAATCAGAGGCTGGGAATCAGATGCAGAGAATCAGATGCGGGGATCAGAGGCGGGGAATCAGAGCTGGGGAATCAGAGTTGGGGAATCAGAGGCGGGTACTTAGATATGGGGAAACAGAGGCGGGGAATCAGAGGCGGGGAAACAGAGGCGGGGAATCAGATATGGGGAATCAGAGGTGGGGAATCAGAGGCAGGGAATCAGATGTGCGGAATCAGAGATGGGCGATCAGAGGCAGGGAATCAGAATCAGAAGCAGGGAATAAGACGCGGGGAATCAGAGGCGGGGAATCAGAGCTGGGGAAGCAGAGGCAGTGAATCTGAGGCGGGGAATCAGAGGCAGGGAATCGGATGTGCGGAATCAGAGATGGGGAATCAGAGGTGGGGAATCAGAGGCGGTGAATCAGACATGGGTAATCAGAGGCGGGGAATCAGAGGCAGGAATTCAGACACGGGGAATCAGAGGTGGGGAATCAGAGCTGGGAAATTAGAGGCGGGGAATCAGAGTTGGGGATTCAGAGTCGGGGAATCAGATATGGGGAAACAGAGGCGGGGAATCAGAGGCGGGCAAATAGAGGCGGGGAATCAGATATGGGGAAACAGAGGCGGGGAATCAGAGGCGGGGAAACAGAGGCGGGGAATCAGATATGGGGAATCAGAGGTGGGGAATCAGAGGTTGGGAATCAGAGGCAGGGAATCAGAGGCTGGGAATCAGATGCAGGGAATCAGATGCGTGGAATCAGAGGCGGGGAATCAGAGCTGGGGAATCAGAGGTGGGGAATCAAAGTTGGGGAATCAGTGGCGGGGACTTAGATATTGGGAAACAGAGGCGGGGAATCAGAGGCGGTGAAGCAGAGGCGGGGAATCAGACATGGGTAATCAGAGGCGGGGAATCAGAGGCAGGAAATCAGACACGGGGAATCAGAGGCGGGGAATCAGAGCTGGGAAATTAGAGGCAGGGAATCAGAGTTGGGGATTCAGAGGCGGGGAATCAGATATGGGGAAACAGAGGCGGGGAATCAGAGGCGGGCAAATAGAGGCGGGGAATCAGATATGGGGAAACAGAGGCGTGGAATCAGAGGTGGGGAAACAGAGGCGGGGAATCAGATATGGGGAATCAGAGGTGGGGAATCAGAGGTTGGGAATCAGAGGCAGGGAATCAGAGGCTGGGAATCAGATGCAGGGAATCAGATGCGGGGAATCAGAGGCGGGGAATCAGAGCTGGGGAATCAGAGGTGGGGAATCAAAGTTGGGGAATCAGAGGCGGGGACTTAGATATGGGGAAACAGAGGTGGGGAATCAGAGGCGGGGAAACAGAGGCGGGGAATCAGATATGGGGAATCAGAGGTGGGGAATCAGAGGCAGGGAATTAGATGTGCGGAATCAGAAATGGGGAATCAGAGGCAGGGAATCAGAATCAGAAGCAGGGAATCAGAGGCCGGGAATCAGAGGCCGGAATCAGATGCCGGGAATAAGAGGCCGGGAATCAGAGTCCGGGAATCAGAGTCCGGGAATCAGAGATGGGGAATCAGAGGCGGGGAGTGAGATATGGGGAATCAGAGGCGGGGAATCACAGGCGGGGAAACAGAGGCGAGGAATCAGATATGGGGAATCAGAGGTGGCGAATCAAAGGCGGTGAATCAGAGATGGGGAATCAGAGGCGGGGAATGAGAGGCAGGGAATCAAACACGGGGAATCAGAGGTGGGGAATCAGAGCTGGGTTATCAGAGGCGGGGAATCAGAGTTGGGGAATCAGAGGCGGGGAATCAGAGCTGGGGAATCAGAGGTGGGGAATCAGAGTCGGGGAATCAGAGGCAGGGAATCGGATGTGCGGAATCGGAGATGGGGAATCAGAGGTGGGGAATCAGAGGCGGTGAATCTGAGATGGGGAATCAGAGGCGGGGAATCAGAGGCAGGATATCAGACACGGGGATTCAGAGGCTGGGAATCAGACGGGGGGAATCAAAGGCGGGGAATCAGAGCTGGGGAATCAGAGGCAGGGAATCAGAGTTGGGGATTCAGAGGCGGGGAATCAGATATGGGGAAACAGAGGCGGGGAATCAGAGGCGGGCAAACAGAGGCGGGGAATTAGATATGGGGAATCAGAGGTTGGGAATCAGAGGTGGTGAATCAGAGATGGGGAATCACAGGCGGGGAATCAGAGGCAGGGAATAGAACGCGGGGAATCAGAGGCAGGGAATCAGAGCTGGGGTATCAGAGGCGGGGAATCATAGTTGGGAATCAGAGGCGGGGAATCAGATATGGGGAAACAGAGGCGGGGAATCAGAGGCGGGGAAACAGAGGCGGGGAATCAGATATGGGGAATCGGATGCGGGGAATCAGAGGCGGGGAATCAGAGCTGGGGAATCAGAGGCGGGGAATCAGAGTTGGTGCATCAGAGGTGGGGAATTAGATATGGGGAAACAGAGGCGGGGAATCAGAGGCGGGGAAACAGAGGCGGGGAATCAGATATGGGGAATCAGAGGTGGGGAATCAGAGGCAGGGAATCAGATGTGCGGAATCAGAGATGGCGAATCAGAGGCAGGGAATCAGAATCAGAAGCGGGGAATCAGAGGCCTGGAATCAGATGCTGGGAATAAGAGGCCGGGAATCAGAGGTGGGGAATCAGAGTCCGGGAATCAGAGATTGGGATTAAAAGGCGGGGAATGAGGTATGGAGACTCAGAGGCGGGGAATCAGAGGCGGGGAAACAGAGGTGGGGTATCAGATATGGGGAATCAGAGGTGGCGAATCAAAGGCGGTGAATCAGAGATGGGGAATCAGAGGCAGGGAATCAGAGGCAGGGAATCAAACACGGGGAATCAGAGGCGGGGAATCAGAGCTGGGGAATCAGAGGCGGGGAATCAGAGTTGGGGAATCAAAGGCGGGGAATCAGATATGGGGAAACAGGGGCGGGGAATCAGAGGCGGGGAAACAGAGGCGGGGAATCAGATATGGGGAATCAGAGGTGTGGAATCAGAGGTTGGGAATCAGAGGCAGGGAATCAGAGGCGGGGAAGCAGAGGCAGGGAATCAGATCTGGGGAATCAGTGGCGGGGAAGTAGAGTTGGGGAATCAGAGGCGGGGAATCAGAGGCGGGGAAACAGAGGCGGGGAATCAAACACGGGGAATCAGAGGTGGGGAATCAGAGGTTGGGAATCAGAGGCAGGGAATCAGAGGCGGGGAATCAGAGGCGGGGAATCAGAGGCAGGGAATCAGATGTGCGGAATCGGAGATGGGGAATCAGATGCAAGAAATCAGAGGCGGGGAATCAGAGGCGGGGAATCAGAGGCCGGGAATTAGATATGGTGAAACAGAGGCGGGGAATCAGAGGCGGGGAAACAGAGGCGGGGAATCAGATATGGGGAATCAGAGGTGGGGAATCAGAGTTTGGGAATCAGAGGCAGGGAATCAGAGGCTTGGAATCAGATGCAGGGAATCAGATGCGGGGAATCAGAGGCGGGGAATCAGAGCTGTGGAATCAGAGGTGGGGAATCAGAGTTGGGGAATCAGAGGCGGGGACTTAGATATTGGGAAACAGAGGCGGGGAATCAGAGGTGGGGAAACAGAGGCGGGGAATCAGAAATGGGGAATCAGAGGTTGGGAATCAGAGGCAGGGGATCAGATGTGCGGAATCAGAGATGGGGAATCAAAGGCAGGGAATCAGAATCAGAAGCAGGGAATCAGAGGCCGGGAATCAGAGGCAGGGAATCAGAGTTGGGGATTCAGAGGCGGGGAATCAGATATGGGGAAACAGAGGCGGGGAATCAGAGGCGGGCAAACAGAGGCGGGGAATTAGATATGGGGAATCAGAGCTGGGGAATCAGAGGCAGGGAATAGAACGCGGGGAATCAGAGGCAAGGAATCAGAGCTGGGGAATCAGAGGCGGGGAAACAGAGGCGGGGAAACAGAGGCGGGGAATCAGAAATGGGGAATCAGAGGTTGGGAATCAGAGGCGGGGAAACAGAGGCGGGGAATCAGATATGGGGAATCAGAGGTTGGGAATCAGAGGCAGGGATCAGATGTGCGGAATCAGAGATGGGGAATCAAAGGCAGGGAATCAGAATCAGAAGCAGGGAATCAGAGCTGGGGAATCAGAGGCAGGGAATCAGAGTTGGGGATTCAGAGGCGGGGAATCAGATATGGGGAAACAGAGGCGGGGAGTCAGAGGCGGGCAAACAGAGGCGGGGAATTAGATATGGGGAATCAGAGGTGGGGAATCAGAGGCAGGGAATAGAACGCGGGGAATCAGAGGCAAGGAATCAGAGCTGGGGAATCAGAGGCGGGGAATCATAGTGGGAATCAGAGGCGGGGAATCAGATATGGGGAAACAGAGGCGGGGAATCAGAGGCGGGGAAACAGAGGCGGGGATTCAGATATGGGGAATCGGATGCGGGGAATCAGATGCGGGGAATCAGAGCTGGGGAATCAGAGGCGGGGAATCAGAGTTGGTGCATCAGAGGTGGGGAATTAGATATGGGGAAACAGAGGCGGGGAATCAAAGGCGGGGAAACAGAGGCGGGGAATCAGATATGGGGAATCAGAGGTGGGGAATCAGAGGCAGGGAATCAGATGTGCGGAATCAGAGATGGGGAATCAGAGGCAGGGAATCAGAATCAGAAGCGGGGAATCAGAGGCCTGGAATCAGATGCTGGGAATAAGAGGCCGGGAATCAGAGGTGGGGAATCAGAGTCCGGGAATCAGAGATTGGGATTAAAAGGCGGGGAATGAGATATGGAGAATCAGAGGCGGGGAATCAGAGGCGGGGAAAGAGAGGTGGGGAATCAGATATGGGGAATCAGTGGTGGCGAATCAAAGGCGGTGAATCAGAGATGGGGAATCAGAGGCGGGGAATCAGAGGCAGGGAATCAAACACGGGGAATCAGAGGCGGGGAATCAGAGCTGGGGAATCAGAGGCGGGGAATCAGAGTTGGGGAATCAGAGGCGGGGAATCAGATATGGGGAAACAGGGGCGGGGAATCAGAGGCGGGGAAACAGAGGTGGGGAATCAGATATGGGGAATCAGAGGTGTGGAATCAGAGGTTGGGAATCAGAGGCAGGGAATCAGAGGCGGGGAAACAGAGGCAGGGAATCAGATCTGGGGAATCAGTGGCGGGGAAGTAGAGTTGGGGAATCAGAGGCGGGGAATCAGAGGCGGGGAAACAGAGGCGGGGAATCAAACACGGGGAATCAGAGGTGGGGAATCAGAGGTTGGGATTCAGAGGCAGGGAATCAGAGGCGGGGAATCAGAGGCGGGGAATCAGAGGCAGGGAATCAGATGTGCGGAATCGGAGATGGGGAATCAGATGCAAGAAATCAGAGGCGGGGAATCAGAGGCGGGGAATCAGAGGCCGGGAATCAGATATGGTGAAACAGAGGCGGGGAATCAGAGGCGGGGAAACAGAGGCGGGGAATCAGATATGGGGAATCAGAGGTGGGGAATCAGAGTTTGGGAATCAGAGGCATGGAATCAGAGGCTTGGAATCAGATGCAGGGAATCAGATGCGGGGAATCAGAGGCGGGGAATCAGAGCTGTGGAATCAGAGGTGGTGAATCAGAGTTGGGGAATCAGAGGCGGGGACTTAGATATTGGGAAACAGAGGCGGGGAATCAGAGGCGAGGAAACAGAGGCGGGGAATCAGAAATGGGGAATCAGAGGTTGGGAATCAGAGGCAGGGGATCAGATGTGCGGAATCAGAGATGTGGAATCAAAGGCAGGGAATCAGAATCAGAAGCAGGGAATCAGAGGCCGGGAATCAGAGGCCGGAATCAGATGCCGGGAATAAGAGGCCGGGAATCAGAGGTGGGGAATCAGAGTCCGGGAATCAGAGATGGGGATTCAGAGGCGGGGAATGAGATATGGGGAATCAGAGGCGGGGAATCAGAGGCGGGGAAACAGAGGCGGGGAATCAGATATGGGGAATCAAAGGTAGGGAATCAGGGGCGGGGTATCAGTGGCAGGGAATCAGAGGCGGGAAATCAGAGGCCGGGAATCAGAGGCGGTGAATCAGAGGCGGTGAATCAGAGGCAGGGAATCGGATGTGCGGAATCAGAGATGGGGAATCAGAGGTGGGGAATCAGAGGCGGTGAATCAGACATGGGTAATCAGAGGCGGGGAATCAGAGGCAGGAAATCAGACACGGGGAATCAGAGGCGGGGAATTAGAGCTGGGGAATTAGATGCAGGGAATCAGAGTTGGGGATTCAGAGGCGGGGAATCAGATATGGGGAAATAGAGGTGGGGAACCAGAGTTGGGCAAATAGAGGCGGGGAATCCGATATGGGGAAACAGAGGCGGGGATTCAGAGGCGTGGAAACAGAGGCGGGGAATCAGATATGGGGAATCAGAGGTGGGGAATCAGAGGTTGGGAATCAGAGGCAGGGAATCAGAGGCTGGGAATCAGATGCAGGGAATCAGATGCGGGGATCAGAGGCGGGGAATCAGAGCTGGGGAAACAGAGGTGGCGAATCAGAGTTGGGGAATCAGAGGCGGGGACTTAGATATGGGGAAACAGAGGCGGGGAATCAGAGGCGGGAAACAGAGGTGGGGAATCAGAGGCGGGGAATCAAACACGGGGAATCAGAGGTGGGGAATCAGAGGTTGGGAATCAGAGGCAGGGAATCAGAGGCGGGGAATCAGAGGCGGGGAATCAGAGGCAGGGAATCAGATGTGCGGAATCGGAGATGGGGAATCAGATGCAAGAAATCAGAGGCGGGGAATCAGAGGCGGGGAATCAGAGGCCGGGAATTAGATATGGTGAAACAGAGGCGGGGAATCAGAGGCGGGGAAACAGAGGCGGGGAATCAGATATGGGGAATCAGAGGTGGGGAATCAGAGTTTGGGAATCAGAGGCAGGGAATCAGAGGCTTGGAATCAGATGCAGGGAATCAGATGCGGGGAATCAGAGGCGGGGAATCAGAGCTGTGGAATCAGAGGTGGGGAATCAGAGTTGGGGAATCAGAGGCGGGGACTTAGATATTGGGAAACAGAGGCGGGGAATCAGAGGCGGGGAAACAGAGGCGGGGAATCAGAAATGGGGAATCAGAGGTTGGGAATCAGAGGCAGGGGATCAGATGTGCGGAATCAGAGATGGGGAATCAAAGGCAGGGAATCAGAATCAGAAGCAGGGAATCAGAGGCCGGGAATCAGAGGCAGGGAATCAGAGTTGGGGATTCAGAGGCGGGGAATCAGATATGGGGAAACAGAGGCGGGGAATCAGAGGCGGGCAAACAGAGGCGGGGAATTAGATATGGGGAATCAGAGCTGGGGAATCAGAGGCAGGGAATAGAACGCGGGGAATCAGAGGCAAGGAATCAGAGCTGGGGAATCAGAGGCGGGGAAACAGAGGCGGGGAAACAGAGGCGGGGAATCAGAAATGGGGAATCAGAGGTTGGGAATCAGCGGCGGGGAAACAGAGGCGGGGAATCAGATATGGGGAATCAGAGGTTGGGAATCAGAGGCAGGGGATCAGATGTGCGGAATCAGAGATGGGGAATCAAAGGCAGGGAATCAGAATCAGAAGCAGGGAATCAGAGCTGGGGAATCAGAGGCAGGGAATCAGAGTTGGGGATTCAGAGGCGGGGAATCAGATATGGGGAAACAGAGGCGGGGAGTCAGAGGCGGGCAAACAGAGGCGGGGAATTAGATATGGGGAATCAGAGGTGGGGAATCAGAGGCAGGGAATAGAACGCGGGGAATCAGAGGCAAGGAATCAGAGCTGGGGAATCAGAGGCGGGGAATCATAGTGGGAATCAGAGGCGGGGAATCAGATATGGGGAAACAGAGGCGGGGAATGAGAGGCGGGGAAACAGAGGCGGGGATTCAGATATGGGGAATCGGATGCGGGGAATCAGATGCGGGGAATCAGAGCTGGGGAATCAGAGGCGGGGAATCAGAGTTGGTGCATCAGAGGTGGGGAATTAGATATGGGGAAACAGAGGCGGGGAATCAAAGGCGGGGAAACAGAGGCGGGGAATCAGATATGGGGAATCAGAGGTGGGGAATCAGAGGCAGGGAATCAGATGTGCGGAATCAGAGATGGGGAATCAGAGGCAGGGAATCAGAATCAGAAGCGGGGAATCAGAGGCCTGGAATCAGATGCTGGGAATAAGAGGCCGGGAATCAGAGGTGGGGAATCAGAGTCCGGGAATCAGAGATTGGGATTAAAAGGCGGGGAATGAGATATGGAGAATCAGAGGCGGGGAATCAGAGGCGGGGAAAGAGAGGTGGGGAATCAGATATGGGGAATCAGTGGTGGCGAATCAAAGGCGGTGAATCAGAGATGGGGAATCAGAGGCGGGGAATCAGAGGCAGGGAATCAAACACGGGGAATCAGAGGCGGGGAATCAGAGCTGGGGAATCAGAGGCGGGGAATCAGAGTTGGGGAATCAGAGGCGGGGAATCAGATATGGGGAAACAGGGGCGGGGAATCAGAGGCGGGGAAACAGAGGTGGGGAATCAGATATGGGGAATCAGAGGTGTGGAATCAGAGGTTGGGAATCAGAGGCAGGGAATCAGAGGCGGGGAAACAGAGGCAGGGAATCAGATCTGGGGAATCAGTGGCGGGGAAGTAGAGTTGGGGAATCAGAGGCGGGGAATCAGAGGCGGGGAAACAGAGGCGGGGAATCAAACACGGGGAATCAGAGGTGGGGAATCAGAGGTTGGGAATCAGAGGCAGGGAATCAGAGGCGGGGAATCAAAGGCGGGGAATCAGAGGCAGGGAATCAGATGTGCGGAATCGGAGATGGGGAATCAGATGCAAGAAATCAGAGGCGGGGAATCAGAGGCGGGGAATCAGAGGCCGGGAATCAGATATGGTGAAACAGAGGCGGGGAATCAGAGGCGGGGAAACAGAGGCGGGGAATCAGATATGGGGAATCAGAGGTGGGGAATCAGAGTTTGGGAATCAGAGGCATGGAATCAGAGGCTTGGAATCAGATGCAGGGAATCAGATGCGGGGAATCAGAGGCGGGGAATCAGAGCTGTGGAATCAGAGGTGGTGAATCAGAGTTGGGGAATCAGAGGCGGGGACTTAGATATTGGGAAACAGAGGCGGGGAATCAGAGGCGAGGAAACAGAGGCGGGGAATCAGAAATGGGGAATCAGAGGTTGGGAATCAGAGGCAGGGGATCAGATGTGCGGAATCAGAGATGTGGAATCAAAGGCAGGGAATCAGAATCAGAAGCAGGGAATCAGAGGCCGGGAATCAGAGGCCGGAATCAGATGCCGGGAATAAGAGGCCGGGAATCAGAGGTGGGGAATCAGAGTCCGGGAATCAGAGATGGGGATTCAGAGGCGGGGAATGAGATATGGGGAATCAGAGGCGGGGAATCAGAGGCGGGGAAACAGAGGCGGACAATCAGATATGGGGAATCAAAGGTAGGGAATCAGGGGCGGGGTATCAGTGGCAGGGAATCAGAGGCGGGAAATCAGAGGCCGGGAATCAGAGGCGGTGAATCAGAGGCGGTGAATCAGAGGCAGGGAATCGGATGTGCGGAATCAGAGATGGGGAATCAGAGGTGGGGAATCAGAGGCGGTGAATCAGACATGGGTAATCAGAGGCGGGGAATCAGAGGCAGGAAATCAGACACGGGGAATCAGAGGCGGGGAATTAGAGCTGGGGAATTAGATGCAGGGAATCAGAGTTGGGGATTCAGAGGCGGGGAATCAGATATGGGGAAATAGAGGTGGGGAACCAGAGTTGGGCAAATAGAGGCGGGGAATCCGATATGGGGAAACAGAGGCGGGGATTCAGAGGCGTGGAAACAGAGGCGGGGAATCAGATATGGGGAATCAGAGGTGGGGAATCAGAGGTTGGGAATCAGAGGCAGGGAATCAGAGGCTGGGAATCAGATGCAGGGAATCAGATGCGGGGATCAGAGGCGGGGAATCAGAGCTGGGGAATCAGAGGTGGCGAATCAGAGTTGGGGAATCAGAGGCGGGGACTTAGATATGGGGAAACAGAGGCGGGGAATCAGAGGCGGGAAACAGAGGCGGGGAATCAGATATTGTGAATCAGAGATGGGGAATCAGAGGCAGGGAATCAGAATCAGAAGCGGGGAATCAGAGGCCTGGAATCAGATGCTGGGAATAAGAGGCCGGGAATCAGAGGTGGGGAATCAGAGTCCGGGAATCAGAGATTGGGATTAAAAGGCGGGGAATGAGATATGGAGAATCAGAGGCGGGGAATCAGAGGCGGGGAAACAGAGGTGGGGTATCAGATATGGGGAATCAGAGGTGGCGAATCAAAGGCGGTGAATCAGAGATGGGGAATCAGAGGCAGGGAATCAGAGGCAGGGAATCAAACACGGGGAATCAGAGGCGGGGAATCAGAGCTGGGGAATCAGAGGCGGGGAATCAGAGTTGGGGAATCAAAGGCGGGGAATCAGATATGGGGAAACAGGGGCGGGGAATCAGAGGCGGGGAAACAGAGGCGGGGAATCAGATATGGGGAATCAGAGGTGTGGAATCAGAGGTTGGGAATCAGAGGCAGGGAATCAGAGGCGGGAAAACAGAGGCAGGGAATCAGATCTGGGTAATCAGTGGCGGGGAAGTAGAGTTGGGGAATCAGAGGCGGGGAATCAGAGGCGGGGAAACAGAGGCGGGGAATCAAACACGGGGAATCAGAGGTGGGGAATCAGAGGTTGGGAATCAGAGGCAGGGAATCAGAGGCGGGGAATCAGAGGCGGGGAATCAGAGGCAGGGAATCAGATGTGCGGAATCGGAGATGGGGAATCAGATGCAAGAAATCAGAGGCGGGGAATCAGAGGCGGGGAATCAGAGGCCGGGAATCAGATATGGTGAAACAGAGGCGGGGAATCAGAGGCGGGGAAACAGAGGAGGGGAATCAGATATGGGGAATCAGAGGTGGGGAATCAGAGTTTGGGAATCAGAGGCAGGGAATCAGAGGCTTGGAATCAGATGCAGGGAATCAGATGCGGGGAATCAGAGGCGGGGAATCAGAGCTGTGGAATCAGAGGTGGGGAATCAGAGTTTGGGAATCAGAGGCGGGGACTTAGATAATGGGAAACAGAGGCGGGGAATCACAGGCGGGGAAACAGAGGCGGGGAATCAGAAATGGGGAATCAGAGGTTGGGAATCAGAGGCAGGGGATCAGATGTGCGGAATCAGAGATGGGGAATCAAAGGCAGGGAATCAGAATCAGAAGCAGGGAATCAGAGGCCGGGAATCAGAGGCCGGAATCAGATGCCGGGAATAAGAGGCCGGGAATCAGAGGTGGGGAATCAGAGTCCGGGAATCAGAGATGGGGATTCAGAGGCGGGGAATGAGATATGGGGAATCAGAGGCTGGGAATCAGACGGGGGGAATCAAAGGCGGGGAATCAGAGCTGGGGAATCAGAGGCAGGGAATCAGAGTTGGGGATTCAGAGGCGGGGAATCAGATATGGGGAAACAGAGGCGGGGAATCAGAGGCGGGCAAACAGAGGCGTGGAATTAGATATGGGGAATCAGAGGTGGGGAATCAGAGGTGGTGAATCAGAGATGGGGAATCACAGGCGGGGAATCAGGCAGGGAATAGAACGCGGGGAATCAGAGGCAGGGAATCAGAGCTGGGGAATCAGAGGCGGGGAATCATAGTGGGAATCAGAGGCGGGGAATCAGATATGGGGAAACAGAGGCGGGGAATCAGAGGCGGGGAAACAGAGGCGGGGAATCAGATATGGGGAATCGGATGCGGTGAATCAGAGGCGGGGAATCAGAGCTGGGGAATCAGAGGCGGGGAATCAGAGTTGGTGATTCAGAGGTGGGGAATTAGATATGGGGAAACAGAGGCGGGGAATCAGAGGCGGGGAAACAGAGGCGGGGAATCAGATATGGGGAATCAGAGGTGGGGAATCAGAGGCAGGGAATCAGATGTGCGGAATCAGAGATGGGGAATCAGAGGCAGGGAATCAGAATCAGAAGCAGGGAATCAGAGGCCTGGAATCAGATGCTGGGAATAAGAGGCCGGGAATCAGAGGTGGGGAATCAGAGTCCGGGAATCAGAGATTGGGATTAAAAGGCGGGGAATGATATATGGAGAATCAGAGGCGGGGAAACAGAGGTGGGGAATCAGATATGGGGAATCAGTGGTGGCGAATCAAAGGCGGTGAATCAGAGATGGGGAATCAGAGGCAGGGAATCAGAGGCAGGGAATCAAACACGGGGAATCAGAGGCGGGGAATAAGAGCTGGGGAATCAGAGGCGGGGAATCAGAGTTGGGGAATCAAAGGCGGGGAATCAGATATGGGGAAACAGGGGCGGGGAATCAGAGGCGTGGAAACAGAGGCGGGGAATCAGATATGGGGAATCAGAGGTGTGGAATCAGAGGTTCGGAATCAGAGGCAGGGAATCAGAGGCGGGGAAACAGAGGCAGGGAATCAGATCTGGGGAATCAGTGGCGGGGAAGTAGAGTTGGGGAATCAGAGGCGGGGAATCAGAGGTGGTGAATCAGAGATGGGGAATCACAGGCGGGGAATCAGGCAGGGAATAGAACGCGGGGAATCAGAGGCAGGGAATCAGAGCTGGGGAATCAGAGGCGGGGAATCATAGTGGGAATCAGAGGCGGGGAATCAGATATGGGGAAACAGAGGCGGGGAATCAGAGGCGGGGAAACAGAGGCGGGGAATCAGATATGGGGAATCGGATGCGGTGAATCAGAGGCGGGGAATCAGAGCTGGGGAATCAGAGGCGGGGAATCAGAGTTGGTGCATCAGAGGTGGGGAATTAGATATGGGGAAACAGAGGCGGGGAATCAGAGGCGGGGAAACAGAGGCGGGGAATCAGATATGGGGAATCAGAGGTGGGGAATCAGAGGCAGGGAATCAGATGTGCGGAATCAGAGATGGGGAATCAGAGGCAGGGAATCAGAATCAGAAGCAGGGAATCAGAGGCCTGGAATCAGATGCTGGGAATAAGAGGCCGGGAATCAGAGGTGGGGAATCAGAGTCCGGGAATCAGAGATTGGGATTAAAAGGCGGGGAATGATATATGGAGAATCAGAGGCGGGGAAACAGAGGTGGGGAATCAGATATGGGGAATCAGAGTTGGGGAATCAAAGGCGGGGAATCAGATATGGGGAAACAGGGGCGGGGAATCAGAGGCGTGGAAACAGAGGCGGGGAATCAGATATGGGGAATCAGAGGTGTGGAATCAGAGGTTCGGAATCAGAGGCAGGGAATCAGAGGCGGGGAAACAGAGGCAGGGAATCAGAGGCGGGGAAACAGAGGCGGGGAATCAGATATGGGGAATCAGAGGTGGGGAATCAGAGGCAGGGAATCAGATGTGCGGAATCAGAGATGGGGAATCAGAGGCAGGGAATCAGAGTTGGTGCATCAGAGGTGGGGAATTAGATATGGGGAAACAGAGGCGGGGAATCAGAGGCAGGGAAACAGAGGCGGGGAATCAGATATGGGGAATCAGAGGTGGGGAATCAGAGGCAGGGAATCAGATGTGCGGAATCAGAGATGGGGAATCAGAGGCAGGGAATCAGAATCAGAAGCAGGGAATCAGAGGCCTGGAATCAGATGTTGGGAATAAGAGGCCGGGAATCAGAGGTGGGGAATCAGAGTCCGGGAATCAGAGATTGGGATTAAAAGGCGGGGAATGATATATGGAGAATCAGAGGCGGGGAATCAGAGGCGGGGATACAGAGGTGGGGAATCAGATATGGGGAATCAGTGGTGGCGAATCAAAGGCGGTGAATCAGAGATGGGGAATCAGAGGCGGGGAATCAGAGGCAGGGAATCAAACACGGGGAATCAGAGGCGGGGAATCAGAGCTGGGGAATCAGAGGCGGGGAATCAGATTTGGGGAATCAGAGGCGGGGAATCAGATATGGGGAAACAGGGGCGGGGAATCAGAGGCGGGGAAACAGAGGCGGGGAATCAGATATGGGGAATCAGAGGTGTGGAATCAGAGGTTGGGAATCAGAGGCGGGGAAACTGAGGCGGGGAATCAGATATGGGGAATCAGAGTTGGGGAATCAGAGGCGGGGACTTAGATATTGGGAAACAGAGGCGGGGAATCAGAGGCGGGGAAACAGAGGCGGGGAATCAGAAATGGGGAATCAGAGGTTGGGAATCAGAGGCAGGGGATCAGATGTGCGGAATCAGAGATGGGGAATCAAAGGCAGGGAATCAGAATCAGAAGCAGGGAATCAGAGGCCGGGAATCAGAGGCCGGAATCAGATGCCGGGAATAAGAGGCCGGGAATCAGAGGTGGGGAATCAGAGTCCGGGAATCAGAGATGGGGATTCAGAGGCGGGGAATGAGATATGGGGAATCAGAGGCTGGGAATCAGACGGGGGGAATCAAAGGCGGGGAATCAGAGCTGGGGAATCAGAGGCAGGGAATCAGAGTTGGGGATTCAGAGGCGGGGAATCAGATATGGGGAAACAGAGGCGGGGAATCAGAGGCGGGCAAACAGAGGCGGGGAATTAGATATGGGGAATCAGAGGTGGGGAATCAGAGGTGGTGAATCAGAGATGGGGAATCACAGGCGGGGAATCAGAGGCAGGGAATAGAATGCGGGGAATCAGAGGCAGGGAATCAGAGCTGGGGAATCAGAGGCGGGGAATCATAGTGGGAATCAGAGGCGGGGAATCAGATATGGGGAAACAGAGGCGGGGAATCAGAGGCGGGGAAACAGAGGCGGGGAATCAGATATGGGGAATCGGATGCGGGGAATCAGAGGCGGGGAATCAGAGCTGGGGAATCAGAGGTGGGGAATCAGAGTTGGTGCATCAGAGGTGGGGAATTAGATATGGGGAAACAGAGGCGGGGAATCAGAGGCGGGGAAACTGAGGCGGGGAATCAGATATGGGGAATCAGAGGTGGGGAATCAGAGGCAGGGAATCAGATGTGCGGAATCAGAGATGGGGAATCAGAGGCAGGGAATCAGAATCAGAAGCGGGGAATCAGAGGCCTGGAATCAGATGCTGGGAATAAGAGGCCGGGAATCAGAGGTGGGGAATCAGAGTCCGGGAATCAGAGATTGGGATTAAAAGGCGGGGAATGAGATATGGAGAATCAGAGGCGGGGAATCAGAGGCGGGGATACAGAGGTGGGGAATCAGATATGGGGAATCAGTGGTGGCGAATCAAAGGCGGTGAATCAGAGATGGGGAATCAGAGGCGGGGAATCAGAGGCAGGGAATCAAACACGGGGAATCAGAGGCGGGGAATCAGAGCTGGGGAATCAGAGGCGGGGAATCAGATTTGGGGAATCAGAGGCGGGGAATCAGATATGGGGAAACAGGGGCGGGGAATCAGAGGCGGGGAAACAGAGGCGGGGAATCAGATATGGGGAATCAGAGGTGTGGAATCAGAGGTTGGGAATCAGAGGCAGGGAATCAGAGGCGGGGAATCAGAGGCGGGGAAACAGAGGCAGGGAATCAGATCTGGGGAATCAGTGGCGGGGAAGTAGAGTTGGGGAATCAGAGGCGGGGAATCAGAGGCGGGGAAACAGAGGCGGGGAATCAAACACGGGGAATCAGAGGTGGGGAATCAGAGGTTGGGAATCAGAGGCAGGGAATCAGAGGCGGGGAATCAGAGGCGGGGAATCAGAGGCAGGGAATCAGATGTGCGGAATCGGAGATGGGGAATCAGATGCAAGAAATCAGAGGCGGGGAATCAGAGGCGGGGAATCAGAGGCCGGGAATCAGATATGGTGAAACAGAGGCGGGGAATCAGAGGCGGGGAAACAGAGGCGGGGAATCAGATATGGGGAATCAGAGGTGGGGAATCAGAGTTTGGGAATCAGAGGCATGGAATCAGAGGCTTGGAATCAGATGCAGGGAATCAGATGCGGGGAATCAGAGGCGGGGAATCAGAGCTGTGGAATCAGAGGTGGTGAATCAGAGTTGGGGAATCAGAGGCGGGGACTTAGATATTGGGAAACAGAGGCGGGGAATCAGAGGCGAGGAAACAGAGGCGGGGAATCAGAAATGGGGAATCAGAGGTTGGGAATCAGAGGCAGGGGATCAGATGTGCGGAATCAGAGATGGGGAATCAAAGGCAGGGAATCAGAATCAGAAGCAGGGAATCAGAGGCCGGGAATCAGAGGCCGGAATCAGATGCCGGGAATAAGAGGCCGGGAATCAGAGGTGGGGAATCAGAGTCCGGGAATCAGAGATGGGGATTCAGAGGCGGGGAATGAGATATGGGGAATCAGAGGCGGGGAATCAGATGCGGGGAAACAGAGGCGGGGAATCAGATATGGGGAATCAAAGGTAGGGAATCAGGGGCGGGGTATCAGTGGCAGGGAATCAGAGGCGGGAAATCAGAGGCCGGGAATCAGAGGCGGTGAATCAGAGGCGGTGAATCAGAGGCAGGGAATCGGATGTGCGGAATCAGAGATGGGGAATCAGAGGTGGGGATTCAGAGGCGGTGAATCAGACATGGGTAATCAGAGGCGGGGAATCAGAGGCAGGAAATCAGACACGGGGAATCAGAGGCGGGGAATTAGAGCTGGGGAATTAGATGCAGGGAATCAGAGTTGGGGATTCAGAGGCGGGGAATCAGATATGGGGAAATAGAGGTGGGGAACCAGAGTTGGGCAAATAGAGGCGGGGAATCCGATATGGGGAAACAGAGGCGGGGATTCAGAGGCGTGGAAACAGAGGCAGGGAATCAGATATGGGGAATCAGAGGTGGGGAATCAGAGGTTGGGAATCAGAGGCAGGGAATCAGAGGCTGGGAATCAGATGCAGGGAATCAGATGCGGGGATCAGAGGCGGGGAATCAGAGCTGGGGAATCAGAGGTGGCGAATCAGAGTTGGGGAATCAGAGGCGGGGACTTAGATATGGGGAAACAGAGGCGGGGAATCAGAGGCGGGAGACAGAGGCGGGGAATCAGATATTGTGAATCAGAGATGGGGAATCAGAGGCAGGGAATCAGAATCAGAAGCGGGGAATCAGAGGCCTGGAATCAGATGCTGGGAATAAGAGGCCGGGAATCAGAGGTGGGGAATCAGAGTCCGGGAATCAGAGATTGGGATTAAAAGGCGGGGAATGAGATATGGAGAATCAGAGGCGGGGAATCAGAGGCGGGGAAACAGAGGTGGGGAATCAGATATGGGGAATCAGAGGTGGCGAATCAAAGGCGGTGAATCAGAGATGGGGAATCAGAGGCAGGGAATCAGAGGCAGGGAATCAAACACGGGGAATCAGAGGCGGGGAATCAGAGCTGGGGAATCAGAGGCGGGGAATCAGAGTTGGGGAATCAAAGGCGGGGAATCAGATATGGGGAAACAGGGGCGGGGAATCAGAGGCGGGGAAACAGAGGCGGGGAATCAGATATGGGGAATCAGTGGCGGGGAAGTAGAGTTGGGGAATCAGAGGCAGGGAATCAGAGGCGGGGAAACAGAGGCGGGGAATCAGAGGCGGGGAATCAGAGGCGGGGAATCAGAGCTGTGGAATCAGAGGTGGGGAATCAGAGTTGGGGAATCAGAGGCGGGGAATCAGAGGCGGGGAATCAGAGGCAGGGAATCAGATGTGCGGAATCGGAGATGGGGAATCAGATGCAAGAAATCAGAGGCGGGGAATCAGAGGCGGGGAATCAGAGGCCGGGAATCAGATATGGTGAAACAGAGGCGGGGAATCAGAGGCGGGGAAACAGAGGCGGGGAATCAGATATGGGGAATCAGAGGTGGGGAATCAGAGTTTGGGAATCAGAGGCAGGGAATCAGAGGCTTGGAATCAGATGCAGGGAATCAGATGCGGGGAATCAGAGGCGGGGAATCAGAGCTGTGGAATCAGAGGTGGGGAATCAGAGTTGGGGAATCAGAGGCGGGGACTTAGATATTGGGAAACAGAGGCGGGGAATCAGAGGCGGGGAAACAGAGGCGGGGAATCAGAAATGGGGAATCAGAGGTTGGGAATCAGAGGCAGGGGATCAGATGTGCGGAATCAGAGATGGGGAATCAAAGGCAGGGAATCAGAATCAGAAGCAGGGAATCAGAGGCCGGGAATCAGAGGCCGGAATCAGATGCCGGGAATAAGAGGCCGGGAATCAGAGGTGGGGAATCAGAGTCCGGGAATCAGAGATGGGGATTCAGAGGCGGGGAATGAGATATGGGGAATCAGAGGCTGGGAATCAGACGGGGGGAATCAAAGGCGGGGAATCAGAGCTGGGGAATCAGAGGCAGGGAATCAGAGTTGGGGATTCAGAGGCGGGGAATCAGATATGGGGAAACAGAGGCGGGGAATCAGAGGCGGGCAAACAGAGGCGGGGAATTAGATATGGGGAATCAGAGGTGGGGAATCAGAGGTGGTGAATCAGAGATGGGGAATCACAGGCGGGGAATCAGAGGCAGGGAATAGAACGCGGGGAATCAGAGGCAGGGAATCAGAGCTGGGGAATCAGAGGCGGGGAATCATAGTGGGAATCAGAGGCGGGGAATCAGATATGGGGAAACAGAGGCGGGGAATCAGAGGCGGGGAAACAGAGGCGGGGAATCAGATATGGGGAATCAGAGGTGGGGAATCAGATATGGGGAAACAGAGGAGGGGAATCAGAGGCGGGCAAATAGAGGCGGGGAATCAGATATGGGGAAACAGAGGCGGGGAATCAGAGGCGGGGAAACAGAGGCGGGGAATCAGATATGGGGAATCAGAGGTGGGGAATCAGAGGCAGGGAATCAGATGTGCGGAATCAGAGATGGGGAATCAGAGGCAGGGAATCAGAATCAGAAGCGGGGAATCAGAGGCCTGGAATCAGATGCTGGGAATAAGAGGCCGGGAATCAGAGGTGGGGAATCAGAGTCCGGGAATCAGAGATTGGGATTAAAAGGCGGGGAATGAGATATGGAGAATCAGAGGCGGGGAATCAGAGGCGGGGAAACAGAGGTGGGGAATCAGATATGGGGAATCAGTGGTGGCGAATCAGAGGCGGGGAATCAGAGGCAGGGAATCAAACACGGGGAATCAGAGGCGGGGAATCAGAGCTGGGGAATCAGAGGCGGGGAATCAGAGTTGGGGAATCAGAGGTGGGGAATCAGATATGGGGAAACAGGGTCGGGGAATCAGAGGCGGGGAAACAGAGGCGGGGAATCAGATATGGGGAATCAGAGGTGTGGAATCAGAGGTTGGGAATCAGAGGCAGGGAATCAGAGGCGGGGAAACAGAGGCAGGGAATCAGATCTGGGGAATCAGTGGCGGGGAAGTAGAGTTGGGGAATCAGAGGCGGGGAATCAGAGGCAGGGAAACAGAGGCGGGGAATCAAACACGGGGAATCAGAGGTGGGGAATCAGAGGTTGGGAATCAGAGGCAGGGAATCAGAGGCGGGGAATCAGAGGCGGGGAATCAGAGGCAGGGAATCAGATGTGCGGAATCGGAGATGGGGAATCAGATGCAAGAAATCAGAGGCGGGGAATCAGAGGCGGGGAATCAGAGGCCGGGAATCAGATATGGTGAAACAGAGGCGGGGAATCAGAGGCGGGGAAACAGAGGCGGGGAATCAGATATGGGGAATCAGAGGTGGGGAATCAGAGTTTGGGAATCAGAGGCATGGAATCAGAGGCTTGGAATCAGATGCAGGGAATCAGATGCGGGGAATCAGAGGCGGGGAATCAGAGCTGTGGAATCAGAGGTGGTGAATCAGAGTTGGGGAATCAGAGGCGGGGAATTAGATATTGGGAAACAGAGGCGGGGAATCAGAGGCGAGGAAACAGAGGCGGGGAATCAGAAATGAGGAATCAGAGGTTGGGAATCAGAGGCAGGGGATCAGAATCAGAAGCAGGGAATCAGAGGCCGGGAATCAGAGGCCGGAATCAGATGCCGGGAATAAGAGGCCGGGAATCAGAGGTGGGGAATCAGAGTCCGGGAATCAGAGATGGGGATTCAGAGGCGGGGAATGAGATATGGGGAATCAGAGGCGGGGAATCAGAGGCGGGGAAACAGAGGCGGGGAATCAGATATGGGGAATCAAAGGTAGGGAATCAGGGGCGGGGTATCAGTGGCAGGGAATCAGAGGCGGGAAATCAGAGGCCGGGAATCAGAGGCGGTGAATCAGAGGCGGTGAATCAGAGGCAGGGAATCGGATGTGCGGAATCAGAGATGGGGAATCAGAGGTGGGGAATCAGAGGCGGTGAATCAGACATGGGTAATCAGAGGCGGGGAATCAGAGGCAGGAAATCAGACACGGGGAATCAGAGGCGGGGAATTAGAGCTGGGGAATTAGATGCAGGGAATCAGAGTTGGGGATTCAGAGGCGGGGAAACAGATATGGGGAAATAGAGGTGGGGAACCAGAGTTGGGCAAATAGAGGCGGGGAATCCGATATGGGGAAACAGAGGCGGGGATTCAGAGGCGTGGAAACAGAGGCGGGGAATCAGATATGGGGAATCAGAGGTGGGGAATCAGAGGTTGGGAATCAGAGGCAGGGAATCAGAGGCTGGGAATCAGATGCAGGGAATCAGATGTGCGGAATCAGAGATGGGGAATCAGAGGCAGGGAATCAGAATCAGAAGCGGGGAATCAGAGGCCTGGAATCAGATGCTGGGAATAAGAGGCCGGGAATCAGAGGTGGGGAATCAGAGTCCGGGAATCAGAGATTGGGATTAAAAGGCGGGGAATGAGATATGGAGAATCAGAGGCGGGGAATCAGAGGCGGGGAAACAGAGGTGGGGAAACAGATATGGGGAATCAGTGGTGGCGAATCAAAGGCGGTGAATCAGAGATGGGGAATCAGAGGCGGGGAATCAGAGGCAGGGAATCAAACACGGGGAATCAGAGGCGGGGAATCAGAGCTGGGGAATCAGAGGCGGGGAATCAGAGTTGGGGAATCAGAGGCGGGGAATCAGATATGGGGAAACAGGGGCGGGGAATCAGAGGCGGGGAAACAGAGGCGGGGAATCAGATATGGGGAATCAGAGGTGTGGAATCAGAGGTTGGGAATCAGAGGCAGGGAATCAGAGGCTGGGAATCAGATGCAGGGAATCAGATGTGCGGAATCAGAGATGGGGAATCAGAGGCAGGGAATCAGAATCAGAAGCGGGGAATCAGAGGCCTGGAATCAGATGCTGGGAATAAGAGGCCGGGAATCAGAGGTGGGGAATCAGAGTCCGGGAATCAGAGATTGGGATTAAAAGGCGGGGAATGAGATATGGAGAATCAGAGGCGGGGAATCAGAGGCGGGGATACAGAGGTGGGGAATCAGATATGGGGAATCAGTGGTGGCGAATCAAAGGCGGTGAATCAGAGATGGGGAATAAGAGGCGGGGAATCAGAGGCAGGGAATCAAACACGGGGAATCAGAGGCGGGGAATCAGAGCTGGGGAAACAGGGGCGGGGAATCAGAGGCGGGGAAACAGAGGCGGGGAATCAGATATGGGGAATCAGAGGTGTGGAATCAGAGGTTGGGAATCAGAGGCAGGGAATCAGAGGCGGGGAATCAGAGGCGGGGAAACAGAGGCAGGGAATCAGATCTGGGGAATCAGTGGCGGGGAAGTAGAGTTGGGGAATCAGAGGCGGGGAATCAGAGGCGGGGAAACAGAGGCGGGGAATCAAACACGGGGAATCAGAGGTGGGGAATCAGAGGTTGGGAATCAGAGGCAGGGAATCAGAGGCGGGGAATCAGAGGCGGGGAATCAGAGGCAGGGAATCAGATGTGCGGAATCGGAGATGGGGAATCAGATGCAAGAAATCAGAGGCGGGGAATCAGAGGCGGGGAATCAGAGGCCGGGAATCAGATATGGTGAAACAGAGGCGGGGAATCAGAGGCGGGGAAACAGAGGCGGGGAATCAGATATGGGGAATCAGAGGTGGGGAATCAGAGTTTGGGAATCAGAGGCATGGAATCAGAGGCTTGGAATCAGATGCAGGGAATCAGATGCGGGGAATCAGAGGCGGGGAATCAGAGCTGTGGAATCAGAGGTGGTGAATCAGAGTTGGGGAATCAGAGGCGGGGACTTAGATATTGGGAAACAGAGGCGGGGAATCAGAGGCGAGGAAACAGAGGCGGGGAATCAGAAATGGGGAATCAGAGGTTGGGAATCAGAGGCAGGGGATCAGATGTGCGGAATCAGAGATGGGGAATCAAAGGCAGGGAATCAGAATCAGAAGCAGGGAATCAGAGGCCGGGAATCAGAGGCCGGAATCAGATGCCGGGAATAAGAGGCCGGGAATCAGAGGTGGGGAATCAGAGTCCGGGAATCAGAGATGGGGATTCAGAGGCGGGGAATGAGATATGGGGAATCAGAGGCTGGGAATCAGACGGGGGGAATCAAAGGCGGGGAATCAGAGCTGGGGAATCAGAGGCAGGGAATCAGAGTTGGGGATTCAGAGGCGGGGAATCAGATATGGGGAAACAGAGGCGGGGAATCAGAGGCGGGCAAACAGAGGCGGGGAATTAGATATGGGGAATCAGAGGTGGGGAATCAGAGGTGGTGAATCAGAGATGGGGAATCACAGGCGGGGAATCAGAGGCAGGGAATAGAACGCGGGGAATCAGAGGCAGCGAATCAGAGCTGGGGAATCAGAGGCGGGGAATCATAGTGGGAATCAGAGGCGGGGAATCAGATATGGGGAAACAGAGGCGGGGAATCAGAGGCGGGGAAACAGAGGCGGGGAATCAGATATGGGGAATCGGATGCGGGGAATCAGAGGCGGGGAATCAGAGCTGGGGAATCAGAGGTGGGGAATCAGAGTTGGTGCATCAGAGGTGGGGAATTAGATATGGGGAAACAGAGGCGGGGAATCAGAGGCGGGGAAACTGAGGCGGGGAATCAGATATGGGGAATCAGAGGTGGGGAATCAGAGGCAGGGAATCAGATGTGCGGAATCAGAGATGGGGAATCAGAGGCAGGGAATCAGAATCAGAAGCGGGGAATCAGAGGCCTGGAATCAGATGCTGGGAATAAGAGGCCGGGAATCAGAGGTGGGGAATCCGAGTCCGGGAATCAGAGATTGGGATTAAAAGGCGGGGAATGAGATATGGAGAATCAGAGGCGGGGAATCAGAGGCGGGGATACAGAGGTGGGGAATCAGATATGGGGAATCAGTGGTGGCGAATCAAAGGCGGTGAATCAGAGATGGGGAATCATAGGCGGGGAATCAGAGGCAGGGAATCAAACACGGGGAATCAGAGGCGGGGAATCAGAGCTGGGGAATCAGAGGCGGGGAATCAGATTTGGGGAATCAGAGGCGGGGAATCAGATATGGGGAAACAGGGGCGGGGAATCAGAGGCGGGGAAACAGAGGCGGGGAATCAGATATGGGGAATCAGAGGTGTGGAATCAGAGGTTGGGAATCAGAGGCAGGGAATCAGAGGCGGGGAATCAGAGGCGGGGAAACAGAGGCAGGGAATCAGATCTGGGGAATCAGTGGCGGGGAAGTAGAGTTGGGGAATCAGAGGCGGGGAATCAGAGGCGGGGAAACAGAGGCGGGGAATCAAACACGGGGAATCAGAGGTGGGGAATCAGAGGTTGGGAATCAGAGGCAGGGAATCAGAGGCGGGGAATCAGAGGCGGGGAATCAGAGGCAGGGAATCAGATGTGCGGAATCGGAGATGGGGAATCAGATGCAAGAAATCAGAGGCGGGGAATCAGAGGCGGGGAATCAGAGGCCGGGAATCAGATATGGTGAAACAGAGGCGGGGAATCAGAGGCGGGGAAACAGAGGCGGGGAATCAGATATGGGGAATCAGAGGTGGGGAATCAGAGTTTGGGAATCAGAGGCATGGAATCAGAGGCTTGGAATCAGATGCAGGGAATCAGATGCGGGGAATCAGAGGCGGGGAATCAGAGCTGTGGAATCAGAGGTGGTGAATCAGAGTTGGGGAATCAGAGGCGGGGACTTAGATATTGGGAAACAGAGGCGGGGAATCAGAGGCGAGGAAACAGAGGCGGGGAATCAGAAATGGGGAATCAGAGGTTGGGAATCAGAGGCAGGGGATCAGATGTGCGGAATCAGAGATGGGGAATCAAAGGCAGGGAATCAGAATCAGAAGCAGGGAATCAGAGGCCGGGAATCAGAGGCCGGAATCAGATGCCGGGAATAAGAGGCCGGGAATCAGAGGTGGGGAATCAGAGTCCGGGAATCAGAGATGGGGATTCAGAGGCGGGGAATGAGATATGGGGAATCAGAGGCGGGGAATCAGAGGCGGGGAAACAGAGGCGGGGAATCAGATATGGGGAATCAAAGGTAGGGAATCAGGGGCGGGGTATCAGTGGCAGGGAATCAGAGGCGGGAAATCAGAGGCCGGGAATCAGAGGCGGTGAATCAGAGGCGGTGAATCAGAGGCAGGGAATCGGATGTGCGGAATCAGAGATGGGGAATCAGAGGTGGGGAATCAGAGGCGGTGAATCAGACATGGGTAATCAGAGGCGGGGAATCAGAGGCAGGAAATCAGACACGGGGAATCAGAGGCGGGGAATTAGAGCTGGGGAATTAGATGCAGGGAATCAGAGTTGGGGATTCAGAGGCGGGGAATCAGATATGGGGAAATAGAGGTGGGGAACCAGAGTTGGGCAAATAGAGGCGGGGAATCCGATATGGGGAAACAGAGGCGGGGATTCAGAGGCGTGGAAACAGAGGCAGGGAATCAGATATGGGGAATCAGAGGTGGGGAATCAGAGGTTGGGAATCAGAGGCAGGGAATCAGAGGCTGGGAATCAGATGCAGGGAATCAGATGCGGGGATCAGAGGCGGGGAATCAGAGCTGGGGAATCAGAGGTGGCGAATCAGAGTTGGGGAATCAGAGGCGGGGACTTAGATATGGGGAAACAGAGGCGGGGAATCAGAGGCGGGAGACAGAGGCGGGGAATCAGATATTGTGAATCAGAGATGGGGAATCAGAGGCAGGGAATCAGAATCAGAAGCGGGGAATCAGAGGCCTGGAATCAGATGCTGGGAATAAGAGGCCGGGAATCAGAGGTGGGGAATCAGAGTCCGGGAATCAGAGATTGGGATTAAAAGGCGGGGAATGAGATATGGAGAATCAGAGGCGGGGAATCAGAGGCGGGGAAACAGAGGTGGGGAATCAGATATGGGGAATCAGAGGTGGCGAATCAAAGGCGGTGAATCAGAGATGGGGAATCAGAGGCAGGGAATCAGAGGCAGGGAATCAAACACGGGGAATCAGAGGCGGGGAATCAGAGCTGGGGAATCAGAGGCGGGGAATCAGAGTTGGGGAATCAAAGGCGGGGAATCAGATATGGGGAAACAGGGGCGGGGAATCAGAGGCGGGGAAACAGAGGCGGGGAATCAGATATGGGGAATCAGTGGCGGGGAAGTAGAGTTGGGGAATCAGAGGCAGGGAATCAGAGGCGGGGAAACAGAGGCGGGGAATCAGAGGCGGGGAATCAGAGGCGGGGAATCAGAGCTGTGGAATCAGAGGTGGGGAATCAGAGTTGGGGAATCAGAGGCGGGGAATCAGAGGCGGGGAATCAGAGGCAGGGAATCAGATGTGCGGAATCGGAGATGGGGAATCAGATGCAAGAAATCAGAGGCGGGGAATCAGAGGCGGGGAATCAGAGGCCGGGAATCAGATATGGTGAAACAGAGGCGGGGAATCAGAGGCGGGGAAACAGAGGCGGGGAATCAGATATGGGGAATCAGAGGTGGGGAATCAGAGTTTGGGAATCAGAGGCAGGGAATCAGAGGCTTGGAATCAGATGCAGGGAATCAGATGCGGGGAATCAGAGGCGGGGAATCAGAGCTGTGGAATCAGAGGTGGGAAATCAGAGTTGGGGAATCAGAGGCGGGGACTTAGATATTGGGAAACAGAGGCGGGGAATCAGAGGCGGGGAAACAGAGGCGGGGAATCAGAAATGGGGAATCAGAGGTTGGGAATCAGAGGCAGGGGATCAGATGTGCGGAATCAGAGATGGGGAATCAAAGGCAGGGAATCAGAATCAGAAGCAGGGAATCAGAGGCCGGGAATCAGAGGCCGGAATCAGATGCCGGGAATAAGAGGCCGGGAATCAGAGGTGGGGAATCAGAGTCCGGGAATCAGAGATGGGGATTCAGAGGCGGGGATTGAGATATGGGGAATCAGAGGCTGGGAATCAGACGGGGGGAATCAAAGGCGGGGAATCAGAGCTGGGGAATCAGAGGCAGGGAATCAGAGTTGGGGATTCAGAGGCGGGGAATCAGATATGGGGAAACAGAGGCGGGGAATCAGAGGCGGGCAAACAGAGGCGGGGAATTAGATATGGGGAATCAGAGGTGGGGAATCAGAGGTGGTGAATCAGAGATGGGGAATCACAGGCGGGGAATCAGAGGCAGGGAATAGAACGCGGGGAATCAGAGGCAGGGAATCAGAGCTGGGGAATCAGAGGCGGGGAATCATAGTGGGAATCAGAGGCGGGGAATCAGATATGGGGAAACAGAGGCGGGGAATCAGAGGCGGGGAAACAGAGGCGGGGAATCAGATATGGGGAATAGGATGCGGGGAATCAGAGGCGGGGAATCAGAGCTGGGGAATCAGAGGCGGGGAATCAGAGTTGGTGCATCAGAGGTGGGGAATTAGATATGGGGAAACAGAGGCGGGGAATCAGAGGCGGGGAAACAGAGGCGGGGAATCAGATATGGGGAATCAGAGGTGGGGAATCAGAGGCAGGGAATCAGATGTGCGGAATCAGAGATGGGGAATCAGAGGCAGGGAATCAGAATCAGAAGCGGGGAATCAGAGGCCTGGAATCAGATGCTGGGAATAAGAGGCCGGGAATCAGAGGTGGGGAATCAGAGTCCGGGAATCAGAGATTGGGATTAAAAGGCGGGGAATGAGATATGGAGAATCAGAGGCGGGGAATCAGAGGCGGGGAAACAGAGGTGGGGAATCAGATATGGGGAATCAGTGGTGGCGAATCAGAGGCGGGGAATCAGAGGCAGGGAATCAAACACGGGGAATCAGAGGCGGGGAATCAGAGCTGGGGAATCAGAGGCGGGGAATCAGAGTTGGGGAATCAGAGGTGGGGAATCAGATATGGGGAAACAGGGTCGGGGAATCAGAGGCGGGGAAACAGAGGCGGGGAATCAGATATGGGGAATCAGAGGTGTGGAATCAGAGGTTGGGAATCAGAGGCAGGGAATCAGAGGCGGGGAAACAGAGGCAGTGAATCAGATCTGGGGAATCAGTGGCGGGGAAGTAGAGTTGGGGAATCAGAGGCGGGGAATCAGAGGCAGGGAAACAGAGGCGGGGAATCAAACACGGGGAATCAGAGGTGGGGAATCAGAGGTTGGGAATCAGAGGCAGGGAATCAGAGGCGGGGAATCAGAGGCGGGGAATCAGAGGCAGGGAATCAGATGTGCGGAATCGGAGATGGGGAATCAGATGCAAGAAATCAGAGGCGGGGAATCAGAGGCGGGGAATCAGAGGCCGGGAATCAGATATGGTGAAACAGAGGCGGGGAATCAGAGGCGGGGAAACAGAGGCGGGGAATCAGATATGGGGAATCAGAGGTGGGGAATCAGAGTTTGGGAATCAGAGGCATGGAATCAGAGGCTTGGAATCAGATGCAGGGAATCAGATGCGGGGAATCAGAGGCGGGGAATCAGAGCTGTGGAATCAGAGGTGGTGAATCAGAGTTGGGGAATCAGAGGCGGGGACTTAGATATTGGGAAACAGAGGCGGGGAATCAGAGGCGAGGAAACAGAGGCGGGGAATCAGAAATGAGGAATCAGAGGTTGGGAATCAGAGGCAGGGGATCAGAATCAGAAGCAGGGAATCAGAGGCCGGGAATCAGAGGCCGGAATCAGATGCCGGGAATAAGAGGCCGGGAATCAGAGGTGGGGAATCAGAGTCCGGGAATCAGAGATGGGGATTCAGAGGCGGGGAATGAGATATGGGGAATCAGAGGCGGGGAATCAGAGGCGGGGAAACAGAGGCGGGGAATCAGATATGGGGAATCAAAGGTAGGGAATCAGGGGCGGGGTATCAGTGGCAGGGAATCAGAGGCGGGAAATCAGAGGCCGGGAATCAGAGGCGGTGAATCAGAGGCGGTGAATCAGAGGCAGGGAATCGGATGTGCGGAATCAGAGATGGGGAATCAGAGGTGGGGAATCAGAGGCGGTGAATCAGACATGGGTAATCAGAGGCGGGGAATCAGAGGCAGGAAATCAGACACGGGGAATCAGAGGCGGGGAATTAGAGCTGGGGAATTAGATGCAGGGAATCAGAGTTGGGGATTCAGAGGCGGGGAATCAGATATGGGGAAATAGAGGTGGGGAACCAGAGTTGGGCAAATAGAGGCGGGGAATCCGATATGGGGAAACAGAGGCGGGGATTCAGAGGCGTGGAAACAGAGGCGGGGAATCAGATATGGGGAATCAGAGGTGGGGAATCAGAGGTTGGGAATCAGAGGCAGGGAATCAGAGGCTGGGAATCAGATGCAGGGAATCAGATGTGCGGAATCAGAGATGGGGAATCAGAGGCAGGGAATCAGAATCAGAAGCGGGGAATCAGAGGCCTGGAATCAGATGCTGGGAATAAGAGGCCGGGAATCAGAGGTGGGGAATCAGAGTCCGGGAATCAGAGATTGGGATTAAAAGGCGGGGAATGAGATATGGAGAATCAGAGGCGGGGAATCAGAGGCGGGGAAACAGAGGTGGGGAAACAGATATGGGGAATCAGTGGTGGCGAATCAAAGGCGGTGAATCAGAGATGGGGAATCAGAGGCGGGGAATCAGAGGCAGGGAATCAAACACGGGGAATCAGAGGCGGGGAATCAGAGCTGGGGAATCAGAGGCGGGGAATCAGAGTTGGGGAATCAGAGGCGGGGAATCAGATATGGGGAAACAAGGGCGGGGAATCAGAGGCGGGGAAACAGAGGCGGGGAATCAGATATGGGGAATCAGAGGTGTGGAATCAGAGGTTGGGAATCAGAGGCAGGGAATCAGAGGCTGGGAATCAGATGCAGGGAATCAGATGTGCGGAATCAGAGATGGGGAATCAGAGGCAGGGAATCAGAATCAGAAGCGGGGAATCAGAGGCCTGGAATCAGATGCTGGGAATAAGAGGCCGGGAATTAGAGGTGGGGAATCAGAGTCCGGGAATCAGAGATTGGGATTAAAAGGCGGGGAATGAGATATGGAGAATCAGAGGCGGGGAATCAGAGGCGGGGATACAGAGGTGGGGAATCAGATATGGGGAATCAGTGGTGGCGAATCAAAGGCGGTGAATCAGAGCTGGGGAATCAGAGGCGGGGAATCAGAGGCAGGGAATCAAACACGGGGAATCAGAGGCGGGGAATCAGAGCTGGGGAATCAGAGGCGGGGAATCAGATTTGGGGAATCAGAGGCGGGGAATCAGATATGGGGAAACAGTGGCGGGGAATCAGAGGCGGGGAAACAGAGGCGGGGAATCAGATATGGGGAATCAGAGGTGTGGAATCAGAGGTTGGGAATCAGAGGCAGGGAATCAGAGGCGGGGAATCAGAGGCGGGGAAACAGAGGCAGGGAATCAGATCTGGGGAATCAGTGGCGGGGAAGTAGAGTTGGGGAATCAGAGGCGGGGAATCAGAGGCGGGGAAACAGAGGCGGGGAATCAAACACGGGGAATCAGAGGTGGGGAATCAGAGGTTGGGAATCAGAGGCAGGGAATCAGAGGCGGGGAATCAGAGGCGGGGAATCAGAGGCAGGGAATCAGATGTGCGGAATCGGAGATGGGGAATCAGATGCAAGAAATCAGAGGCGGGGAATCAGAGGCGGGGAATCAGAGGCCGGGAATCAGATATGGTGAAACAGAGGCGGGGAATCAGAGGCGGGGAAACAGAGGCGGGGAATCAGATATGGGGAATCAGAGGTGGGGAATCAGAGTTTGGGAATCAGAGGCATGGAATCAGAGGCTTGGAATCAGATGCAGGGAATCAGATGCGGGGAATCAGAGGCGGGGAATCAGAGCTGTGGAATCAGAGGTGGTGAATCAGAGTTGGGGAATCAGAGGCGGGGACTTAGATATTGGGAAACAGAGGCGGGGAATCAGAGGCGAGGAAACAGAGGCGGGGAATCAGAAATGGGGAATCAGAGGTTGGGAATCAGAGGCAGGGGATCAGATGTGCGGAATCAGAGATGGGGAATCAAAGGCAGGGAATCAGAATCAGAAGCAGGGAATCAGAGGCCGGGAATCAGAGGCCGGAATCAGATGCCGGGAATAAGAGGCCGGGAATCAGAGGTGGGGAATCAGAGTCCGGGAATCAGAGATGGGGATTCAGAGGCGGGGAATGAGATATGGGGAATCAGAGGCGGGGAATCAGAGGCGGGGAAACAGAGGCGGGGAATCAGATATGGGGAATCAAAGGTAGGGAATCAGGGGCGGGGTATCAGTGGCAGGGAATAAGAGGCGGGAAATCAGAGGCCGGGAATCAGAGGCGGTGAATCAGAGGCGGTGAATCAGAGGCAGGGAATCGGATGTGCGGAATCAGAGATGGGGAATCAGAGGTGGGGAATCAGAGGCGGTGAATCAGACATGGGTAATCAGAGGCGGGGAATCAGAGGCAGGAAATCAGACACGGGGAATCAGAGGCGGGGAATTAGAGCTGGGGAATTAGATGCAGGGAATCAGAGTTGGGGATTCAGAGGCTGGGAATCAGATATGGGGAAATAGAGGTGGGGAACCAGAGTTGGGCAAATAGAGGCGGGGAATCCGATATGGGGAAACAGAGGCGGGGATTCAGAGGCGTGGAAACAGAGGCAGGGAATCAGATATGGGGAATCAGAGGTGGGGAATCAGAGGTTGGGAATCAGAGGCAGGGAATCAGAGGCTGGGAATCAGATGCAGGGAATCAGATGCGGGGATCAGAGGCGGGGAATCAGAGCTGGGGAATCAGAGGTGGCGAATCAGAGTTGGGGAATCAGAGGCGGGGACTTAGATATGGGGAAACAGAGGCGGGGAATCAGAGGCGGGAGACAGAGGCGGGGAATCAGATATTGTGAATCAGAGATGGGGAATCAGAGGCAGGGAATCAGAATCAGAAGCGGGGAATCAGAGGCCTGGAATCAGATGCTGGGAATAAGAGGCCGGGAATCAGAGGTGGGGAATCAGAGTCCGGGAATCAGAGATTGGGATTAAAAGGCGGGGAATGAGATATGGAGAATCAGAGGCGGGGAATCAGAGGCGGGGAAACAGAGGTGGGGAATCAGATATGGGGAATCAGAGGTGGCGAATCAAAGGCGGTGAATCAGAGATGGGGAATCAGAGGCAGGGAATCAGAGGCAGGGAATCAAACACGGGGAATCAGAGGCGGGGAATCAGAGCTGGGGAATCAGAGGCGGGGAATCAGAGTTGGGGAATCAAAGGCGGGGAATCAGATATGGGGAAACAGGGGCGGGAATCAGAGGCGGGGAAACAGAGGCGGGGAATCAGATATGGGGAATCAGTGGCGGGGAAGTAGAGTTGGGGAATCAGAGGCAGGGAATCAGAGGCGGGGAAACAGAGGCGGGGAATCAGAGGCGGGGAATCAGAGGCGGGGAATCAAAGCTGTGGAATCAGAGGTGGGGAATCAGAGTTGGGGAATCAGTGGCGGGGAATCAGAGGCGGGGAATCAGAGGCAGGGAATCAGATGTGCGGAATCGGAGATGGGGAATCAGATGCAAGAAATCAGAGGCGGGGAATCAGAGGCGGGGAATCAGAGGCCGGGAATCAGATATGGTGAAACAGAGGCGGGGAATCAGAGGCGGGGAAACAGAGGCGGGGAATCAGATATGGGGAATCAGAGGTGGGGAATCAGAGTTTGGGAATCAGAGGCAGGGAATCAGAGGCTTGGAATCAGATGCAGGGAATCAGATGCGGGGAATCAGAGGCGGGGAATCAGAGCTGTGGAATCAGAGGTGGGGAATCAGAGTTTGGGAATCAGAGGCGGGGACTTAGATATTGGGAAACAGAGGCGGGGAATCAGAGGCGGGGAAACAGAGGCGGGGAATCAGAAATGGGGAATCAGAGGTTGGGAATCAGAGGCAGGGGATCAGATGTGCGGAATCAGAGATGGGGAATCAAAGGCAGGGAATCAGAATCAGAAGCAGGGAATCAGAGGCCGGGAATCAGAGGCCGGAATCAGATGCCGGGAATAAGAGGCCGGGAATCAGAGGTGGGGAATCAGAGTCCGGGAATCAGAGATGGGGATTCAGAGGCGGGGAATGAGATATGGGGAATCAGAGGCTGGGAATCAGACGGGGGGAATCAAAGGCGGGGAATCAGAGCTGGGGAATCAGAGGCAGGGAATCAGAGTTGGGGATTCAGAGGCGGGGAATCAGATATGGGGAAACAGAGGCGGGGAATCAGAGGCGGGCAAACAGAGGCGGGGAATTAGATATGGGGAATCAGAGGTGGGGAATCAGAGGTGGTGAATCAGAGATGGGGAATCACAGGCGGGGAATCAGAGGCAGGGAATAGAACGCGGGGAATCAGAGGCAGGGAATCAGAGCTGGGGAATCAGAGGCGGGGAATCATAGTGGGAATCAGAGGCGGGGAATCAGATATGGGGAAACAGAGGCGGGGAATCAGAGGCGGGGAAACAGAGGCGGGGAATCAGATATGGGGAATAGGATGCGGGGAATCAGAGGCGGGGAATCAGAGCTGGGGAATCAGAGGCGGGGAATCAGAGTTGGTGCATCAGAGGTGGGGAATTAGATATGGGGAAACAGAGGCGGGGAATCAGAGGCGGGGAAACAGAGGCGGGGAATCAGATATGGGGAATCAGAGGTGGGGAATCAGAGGCAGGGAATCAGATGTGCGGAATCAGAGATGGGGAATCAGAGGCAGGGAATCAGAATCAGAAGCGGGGAATCAGAGGCCTGGAATCAGATGCTGGGAATAAGAGGCCGGGAATCAGAGGTGGGGAATCAGAGTCCGGGAATCAGAGATTGGGATTAAAAGGCGGGGAATGAGATATGGAGAATCAGAGGCGGGGAATCAGAGGCGGGGAAACAGAGGTGGGGAATCAGATATGGGGAATCAGTGGTGGCGAATCAGAGGCGGGGAATCAGAGGCAGGGAATCAAACACGGGGAATCAGAGGCGGGGTATCAGAGCTGGGGAATCAGAGGCGGGGAATCAGAGTTGGGGAATCAGAGGTGGGGAATCAGATATGGGGAAACAGGGTCGGGGAATCAGAGGCGGGGAAACAGAGGCGGGGAATCAGATATGGGGAATCAGAGGTGTGGAATCAGAGGTTGGGAATCAGAGGCAGGGAATCAGAGGCGGGGAAACAGAGGCAGGGAATCAGATCTGGGGAATCAGTGGCGGGGAAGTAGAGTTGGGGAATCAGAGGCGGGGAATCAGAGGCAGGGAAACAGAGGCGGGGAATCAAACACGGGGAATCAGAGGTGGGGAATCAGAGGTTGGGAATCAGAGGCAGGGAATCAGAGGCGGGGAATCAGAGGCGGGGAATCAGAGGCAGGGAATCAGATGTGCGGAATCGGAGATGGGGAATCAGATGCAAGAAATCAGAGGCGGGGAATCAGAGGCGGGGAATCAGAGGCCGGGAATCAGATATGGTGAAACAGAGGCGGGGAATCAGAGGCGGGGAAACAGAGGCGGGGAATCAGATATGGGGAATCAGAGGTGGGGAATCAGAGTTTGGGAATCAGAGGCATGGAATCAGAGGCTTGGAATCAGATGCAGGGAATCAGATGCGGGGAATCAGAGGCGGGGAATCAGAGCTGTGGAATCAGAGGTGGTGAATCAGAGTTGGGGAATCAGAGGCGGGGACTTAGATATTGGGAAACAGAGGCGGGGAATCAGAGGCGAGGAAACAGAGGCGGGGAATCAGAAATGAGGAATCAGAGGTTGGGAATCAGAGGCAGGGGATCAGAATCAGAAGCAGGGAATCAGAGGACGGGAATCAGAGGCCGGAATCAGATGCCGGGAATAAGAGGCCGGGAATCTGAGGTGGGGAATCAGAGTCCGGGAATCAGAGATAGGGATTCAGAGGCGGGGAATGAGATATGGGGAATCAGAGGCGGGGAATCAGAGGCGGGGAAACAGAGGCGGGGAATCAGATATGGGGAATCAAAGGTAGGGAATCAGGGGCGGGGTATCAGTGGCAGGGAATCAGAGGCGGGAAATCAGAGGCCGGGAATCAGAGGCGGTGAATCAGAGGCGGTGAATCAGAGGCAGGGAATCGGATGTGCGGAATCAGAGATGGGGAATCAGAGGTGGGGAATCAGAGGCGGTGAATCAGACATGGGTAATCAGAGGCGGGGAATCAGAGGCAGGAAATCAGACACGGGGAATCAGAGGCGGGGAATTAGAGCTGGGGAATTAGATGCAGGGAATCAGAGTTGGGGATTCAGAGGCGGGGAATCAGATATGGGGAAATAGAGGTGGGGAACCAGAGTTGGGCAAATAGAGGCGGGGAATCCGATATGGGGAAACAGAGGCGGGGATTCAGAGGCGTGGAAACAGAGGCGGGGAATCAGATATGGGGAATCAGAGGTGGGGAATCAGAGGTTGGGAATCAGAGGCAGGGAATCAGAGGCTGGGAATCAGATGCAGGGAATCAGATGTGCGGAATCAGAGATGGGGAATCAGAGGCAGGGAATCAGAATCAGAAGCGGGGAATCAGAGGCCTGGAATCAGATGCTGGGAATAAGAGGCCGGGAATCAGAGGTGGGGAATCAGAGTCCGGGAATCAGAGATTGGGATTAAAAGGCGGGGAATGAGATATGGAGAATCAGAGGCGGGGAATCAGAGGCGGGGAAACAGAGGTGGGGAAACAGATATGGGGAATCAGTGGTGGCGAATCAAAGGCGGTGAATCAGAGATGGGGAATCAGAGGCGGGGAATCAGAGGCAGGGAATCAAACACGGGGAATCAGAGGCGGGGAATCAGAGCTGGGGAATCAGAGGCGGGGAATCAGAGTTGGGGAATCAGAGGCGGGGAATCAGATATGGGGAAACAGGGGCGGGGAATCAGAGGCGGGGAAACAGAGGCGGGGAATCAGATATGGGGAATCAGAGGTGTGGAATCAGAGGTTGGGAATCAGAGGCAGGGAATCAGAGGCGGGGAAACAGAGGCAGGGAATCAGATCTGGGGAATCAGTGGCGGGGAAGTAGAGTTGGGGAATCAGAGGCGGGGAATCAGAGGCGGGGAAACAGAGGCGGGGAATCAAACACGGGGAATCAGAGGTGGGGAATCAGAGGTTGGGAATCAGAGGCAGGGAATCAGAGGCGGGGAATCAGAGGCGGGGAATCAGAGGCAGGGAATCAGATGTGCGGAATCGGAGATGGGGAATCAGAGGCGGGGAAACAGAGGCGGGGAATCAGATATGGGGAATCAGAGGTGGGGAATCAGAGTTTGGGAATCAGAGGCATGGAATCAGAGGCTTGGAATCAGATGCAGGGAATCAGATGCGGGGAATCAGAGGCGGGGAATCAGAGCTGTGGAATCAGAGGTAGTGAATCAGAGTTGGGGAATCAGAGGCGGGGACTTAGATATTGGGAAACAGAGGCGGGGAATCAGAGGCGAGGAAACAGAGGCGGGGAATCAGAAATGGGGAATCAGAGGTTGGGAATCAGAGGCAGGGGATCAGATATGGTGAAACAGAGGCGGGGAATCAGAGGCGGGGAAACAGAGGCCGGGAATCAGATATGGTGAAACAGAGGCGGGGAATCAGAGGCGGGGAAACAGAGGCGGGGAATCAGATATGGGGAATCAGAGGTGGGGAATCAGAGTTTGGGAATCAGAGGCAGGGAATCAGAGGCTTGGAATCAGATGCAGGGAATCAGATGCGGGGAATCAGAGGCGGGGAATCAGAGCTGTGGAATCAGAGGTGGGGAATCAGAGTTGGGGAATCAGAGGCGGGGACTTAGATATTGGGAAACAGAGGCGGGGAATCAGAGGCGGGGAAACAGAGGCGGGGAATCAGAAATGGGGAATCAGAGGTTGGGAATCAGAGGCAGGGGATCAGATGTGCGGAATCAGAGATGGGGAATCAAAGGCAGGGAATCAGAATCAGAAGCAGGGAATCAGAGGCCGGGAATCAGAGGCCGGAATCAGATGCCGGGAATAAGAGGCCGGGAATCAGAGGTGGGGAATCAGAGTCCGGGAATCAGAGATGGGGATTCAGAGGCGGGGAATGAGATATGGGGAATCAGAGGCTGGGAATCAGACGGGGGGAATCAAAGGCGGGGAATCAGAGCTGGGGAATCAGAGGCAGGGAATCAGAGTTGGGGATTCAGAGGCGGGGAATCAGATATGGGGAAACAGAGGCGGGGAATCAGAGGCGGGCAAACAGAGGCGGGGAATTAGATATGGGGAATCAGAGGTGGGGAATCAGAGGTGGTGAATCAGAGATGGGGAATCACAGGCGGGGAATCAGAGGCAGGGAATAGAACGCGGGGAATCAGAGGCAGGGAATCAGAGCTGGGGAATCAGAGGCGGGGAATCATAGTGGGAATCAGAGGCGGGGAATCAGATATGGGGAAACAGAGGCGGGGAATCAGAGGCGGGGAAACAGAGGCGGGGAATCAGATATGGGGAATAGGATGCGGGGAATCAGAGGCGGGGAATCAGAGCTGGGGAATCAGAGGCGGGGAATCAGAGTTGGTGCATCAGAGGTGGGGAATTAGATATGGGGAAACAGAGGCGGGGAATCAGAGGCGGGGAAACAGAGGCGGGGAATCAGATATGGGGAATCAGAGGTGGGGAATCAGAGGCAGGGAATCAGATGTGCGGAATCAGAGATGGGGAATCAGAGGCAGGGAATCAGAATCAGAAGCGGGGAATCAGAGGCCTGGAATCAGATGCTGGGAATAAGAGGCCGGGAATCAGAGGTGGGGAATCAGAGTCCGGGAATCAGAGATTGGGATTAAAAGGCGGGGAATGAGATATGGAGAATCAGAGGCGGGGAATCAGAGGCGGGGAAACAGAGGTGGGGAATCAGATATGGGGAATCAGTGGTGGCGAATCAGAGGCGGGGAATCAGAGGCAGGGAATCAAACACGGGGAATCAGAGGCGGGGAATCAGAGCTGGGGAATCAGAGGCGGGGAATCAGAGTTGGGGAATCAGAGGTGGGGAATCAGATATGGGGAAACAGGGTCGGGGAATCAGAGGCGGGGAAACAGAGGCGGGGAATCAGATATGGGGAATCAGAGGTGTGGAATCAGAGGTTGGGAATCAGAGGCAGGGAATCAGAGGCGGGGAAACAGAGGCAGGGAATCAGATCTGGGGAATCAGTGGCGGGGAAGTAGAGTTGGGGAATCAGAGGCGGGGAATCAGAGGCAGGGAAACAGAGGCGGGGAATCAAACACGGGGAATCAGAGGTGGGGAATCAGAGGTTGGGAATCAGAGGCAGGGAATCAGAGGCGGGGAATCAGAGGCGGGGAATCAGAGGCAGGGAATCAGATGTGCGGAATCGGAGATGGGGAATCAGATGCAAGAAATCAGAGGCGGGGAATCAGAAGCGGGGAATCAGAGGCCGGGAATCAGATATGGTGAAACAGAGGCGGGGAATCAGAGGCGGGGAAACAGAGGCGGGGAATCAGATATGGGGAATCAGAGGTGGGGAATCAGAGTTTGGGAATCAGAGGCATGGAATCAGAGGCTTGGAATCAGATGCAGGGAATCAGATGCGGGGAATCAGAGGCTGGGAATCAGAGCTGTGGAATCAGAGGTGGTGAATCAGAGTTGGGGAATCAGAGGCGGGGACTTAGATATTGGGAAACAGAGGCGGGGAATCAGAGGCGAGGAAACAGAGGCGGGGAATCAGAAATGAGGAATCAGAGGTTGGGAATCAGAGGCAGGGGATCAGAATCAGAAGCAGGGAATCAGAGGCCGGGAATCAGAGGCCGGAATCAGATGCCGGGAATAATAGGCCGGGAATCAGAGGTGGGGAATCAGAGTCCGGGAATCAGAGATGGGGATTCAGAGGCGGGGAATGAGATATGGGGAATCAGAGGCGGGGAATCAGAGGCGGGGAAACAGAGGCGGGGAATCAGATATGGGGAATCAAAGGTAGGGAATCAGGGGCGGGGTATCAGTGGCAGGGAATCAGAGGCGGGAAATAAGAGGCCGGGAATCAGAGGCGGTGAATCAGAGGCGGTGAATCAGAGGCAGGGAATCGGATGTGCGGAATCAGAGATGGGGAATCAGAGGTGGGGAATCAGAGGCGGTGAATCAGACATGGGTAATCAGAGGCGGGGAATCAGAGGCAGGAAATCAGACACGGGGAATCAGAGGCGGGGAATTAGAGCTGGGGAATTAGATGCAGGGAATCAGAGTTGGGGATTCAGAGGCGGGGAATCAGATATGGGGAAATAGAGGTGGGGAACCAGAGTTGGGCAAATAGAGGCGGGGAATCCGATATGGGGAAACAGAGGCGGGGATTCAGAGGCGTGGAAACAGAGGCGGGGAATCAGATATGGGGAATCAGAGGTGGGGAATCAGAGGTTGGGAATCAGAGGCAGGGAATCAGAGGCTGGGAATCAGATGCAGGGAATCAGATGTGCGGAATCAGAGATGGGGAATCAGAGGCAGGGAATCAGAATCAGAAGCGGGGAATCAGAGGCCTGGAATCAGATGCTGGGAATAAGAGGCCGGGAATCAGAGGTGGGGAATCAGAGTCCGGGAATCAGAGATTGGGATTAAAAGGCGGGGAATGAGATATGGAGAATCAGAGGCGGGGAATCAGAGGCGGGGAAACAGAGGTGGGGAAACAGATATGGGGAATCAGTGGTGGCGAATCAAAGGCGGTGAATCAGAGATGGGGAATCAGAGGCGGGGAATCAGAGGCAGGGAATCAAACACGGGGAATCAGAGGCGGGGAATCAGAGCTGGGGAATCAGAGGCGGGGAATCAGAGTTGGGGAATCAGAGGCGGGGAATCAGATATGGGGAAACAGGGGCGGGGAATCAGAGGCGGGGAAACAGAGGCGGGGAATCAGATATGGGGAATCAGAGGTGTGGAATCAGAGGTTGGGAATCAGAGGCAGGGAATCAGAGGCTGGGAATCAGATGCAGGGAATCAGATGTGCGGAATCAGAGATGGGGAATCAGAGGCAGGGAATCAGAATCAGAAGCGGGGAATCAGAGGCCTGGAATCAGATGCTGGGAATAAGAGGCCGGGAATCAGAGGTGGGGAATCAGAGTCCGGGAATCAGAGATTGGGATTAAAAGGCGGGGAATGAGATATGGAGAATCAGAGGCGGGGAATCAGAGGCGGGGATACAGAGGTGGGGAATCAGATATGGGGAATCAGTGGTGGCGAATCAAAGGCGGTGAATCAGAGATGGGGAATCAGAGGCGGGGAATCAGAGGCAGGGAATCAAACACGGGGAATCAGAGGCGGGGAATCAGAGCTGGGGAATCAGAGGCGGGGAATCAGATTTGGGGAATCAGAGGCGGGGAATCAGATATGGGGAAACAGGGGCGGGGAATCAGAGGCGGGGAAACAGAGGCGGGGAATCAGATATGGGGAATCAGAGGTGTGGAATCAGAGGTTGGGAATCAGAGGCAGGGAATCAGAGGCGGGGAATCAGAGGCGGGGAAACAGAGGCAGGGAATCAGATCTGGGGAATCAGTGGCGGGGAAGTAGAGTTGGGGAATCAGAGGCGGGGAATCAGAGGCGGGGAAACAGAGGCGGGGAATCAAACACGGGGAATCAGAGGTGGGGAATCAGAGGTTGGGAATCAGAGGCAGGGAATCAGAGGCGGGGAATCAGAGGCGGGGAATCAGAGGCAGGGAATCAGATGTGCGGAATCGGAGATGGGGAATCAGATGCAAGAAATCAGAGGCGGGGAATCAGAGGCGGGGAATCAGAGGCCGGGAATCAGATATGGTGAAACAGAGGCGGGGAATCAGAGGCGGGGAAACAGAGGCGGGGAATCAGATATGGGGAATCAGAGGTGGGGAATCAGAGTTTGGGAATCAGAGGCATGGAATCAGAGGCTTGGAATCAGATGCAGGGAATCAGATGCGGGGAATCAGAGGCGGGGAATCAGAGCTGTGGAATCAGAGGTGGTGAATCAGAGTTGGGGAATCAGAGGCGGGGACTTAGATATTGGGAAACAGAGGCGGGGAATCAGAGGCGAGGAAACAGAGGCGGGGAATCAGAAATGGGGAATCAGAGGTTGGGAATCAGAGGCAGGGGATCAGATGTGCGGAATCAGAGATGGGGAATCAAAGGCAGGGAATCAGAATCAGAAGCAGGGAATCAGAGGCCGGGAATCAGAGGCCGGAATCAGATGCCGGGAATAAGAGGCCGGGAATCAGAGGTGGGGAATCAGAGTCCGGGAATCAGAGATGGGGATTCAGAGGCGGGGAATGAGATATGGGGAATCAGAGGCGGGGAATCAGAGGCGGGGAAACAGAGGCGGGGAATCAGATATGGGGAATCAAAGGTAGGGAATCAGGGGCGGGGTATCAGTGGCAGGGAATCAGAGGCGGGAAATCAGAGGCCGGGAATCAGAGGCGGTGAATCAGAGGCGGTGAATCAGAGGCAGGGAATCGGATGTGCGGAATCAGAGATGGGGAATCAGAGGTGGGGAATCAGAGGCGGTGAATCAGACATGGGTAATCAGAGGCGGGGAATCAGAGGCAGGAAATCAGACACTGGGAATCAGAGGCGGGGAATTAGAGCTGGGGAATTAGATGCAGGGAATCAGAGTTGGGGATTCAGAGGCGGGGAATCAGATATGGGGAAATAGAGGTGGGGAACCAGAGTTGGGCAAATAGAGGCGGGGAATCCGATATGGGGAAACAGAGGTGGGGATTCAGAGGCGTGGAAACAGAGGCAGGGAATCAGATATGGGGAATCAGAGGTGGGGAATCAGAGGTTGGGAATCAGAGGCAGGGAATCAGAGGCTGGGAATCAGATGCAGGGAATCAGATGCGGGGATCAGAGGCGGGGAATCAGAGCTGGGGAATCAGAGGTGGCGAATCAGAGTTGGGGAATCAGAGGCGGGGACTTAGATATGGGGAAACAGAGGCGGGGAATCAGAGGCGGGAGACAGAGGCGGGGAATCAGATATTGTGAATCAGAGATGGGGAATCAGAGGCAGGGAATCAGAATCAGAAGCGGGGAATCAGAGGCCTGGAATCAGATGCTTGGAATAAGAGGCCGGGAATCAGAGATTGGGATTAAAAGGCGGGGAATGAGATATGGAGAATCAGAGGCGGGGAATCAGAGGCGGGGAAACAGAGGTGGGGAATCAGATATGGGGAATCAGAGGTGGCGAATCAAAGGCGGTGAATCAGAGATGGGGAATCAGAGGCAGGGAATCAGAGGCAGGGAATCAAACACGGGGAATCAGAGGCGGGGAATCAGAGCTGGGGAATCAGAGGCGGGGAATCAGAGTTGGGGAATCAAAGGCGGGGAATCAGATATGGGGAAACAGGGGCGGGGAATCAGAGGCGGGGAAACAGAGGCGGGGAATCAGATATGGGGAATCAGTGGCGGGGAAGTAGAGTTGGGGAATCAGAGGCAGGGAATCAGAGGCGGGGAAACAGAGGCGGGGAATCAGAGGCGGGGAATCAGAGGCGGGGAATCAGAGCTGTGGAATCAGAGGTGGGGAATCAGAGTTGGGGAATCAGAGGCGGGGAATCAGAGGCGGGGAATCAGAGGCAGGGAATCAGATGTGCGGAATCGGAGATGGGGAATCAGATGCAAGAAATCAGAGGCGGGGAATCAGAGGCGGGGAATCAGAGGCCGGGAATCAGATATGGTGAAACAGAGGCGGGGAATCAGAGGCGGGGAAGCAGAGGCGGGGAATCAGATATGGGGAATCAGAGGTGGGGAATCAGAGTTTGGGAATCAGAGGCAGGGAATCAGAGGCTTGGAATCAGATGCAGGGAATCAGATGCGGGGAATCAGAGGCGGGGAATCAGAGCTGTGGAATCAGAGGTGGGGAATCAGAGTTGGGGAATCAGAGGCGGGGACTTAGATATTGGGAAACAGAGGCGGGGAATCAGAGGCGGGGAAACAGAGGCGGGGAATCAGAAATGGGGAATCAGAGGTTGGGAATCAGAGGCAGGGGATCAGATGTGCGGAATCAGAGATGGGGAATCAAAGGCAGGGAATCAGAATCAGAAGCAGGGAATCAGAGGCCGGGAATCAGAGGCCGGAATCAGATGCCGGGAATAAGAGGCCGGGAATCAGAGGTGGGGAATCAGAGTCCGGGAATCAGAGATGGGGATTCAGAGGCGGGGAATGAGATATGGGGAATCAGAGGCTGGGAATCAGACGGGGGGAATCAAAGGCGGGGAATCAGAGCTGGGGAATCAGAGGCAGGGAATCAGAGTTGGGGATTCAGAGGCGGGGAATCAGATATGGGGAAACAGAGGCGGGGAATCAGAGGCGGGCAAACAGAGGCGGGGAATTAGATATGGGGAATCAGAGGTGGGGAATCAGAGGTGGTGAATCAGAGATGGGGAATCACAGGCGGGGAATCAGAGGCAGGGAATAGAACGCGGGGAATCAGAGGCAGGGAATCAGAGCTGGGGAATCAGAGGCGGGGAATCATAGTGGGAATCAGAGGCGGGGAATCAGATATGGGGAAACAGAGGCGGGGAATCAGAGGCGGGGAAACAGAGGCGGGGAATCAGATATGGGGAATAGGATGCGGGGAATCAGAGGCGGGGAATCAGAGCTGGGGAATCAGAGGCGGGGAATCAGAGTTGGTGCATCAGAGGTGGGGAATTAGATATGGGGAAACAGAGGCGGGGAATCAGAGGCGGGGAAACAGAGGCGGGGAATCAGATATGGGGAATCAGAGGTGGGGAATCAGAGGCAGGGAATCAGATGTGCGGAATCAGAGATGGGGAATCAGAGGCAGGGAATCAGAATCAGAAGCGGGGAATCAGAGGCCTGGAATCAGATGCTGGGAATAAGAGGCCGGGAATCAGAGGTGGGGAATCAGAGTCCGGGAATCAGAGATTGGGATTAAAAGGCGGGGAATGAGATATGGAGATTCAGAGGCGGGGAATCAGAGGCGTGGAAACAGAGGTGGGGAATCAGATATGGGGAATCAGTGGTGGCGAATCAGAGGCGGGGAATCAGAGGCAGGGAATCAAACACGGGGAATCAGAGGCGGGGAATCAGAGCTGGGGAATCAGAGGCGGGGAATCAGAGTTGGGGAATCAGAGGTGGGGAATCAGATATGGGGAAACAGGGTCGGGGAATCAGAGGCGGGGAAACAGAGGCGGGGAATCAGATATGGGGAATCAGAGGTGTGGAATCAGAGGTTGGGAATCAGAGGCAGGGAATCAGAGGCGGGGAAACAGAGGCAGGGAATCAGATCTGGGGAATCAGTGGCGGGGAAGTAGAGTTGGGGAATCAGAGGCGGGGAATCAGAGGCAGGGAAACAGAGGCGGGGAATCAAACACGGGGAATCAGAGGTGGGGAATCAGAGGTTGGGAATCAGAGGCAGGGAATCAGAGGCGGGGAATCAGAGGCGGGGAATCAGAGGCAGGGAATCAGATGTGCGGAATCGGAGATGGGGAATCAGATGCAAGAAATCAGAGGCGGGGAATCAGAGGCGGGGAATCAGAGGCCGGGAATCAGATATGGTGAAACAGAGGCGGGGAATCAGAGGCGGGGAAACAGAGGCGGGGAATCAGATATGGGGAATCAGAGGTGGGGAATCAGAGTTTGGGAATCAGAGGCATGGAATCAGAGGCTTGGAATCAGATGCAGGGAATCAGATGCGGGGAATCAGAGGCGGGGAATCAGAGCTGTGGAATCAGAGGTGGTGAATCAGAGTTGGGGAATCAGAGGCGGGGACTTAGATATTGGGAAACAGAGGCGGGGAATCAGAGGCGAGGAAACAGAGGCGGGGAATCAGAAATGAGGAATCAGAGGTTGGGAATCAGAGGCAGGGGATCAGAATCAGAAGCAGGGAATCAGAGGCCGGGAATCAGAGGCCGGAATCAGATGCCGGGAATAAGAGGCCGGGAATCAGAGGTGGGGAATCAGAGTCCGGGAATCAGAGATGGGGATTCAGAGGCGGGGAATGAGATATGGGGAATCAGAGGCGGGGAATCAGAGGCGGGGAAACAGAGGCGGGGAATCAGATATGGGGAATCAAAGGTAGGGAATCAGGGGCGGGGTATCAGTGGCAGGGAATCAGAGGCGGGAAATCAGAGGCCGGGAATCAGAGGCGGTGAATCAGAGGCGGTGAATCAGAGGCAGGGAATCGGATGTGAGGAATCAGAGATGGGGAATCAGAGGTGGGGAATCAGAGGCGGTGAATCAGACATGGGTAATCAGAGGCGGGGAATCAGAGGCAGGAAATCAGACACGGGGAATCAGAGGCGGGGAATTAGAGCTGGGGAATTAGATGCAGGGAATCAGAGTTGGGGATTCAGAGGCGGGGAATCAGATATGGGGAAATAGAGGTGGGGAACCAGAGTTGGGCAAATAGAGGCGGGGAATCCGATATGGGGAAACAGTGGCGGGGATTCAGAGGCGTGGAAACAGAGGCGGGGAATCAGATATGGGGAATCAGAGGTGGGGAATCAGAGGTTGGGAATCAGAGGCAGGGAATCAGAGGCTGGGAATCAGATGCAGGGAATCAGATGTGCGGAATCAGAGATGGGGAATCAGAGGCAGGGAATCAGAATCAGAAGCGGGGAATCAGAGGCCTGGAATCAGATGCTGGGAATAAGAGGCCGGGAATCAGAGGTGGGGAATCAGAGTCCGGGAATCAGAGATTGGGATTAAAAGGCGGGGAATGAGATATGGAGAATCAGAGGCGGGGAATCAGAGGCGGGGAAACAGAGGTGGGGAAACAGATATGGGGAATCAGTGGTGGCGAATCAAAGGCGGTGAATCAGAGATGGGGAATCAGAGGCGGGGAATCAGAGGCAGGGAATCAAACCCGGGGAATCAGAGGCGGGGAATCAGAGCTGGGGAATCAGAGGCGGGGAATCAGAGTTGGGGAATCAGAGGCGGGGAATCAGATATGGGGAAACAGGGGCGGGGAATCAGAGGCGGGGAAACAGAGGCGGGGAATCAGATATGGGGAATCAGAGGTGTGGAATCAGAGGTTGGGAATCAGAGGCAGGGAATCAGAGGCGGGGAAACAGAGGCAGGGAATCAGATCTGGGGAATCAGTGGTGGGGAAGTAGAGTTGGGGAATCAGAGGCGGGGAATCAGAGGCGGGGAAACAGAGGCGGGGAATCAAACACGGGGAATCAGAGGTGGGGAATCAGAGGTTGGGAATCAGAGGCAGGGAATCAGAGGCGGGGAATCAGAGGCGGGGAATCAGAGGCAGGGAATCAGATGTGCGGAATCGGAGATGGGGAATCAGATGCAAGAAATCAGAGGCGGGGAATCAGAGGCGGGGAATCAGAGGCCGGGAATCAGATATGGTGAAACAGAGGCGGGGAATCAGAGGCGGGGAAACAGAGGCGGGGAATCAGATATGGGGAATCAGAGGTGGGGAATCAGAGTTTGGGAATCAGAGGCATGGAATCAGAGGCTTGGAATCAGATGCAGGGAATCAGATGCGGGGAATCAGAGGCGGGGAATCAGAGCTGTGGAATCAGAGGTAGTGAATCAGAGTTGGGGAATCAGAGGCGGGGACTTAGATATTGGGAAACAGAGGCGGGGAATCAGAGGCGAGGAAACAGAGGCGGGGAATCAGAAATGGGGAATCAGAGGTTGGGAATCAGAGGCAGGGGATCAGATGTGCGGAATCAGAGATGGGGAATCAAAGGCAGGGAATCAGAATCAGAAGCAGGGAATCAGAGGCCGGGGATCAGAGGCCGGAATCAGATGCCGGGAATAAGAGGCCGGGAATCAGAGGTGGGGAATCAGAGTCCGGGAATCAGAGATGGGGATTCAGAGGCGGGGAATGAGATATGGGGAATCAGAGGCGGGGAATCAGAGGCGGGGAATCAGAGGCGGGGAATCAGATATGGGGAATCAAAGGTAGGGAATCAGGGGCGGGGTATCAGTGGCAGGGAATCAGAGGCGGGAAATCAGAGGCCGGGAATCAGAGGCGGTGAATCAGAGGCGGTGAATCAGAGGCAGGGAATCGGATGTGCGGAATCAGAGATGGGGAATCAGAGGTGGGGAATCAGAGGCGGTGAATCAGACATGGGTAATCAGAGGCGGGGAATCAGAGGCAGGAAATCAGACACGGGGAATCAGAGGCGGGGAATTAGAGCTGGGGAATTAGATGCAGGGAATCAGAGTTGGGGATTCAGAGGCGGGGAATCAGATATGGGGAAATAGAGGTGGGGAACCAGAGTTGGGCAAATAGAGGCGGGGAATCCGATATGGGGAAACAGAGGCGGGGATTCAGAGGCGTGGAAACAGAGGCGGGGAATCAGATATGGGGAATCAGAGGTGGGGAATCAGAGGTTGGGAATCAGAGGCAGGGAATCAGAGGCTGGGAATCAGATGCAGGGAATCAGATGCGGGGATCAGAGGCGGGGAATCAGAGCTGGGGAATCAGAGGTGGGGAATCAGAGTTGGGGAATCAGAGGCGGGGACTTAGATATGGGGATACAGAGGCGGGGAATAGAGGCGGGAAACAGAGGCGGGGAATCAGATATTGTGAATCAGAGGTGGGGAATCAGAGGCAGGGAATCAGATGTGCGGAATCAGAGATGGGGAATCAGAGGCAGGGAATCAGAATCAGAAGCAGGGAATAAGACGCGGGGAATCAGAGGCGGGGAATCAGAGCTGGGGAAGCAGAGGCAGTGCATCAGAGGCAGGGAATCAGAGGCTGGGAATCAGATGCAGGGAATCAGATGCGGGGATCAGAGGCGGGGAATCAGAGCTGGGGAATCAGAGGTGGGGAATCAGAGTTGGGGAATCAGAGGCGGGGACTTAGATATGGGGAAACAGAGGCGGGGAATCAGAGGCGGGAAACAGAGGCGGGGAATCAGATATTGTGAATCAGAGGTGGGGAATCAGAGGCAGGGAATCAGATGTGCGGAATCAGAGATGGGGAATCAGAGGCAGGGAATCAGAATCAGAAGCAGGGAATAAGACGCGGGGAATCAGAGGCGGGGAATCAGAGCTGGGGAAGCAGAGGCAGTGAATCAGAGGCTGGGATTCAGAGGCAGGGAATCGGATGTGCGGAATCAGAGATGGGGAATCAGAGGTGGGGAATCAGAGGCGGTGAATCAGACATGGGTAATCAGAGGCGGGGAATCAGAGGCAGGGAATCGGATGTGCGGAATCAGAGATGGGGAATCAGAGGTGGGGAATCAGAGGCGGTGAATCAGACATGGGTAATCAGAGGCGGGGAATCAGAGGCAGGAAATCAGACACGGGGAATCAGAGGCGGGGAATTAGAGCTGGGGAATTAGATGCAGGGAATCAGAGTTGGGGATTCAGAGGCGGGGAATCAGATATGGGGAAATAGAGGTGGGGAACCAGAGTTGGGCAAATAGAGGCGGGGAATCCGATATGGGGAAACAGAGGCGGGGATTCAGAGGCGTGGAAACAGAGGCGGGGAATCAGATATGGGGAATCAGAGGTGGGGAATCAGAGGTTGGGAATCAGAGGCAGGGAATCAGAGGCTGGGAATCAGATGCAGGGAATCAGATGTGCGGAATCAGAGATGGGGAATCAGAGGCAGGGAATCAGAATCAGAAGCGGGGAATCAGAGGCCTGGAATCAGATGCTGGGAATAAGAGGCCGGGAATCAGAGGTGGGGAATCAGAGTCCGGGAATCAGAGATTGGGATTAAAAGGCGGGGAATGAGATATGGAGAATCAGAGGCGGGGAATCAGAGGCGGGGAAACAGAGGTGGGGAAACAGATATGGGGAATCAGTGGTGGCGAACCAAAGGCGGTGAATCAGAGATGGGGAATCAGAGGCGGGGAATCAGAGGCAGGGAATCAAACACGGGGAATCAGAGGCGGGGAATCAGAGCTGGGGAATCAGAGGCGGGGAATCAGAGTTGGGGAATCAGAGGCGGGGAATCAGATATGGGGAAACAGGGGCGGGGAATCAGAGGCGGGTAAACAGAGGCGGGGAATCAGATATGGGGAATCAGAGGTGTGGAATCAGAGGTTGGGAATCAGAGGCAGGGAATCAGAGGCGGGGAAACAGAGGCAGGGAATCAGATCTGGGGAATCAGTGGCGGGGAAGTAGAGTTGGGGAATCAGAGGCGGGGAATCAGAGGCGGGGAAACAGAGGCGGGGAATCAAACACGGGGAATCAGAGGTGGGGAATCAGAGGTTGGGAATCAGAGGCAGGGAATCAGAGGCGGGGAATCAGAGGCCGGGAATCAGAGGCAGGGAATCAGATGTGCGGAATCGGAGATGGGGAATCACATGCAAGAAATCAGAGGCGGGGAATCAGAGGCGGGGAATCAGAGGCCGGGAATCAGATATGGTGAAACAGAGGCGGGGAATCAGAGGCGGGGAAACAGAGGCGGGGAATCAGATATGGGGAATCAGAGGTGGGGAATCAGAGTTTGGGAATCAGAGGCATGGAATCAGAGGCTTGGAATCAGATGCAGGGAATCAGATGCGGGGAATCAGAGGCGGGGAATCAGAGCTGTGGAATCAGAGGTGTTGAATCAGAGTTGGGGAATCAGAGGCGGGGACTTAGATATTGGGAAACAGAGGCGGGGAATCAGAGGCGAGGAAACAGAGGCGGGGAATCAGAAATGGGGAATCAGAGGTTGGGAATCAGAGGCAGGGGATCAGATGTGCGGAATCAGAGATGGGGAATCAGAGGCAGGGAATCAGAATCAGAAGCAGGGAATAAGACGCGGGGAATCAGAGGCGGGGAATCAGAGCTGGGGAAGCAGAGGCAGTGAATCAGAGGCTGGGATTCAGAGGCAGGGAATCGGATGTGCGGAATCAGAGATGGGGAATCAGAGGTGGGGAATCAGAGGCGGTGAATCAGACATGGGTAATCAGAGGCGGGGAATCAGAGGCAGGAAATCAGACACGGGGAATCAGAGGCGGGGAATCAGAGCTGGGAAATTAGAGGCAGGGAATCAGAGTTGGGGATTCAGAGGCGGGGAATCAGATATGGGGAAACAGAGGCGGGGAATCAGAGGCGGGGACTTAGATATGGGGAATCAGAGGCGGGGAATCAGATATGGGGAAACAGGGGCGGGGAATCAGAGGCGGGGAAACAGAGGCGGGGAATCAGATATGGGGAATCAGAGGTGTGGAATCAGATGTTGGGAATCAGAGGCAGGGAAACAGAGGCGGGGAAACAGAGGCGGGGAATCAGATATGGGGAATCAGAGGTGGCGAATCAAAGGCGGTGAAACAGAGATGGGGAATCAGGGCAGGGAATCAGAGGCAGGGAAACAAACACGGGGAATCAGAGCTGGGGAATCAGAGGCGGGGAATTAGAGTTGGGGAATCAGAGGAGGGGAATCAGAGGCGGGGAAACGGAGGCGGAGAATCAGATATGGGGAATCAGAGGTGGGGAATCAGAGGTTGGGAATCAGAGGCAGGGAATCAGAGGCGGGAATCAGAGGCAGGGAATCAGAGGCAGGGAATCAGATGTGCGGAATCGGAGATGGGGAATCAGAGGCAGGGAATCAGAGGCGGGGAATCAGAGGTGGGGAATCAGAGGCCGGGAATCAGATATGGGGAAACAGAGGCGGGGAATCAGAGGCGGGGAATCAGAGGCAGGGAATCAGATGTGCGGAATCGGAGATGGGGAATCAGATGCAAGAAATCAGAGGCGGGGAATCAGAGGCGGGGAATCAGAGGCCGGGAATCAGATATGGTGAAACAGAGGCGGGGAATCAGAGGCGGGGAAACAGAGGCGGGGAATCAGATATGGGGAATCAGAGGTGGGGAATCAGAGTTTGGGAATCAGAGGCATGGAATCAGAGGCTTGGAATCAGATGCAGGGAATCAGATGCGGGGAATCAGAGGCGGGGAATCAGAGCTGTGGAATCAGAGGTAGTGAATCAGAGTTGGGGAATCAGAGGCGGGGACTTAGATATTGGGAAACAGAGGCGGGGAATCAGAGGCGAGGAAACAGAGGCGGGGAATCAGAAATGGGGAATCAGAGGTTGGGAATCAGAGGCAGGGGATCAGATGTGCGGAATCAGAGATGGGGAATCAAAGGCAGGGAATCAGAATCAGAAGCAGGGAATCAGAGGCCGGGGATCAGAGGCCGGAATCAGATGCCGGGAATAAGAGGCCGGGAATCAGAGGTGGGGAATCAGAGTCCGGGAATCAGAGATGGGGATTCAGAGGCGGGGAATGAGATATGGGGAATCAGAGGCGGGGAATCAGAGGCGGGGAATCAGAGGCGGGGAATCAGATATGGGGAATCAAAGGTAGGGAATCAGGGGCGGGGTATCAGTGGCAGGGAATCAGAGGCGGGAAATCAGAGGCCGGGAATCAGAGGCGGTGAATCAGAGGCGGTGAATCAGAGGCAGGGAATCGGATGTGCGGAATCAGAGATGGGGAATCAGAGGTGGGGAATCAGAGGCGGTGAATCAGACATGGGTAATCAGAGGCGGGGAATCAGAGGCAGGAAATCAGACACGGGGAATCAGAGGCGGGGAATTAGAGCTGGGGAATTAGATGCAGGGAATCAGAGTTGGGGATTCAGAGGCGGGGAATCAGATATGGGGAAATAGAGGTGGGGAACCAGAGTTGGGCAAATAGAGGCGGGGAATCCGATATGGGGAAACAGAGGCGGGGATTCAGAGGCGTGGAAACAGAGGCGGGGAATCAGATATGGGGAATCAGAGGTGGGGAATCAGAGGTTGGGAATCAGAGGCAGGGAATCAGAGGCTGGGAATCAGATGCAGGGAATCAGATGCGGGGATCAGAGGCGGGGAATCAGAGCTGGGGAATCAGAGGTGGGGAATCAGAGTTGGGGAATCAGAGGCGGGGACTTAGATATGGGGATACAGAGGCGGGGAATAGAGGCGGGAAACAGAGGCGGGGAATCAGATATTGTGAATCAGAGGTGGGGAATCAGAGGCAGGGAATCAGATGTGCGGAATCAGAGATGGGGAATCAGAGGCAGGGAATCAGAATCAGAAGCAGGGAATAAGACGCGGGGAATCAGAGGCGGGGAATCAGAGCTGGGGAAGCAGAGGCAGTGCATCAGAGGCAGGGAATCAGAGGCTGGGAATCAGATGCAGGGAATCAGATGCGGGGATCAGAGGCGGGGAATCAGAGCTGGGGAATCAGAGGTGGGGAATCAGAGTTGGGGAATCAGAGGCGGGGACTTAGATATGGGGAAACAGAGGCGGGGAATCAGAGGCGGGAAACAGAGGCGGGGAATCAGATATTGTGAATCAGAGGTGGGGAATCAGAGGCAGGGAATCAGATGTGCGGAATCAGAGATGGGGAATCAGAGGCAGGGAATCAGAATCAGAAGCAGGGAATAAGACGCGGGGAATCAGAGGCGGGGAATCAGAGCTGGGGAAGCAGAGGCAGTGAATCAGAGGCTGGGATTCAGAGGCAGGGAATCGGATGTGCGGAATCAGAGATGGGGAATCAGAGGTGGGGAATCAGAGGCGGTGAATCAGACATGGGTAATCAGAGGCGGGGAATCAGAGGCAGGGAATCGGATGTGCGGAATCAGAGATGGGGAATCAGAGGTGGGGAATCAGAGGCGGTGAATCAGACATGGGTAATCAGAGGCGGGGAATCAGAGGCAGGAAATCAGACACGGGGAATCAGAGGCGGGGAATTAGAGCTGGGGAATTAGATGCAGGGAATCAGAGTTGGGGATTCAGAGGCGGGGAATCAGATATGGGGAAATAGAGGTGGGGAACCAGAGTTGGGCAAATAGAGGCGGGGAATCCGATATGGGGAAACAGAGGCGGGGATTCAGAGGCGTGGAAACAGAGGCGGGGAATCAGATATGGGGAATCAGAGGTGGGGAATCAGAGGTTGGGAATCAGAGGCAGGGAATCAGAGGCTGGGAATCAGATGCAGGGAATCAGATGTGCGGAATCAGAGATGGGGAATCAGAGGCAGGGAATCAGAATCAGAAGCGGGGAATCAGAGGCCTGGAATCAGATGCTGGGAATAAGAGGCCGGGAATCAGAGGTGGGGAATCAGAGTCCGGGAATCAGAGATTGGGATTAAAAGGCGGGGAATGAGATATGGAGAATCAGAGGCGGGGAATCAGAGGCGGGGAAACAGAGGTGGGGAAACAGATATGGGGAATCAGTGGTGGCGAACCAAAGGCGGTGAATCAGAGATGGGGAATCAGAGGCGGGGAATCAGAGGCAGGGAATCAAACACGGGGAATCAGAGGCGGGGAATCAGAGCTGGGGAATCAGAGGCGGGGAATCAGAGTTGGGGAATCAGAGGCGGGGAATCAGATATGGGGAAACAGGGGCGGGGAATCAGAGGCGGGTAAACAGAGGCGGGGAATCAGATATGGGGAATCAGAGGTGTGGAATCAGAGGTTGGGAATCAGAGGCAGGGAATCAGAGGCGGGGAAACAGAGGCAGGGAATCAGATCTGGGGAATCAGTGGCGGGGAAGTAGAGTTGGGGAATCAGAGGCGGGGAATCAGAGGCGGGGAAACAGAGGCGGGGAATCAAACACGGGGAATCAGAGGTGGGGAATCAGAGGTTGGGAATCAGAGGCAGGGAATCAGAGGCGGGGAATCAGAGGCCGGGAATCAGAGGCAGGGAATCAGATGTGCGGAATCGGAGATGGGGAATCACATGCAAGAAATCAGAGGCGGGGAATCAGAGGCGGGGAATCAGAGGCCGGGAATCAGATATGGTGAAACAGAGGCGGGGAATCAGAGGCGGGGAAACAGAGGCGGGGAATCAGATATGGGGAATCAGAGGTGGGGAATCAGAGTTTGGGAATCAGAGGCATGGAATCAGAGGCTTGGAATCAGATGCAGGGAATCAGATGCGGGGAATCAGAGGCGGGGAATCAGAGCTGTGGAATCAGAGGTGTTGAATCAGAGTTGGGGAATCAGAGGCGGGGACTTAGATATTGGGAAACAGAGGCGGGGAATCAGAGGCGAGGAAACAGAGGCGGGGAATCAGAAATGGGGAATCAGAGGTTGGGAATCAGAGGCAGGGGATCAGATGTGCGGAATCAGAGATGGGGAATCAGAGGCAGGGAATCAGAATCAGAAGCAGGGAATAAGACGCGGGGAATCAGAGGCGGGGAATCAGAGCTGGGGAAGCAGAGGCAGTGAATCAGAGGCTGGGATTCAGAGGCAGGGAATCGGATGTGCGGAATCAGAGATGGGGAATCAGAGGTGGGGAATCAGAGGCGGTGAATCAGACATGGGTAATCAGAGGCGGGGAATCAGAGGCAGGAAATCAGACACGGGGAATCAGAGGCGGGGAATCAGAGCTGGGAAATTAGAGGCAGGGAATCAGAGTTGGGGATTCAGAGGCGGGGAATCAGATATGGGGAAACAGAGGCGGGGAATCAGAGGCGGGGACTTAGATATGGGGAATCAGAGGCGGGGAATCAGATATGGGGAAACAGGGGCGGGGAATCAGAGGCGGGGAAACAGAGGCGGGGAATCAGATATGGGGAATCAGAGGTGTGGAATCAGATGTTGGGAATCAGAGGCAGGGAAACAGAGGCGGGGAAACAGAGGCGGGGAATCAGATATGGGGAATCAGAGGTGGCGAATCAAAGGCGGTGAAACAGAGATGGGGAATCAGGGCAGGGAATCAGAGGCAGGGAAACAAACACGGGGAATCAGAGCTGGGGAATCAGAGGCGGGGAATTAGAGTTGGGGAATCAGAGGAGGGGAATCAGAGGCGGGGAAACGGAGGCGGAGAATCAGATATGGGGAATCAGAGGTGGGGAATCAGAGGTTGGGAATCAGAGGCAGGGAATCAGAGGCGGGAATCAGAGGCAGGGAATCAGAGGCAGGGAATCAGATGTGCGGAATCGGAGATGGGGAATCAGAGGCAGGGAATCAGAGGCGGGGAATCAGAGGTGGGGAATCAGAGGCCGGGAATCAGATATGGGGAAACAGAGGCGGGGAATCAGAGGCGGGGAAACAGAGGCGGGGAATCAGATATGGGGAATCAGAGGTGGGGAATCAGAGGTTGGGAATCAGAGGCAGGTAATCAGAGGCTTGGAATCAGATGCAGGGAATCAGATGCGGGGAATCAGAGGCGGGGAATCAGAGCTGGGGAATCAGAGGTGGGGAATCAGAGTTGGGGAATCAGAGGCGGGGACTTAGATATTGAGAAACAGAGGCGGGGAATCAGAGGCGGGGAAACAGAGGCGGGGAATCAGATATGGGGAATCAGAGGTGGGGAATCAGAGGCAGGGAATCAGATGTACGGAATCAGAGATGGGGAATCAGAGGCAGGGAATCAGAATCAGAAGCAGGGAATCAGAGGCCGGGAATCAGAGGCCGGAATCAGATGCCGGGAATAAGAGGCCGGGAATCAGAGGTGGGGAATCAGAGTCCGGGAATCAGAGATGGGGATTCAGAGGCGGGGAATGAGATATGGGGAATCAGAGGCGGGGAATCAGAGGCGGTGAAACAGAGGCGGGGAATCAGATATGGGGAATCAGAGGTGGGGAATCTGGGGCGGGGTATCAGTGGCAGGGAATCAGAGGCGGGTATTCAGAGGCCGGGAATCAGAGGCGGTGAATCAGAGGCGGGGAATCAGAGGCAGGGAATCGGATGTGCGGATTCAGAGATGGGGAATCAGAGGTGGGGAATCAGAGGCGGTGAATCAGACATGGGTAATCAGAGGCGGGGAATCAGAGGACGGAAATCAGACACTGGGAATCAGAGGCGGGGAATCAGAGCTGGGGAATTAGATGCAGGGAATCAGAGTTGGGGATTCAGAGGCGGGGAATCAGATATGGGGAAACAGAGGTGGGGAATCAGAGGTGGGCAAATAGATGCGGGGAATCTGATATGGGGAAACAGAGGCGGGGAATCAGAGGCGTGGAAACAGATGCGGGGAATCAGATATGGGGAATCAGAGGTGGGGAATCAGAGGTTGGGAATCAGAGGCAGGGAATCAGAGGCTGGGAATCAGATGCAGGGAATCAGATGCGGGTATCAGAGGCGGGGAATCAGAGCTGGGGAATCAGAGGTGGGGAATCAGAGTTGGGGAATCAGAGGCGGGGACTTAGATATGAGGAAACAGAGGCGGGGAATCAGAGGCGGGGAAACAGAGGCAGGGAATCAGATATGGGGAATCAGAGGTGGGGAATCAGAGGCAGGGAATCAGATGTGCGGAATCAGAGATGGGGAATCAGAGGCAGGGAATCAGAATCAGAAGCAGGGAATAAGACGCGGGGAATCAGAGGCGGGGAATCAGAGCTGGGGAAGCAGAGGCAGTGAATCAGAGGCGGGGAATCAGAGGCAGGGAATCGGATGTGCGGAATCAGAGATGGGGAATCAGAGGTGGGGAATCAGAGGCGGTGAATCAGACATGGGTAATCAGGGGCGGGGAATCAGAGGCAGGAAATCAGACACGTGGAATCAGAGGCTGGAAATCAGAGCTGGGAAATTAGAGGCAGGGAATCAGAGTTGGGGATTCAGAGGCGGGGAATCAGATATGGGGAAACAGAGGCGGGGAATCAGAGGCGGGAAAATAGAGGCGGGGAATCAGATATGGGGAAACAGAGGCGGGGAATCAGAGGCGGGGAAACAGAGGCGGGGAATCAGATATGGGGAATCAGAGGTGGGGAATCAGAGGTTGGGAATCAGAGGCAGGGAATCAGAGGCTGGGAATCAGATGCAGGGAATCAGATGCGGGGAATCAGAGGCGGGGAATCAGAGCTGGAGTATCAGAGGTGGGGAATCAAAGTTGGGGAATCAGAGGCGGGGACTTAGATATGGGGAATCAGATATGGGGAAACAGGGGCGGGGAATCAGAGGCGGGGAATCAGAGGCGGGGAATCAGATATGGGGAATCAGAGGTGGCGAATCAAAGGCGGTGAAGCAGAGATGGGGAATCAGGGCAGGGAATCAGAGGCAGGGAATCAAACACGGGGAATCAGAGCTGGGGAATCAGAGGCGGGGAATTAGAGTTGTGGAATCAGAGGAGGGGAATCAGAGGCGGGGAAACAGAGGCGGGGAATCAGATATGGGGAATCAGAGGTGGGGAATCAGAGGTTGGGAATCAGAGGCATGGAATCAGAGGCGGGGAATCAGAGGCCGGGAATCAGATATGGGGAAACAGAGGCGGGGAATCAGAGGCCGGGTATCAGAGGCGGGGAATCAGAATCAGAAGCAGGGAATAAGACGCGGGGAATCAGAGGCGGGGAATCAGAGCTGGGGAAGCAGAGGCAGTGAATCAGAGGCGGGGAATCAGAGGCAGGGAATCGGATGTGCGGAATCAGAAATGGGGAATCAGATGTGCGGAATCGGGGATGGGGAATCAGAGGCAGGGAATCAGAGGCGGGGAATCAGAGGTGGGGAATCAGAGGCCGGGAATCAGATATGGGGAAACAGAGGCGGGGAATCAGAGGCGTGGAAACAGATGCGGGGAATCAGATATGGGGAATCAGAGGTGGGGAATCAGAGGTTGGGAATCAGAGGCAGGGAATCAGAGGCTGGGAATCAGATGCAGGGAATCAGATGCGGGTATCAGAGGCGGGGAATCAGAGCTGGGGAATCAGAGGTGGGGAATCAGAGTTGGGGAATCAGAGGTGGGGACTTAGATATGAGGAAACAGAGGCGGGGAATCAGAGGCGGGGAAACAGAGGCAGGGAATCAGATATGGGGATTCAGAGGTGGGGAATCAGAGGCAGGGAATCAGATGTGCGGAATCAGAGATGGGGAATCAGAGGCAGGGAATCAGAATCAGAAGCAGGGAATAAGACGCGGGGAATCAGAGGCGGGGAATCAGAGCTGGGGAAGCAGAGGCAGTGAATCAGAGGCGGGGAATCAGAGGCAGGGAATCGGATGTGCGGAATCAGAGATGGGGAATCAGAGGTGGGGAATCAGAGGCGGTGAATCAGACATGGGTAATCAGGGGCGGGGAATCAGAGGCAGGAAATCAGACACGGGGAATCAGAGGCGGGAAATCAGAGCTGGGAAATTAGAGGCAGGGAATCAGAGTTGGGGATTCAGAGGCGGGGAATCAGATATGGGGAAACAGAGGCGGGGAATCAGAGGCGGGAAAATAGAGGCGGGGAATCAGATATGGGGAAACAGAGGCGGGGAATCAGAGGCGGGGAAACAGAGGCGGGGAATCAGATATGGGGAATCAGAGGTGGGGATCCAGAGTTGGGCAAATAGAGGCGGGGAATCCGATATGGGGAAACAGAGGCGGGGATTCAGAGGCGTGGAAACAGAGGCGGGGAATCAGATATGGGGAATCAGAGGTGGGGAATCAGAGGTTGGGAATCAGAGGCAGGGAATCAGAGGCGAGGAAACAGAGCTGGGGAATCAGAGGCGGTGAATCAGAATTGGGGAATCAGAGATGGGGAATCAGAGATGGTGAATCAGAGGCGGGGAATCAGACGCGGGGAATCAGAGGTGGTGAATCAGAGATGTGGTATCAGAGGCGGGGAATCAGAGGCAGGGAATCAGACGCGGGGAATCAGACGCGGGGAATCATAGCTGGCGAATCAGAGGCGGGGAATCAGAGGTGGTGAATCAGAGGCGGGGAAACAGAGGCGGCAAATCAGATATGGGGAACCAGAGGTGGGGAATCAGAGGTTGTGAATCAGAGATGGGGAATCAGATATGGGGAGTCAGAGGTGGCGAATCAAAGGCGATGAATCAGAGATGGGGAATCAGAGGCCGGGAATCAGAGGCAGGGAATCAAACACGGGGAATCAGAGGCGGGGAATCAGAGCTGGGGAATCAGAGGCGGGGAATCAGAGGTGGGGAATCAGAGGCGGTGAATCAGACATGGGTAATCAGAGGCGGGGAATCAGAGGACGGAAATCAGACACTGGGAATCAGAGGCGGGGAATCAGAGCTGGGGAATTAGATGCAGGGAATCAGAGTTGGGGATTCAGAGGCGGGGAATCAGATATGGGGAAACAGAGGTGGGGAATCAGAGGTGGGCAAATAGATGCGGGGAATCTGATATGGGGAAACAGAGGCGGGGAATCAGAGGCGTGGAAACAAATGCGGGGAATCAGATATGGGGAATCAGAGGTGGGGAATCAGAGGTTGGGAATCAGAGGCAGGGAATCAGAGGCTGGGAATCAGATGCAGGGAATCAGATGCGGGTATCAGAGGCGGGGAATCAGAGCTGGGGAATCAGAGGTGGGGAATCAGAGTTGGGGAATCAGAGGCGGGGACTTAGATATGAGGAAACAGAGGCGGGGAATCAGAGGCGGGGAAACAGAGGCAGGGAATCAGATATGGGGAATCAGAGGTGGGGAATCAGAGGCAGGGAATCAGATGTGCGGAATCAGAGATGGGGAATCAGAGGCAGGGAATCAGAATCAGAAGCAGGGAATAAGACGCGGGGAATCAGAGGCGGGGAATCAGAGCTGGGGAAGCAGAGGCAGTGAATCAGAGGCGGGGAATCAGAGGCAGGGAATCGGATGTGCGGAATCAGAGATGGGGAATCAGAGGTGGGGAATCAGAGGCGGTGAATCAGACATGGGTAATCAGGGGCGGGGAATCAGAGGCAGGAAATCAGACACGGGGAATCAGAGGCGGGAAATCAGAGCTGGGAAATTAGAGGCAGGGAATCAGAGTTGGGGATTCAGAGGCGGGGAATCAGATATGGGGAAACAGAGGCGGGGAATCAGAGGCGGGAAAATAGAGGCGGGGAATCAGATATGGGGAAACAGAGGCGGGGAATCAGAGGCGGGGAAACAGAGGCGGGGAATCAGATATGGGGAATCAGAGGTGGGGATCCAGAGTTGGGCAAATAGAGGCGGGGAATCCGATATGGGGAAACAGAGGCGGGGATTCAGAGGCGTGGAAACAGAGGCGGGGAATCAGATATGGGGAATCAGAGGTGGGGAATCAGAGGTTGGGAATCAGAGGCAGGGAATCAGAGGCTGGGAATCAGATGCAGGGAATCAGATGCGGGGATCAGAGGCGGGGAATCAGAGCTGGGGAATCAGAGGTGGGGAATCAGAGTTGGGGAATCAGAGGCGGGGACTTAGATATGGGGAAACAGAGGCGAGGAATAGAGGCGGGAAATCAGATATTGTGAATCAGAGGTGGGGAATCAGAGGCAGGGAATCAGATGTGCGGAATCAGAGATGGGGAATCAGAGGCAGGGAATCAGAATCAGAAGCAGGGAATAAGACGCGGGGAATCAGAGGCGGGGAATCAGAGCTGGGGAAGCAGAGGCAGTGAATCAGAGGCAGGGAATCAGAGGCTGGGAATCAGATGCAGGGAATCAGATGCGGGGATCTGAGGCGGGGAATCAGAGCTGGGGAATCAGAGGTGGGGAATCAGAGTTGGGGAATCAGAGGCGGGGACTTAGATATGGGGAAACAGAGGCGGGGAATCAGAGGCGGTAAACAGAGGCGGGGAATCAGATATTGTGAATCAGAGGTGGGGAATCAGAGGCAGGGAATCAGATGTGCGGAATCAGAGATGGGGAATCAGAGGCAGGGAATCAGAATCAGAAGCAGGGAATAAGACGCGGGGAATCAGAGGCGGGGAATCAGAGCTGGGGAAGCAGAGGCAGTGAATCAGAGGCTGGGATTCAGAGGCAGGGAATCGGATGTGCGGAATCAGAGATGGGGAATCAGAGGTGGGGAATCAGAGGCGGTGAATCAGACATGGGTAATCAGAGGCGGGGAATCAGAGGCAGGAAATCAGACACGGGGAATCAGAGGCGGGGAATCAGAGCTGGGAAATTAGAGGCAGGGAATCAGAGTTGGGGATTCAGAGGCGGGGAATCAGATATGGGGAAACAGAGGCGGGGAATCAGAGGCGGGGTCTTAGATATGGGGAATCAGAGGCGGGGAATCAGATATGGGGAAACAGGGGCGGGGAATCAGAGGCGGGGAAACAGAGGCGGGGAATCAGATATGGGGAATCAGAGGTGTGGAATCAGATGTTGGGAATCAGAGGCAGGGAAACAGAGGCGGGGAAACAGAGGCGGGGAATCAGATATGGGGAATCAGAGGTGGCGAATCAAAGGCGGTGAAACAGAGATGGGGAATCAGGGCAGGGAATCAGAGGCAGGGAAACAAACACGGGGAATCAGAGCTGGGGAATCAGAGGCGGGGAATTAGAGTTGGGGAATCAGAGGAGGGGAATCAGAGGCGGGGAAACGGAGGCGGAGAATCAGATATGGGGAATCAGAGGTGGGGAATCAGAGGTTGGGAATCAGAGGCAGGGAATCAGAGGCGGGGAATCAGAGGCAGGGAATCAGAGGCAGGGAATCAGATGTGCGGAATCGGAGATGGGGAATCAGAGGCAGGGAATCAGAGGCGGGGAATCAGAGGTGGGGAATCAGAGGCCGGGAATCAGATATGGGGAAACAGAGGCGGGGAATCAGAGGCGGGGAAACAGAGGCGGGGAATCAGATATGGGGAATCAGAGGTGGGGAATCAGAGGTTGGGAATCAGAGGCAGGTAATCAGAGGCTTGGAATCAGATGCAGGGAATCAGATGCGGGGAATCAGAGGCGGGGAATCAGAGCTGGGGAATCAGAGGTGGGGAATCAGAGTTGGGGAATCAGAGGCGGGGACTTAGATATTGAGAAACAGAGGCGGGGAATCAGAGGCGGGGAAACAGAGGCGGGGAATCAGATATGGGGAATCAGAGGTGGGGAATCAGAGGCAGGGAATCAGATGTACGGAATCAGAGATGGGGAATCAGAGGCAGGGAATCAGAATCAGAAGCAGGGAATCAGAGGCCGGGAATCAGAGGCCGGAATCAGATGCCGGGAATAAGAGGCCGGGAATCAGAGGTGGGGAATCAGAGTCCGGGAATCAGAGATGGGGATTCAGAGGCGGGGAATGAGATATGGGGAATCAGAGGCGGGGAATCATAGGCGGGGAAACAGAGGCGGGGAATCAGATATGGGGAATCAGAGGTGGGGAATCTGGGGCGGGGTATCAGTGGCAGGGAATCAGAGGCGGGAATTCAGAGGCCGGGAATCAGAGGCGGTGAATCAGAGGCGGGGAATCAGAGGCAGGGAATCGGATGTGCGGATTCAGAGATGGGGAATCAGAGGTGGGGAATCAGAGGCGGTTAATCAGACATGGGTAATCAGAGGCCGGGAATCAGAGGACGGAAATCAGACACTGGGAATCAGAGGCGGGGAATCAGAGCTGGGGAATTAGATGCAGGGAATCAGAGTTGGGGATTCAGAGGCGGGGAATCAGATATGGGGAAACAGAGGTGGGGAATCAGAGGTGGGCAAATAGATGCGGGGAATCTGATATGGGGAAACAGAGGCGGGGAATCAGAGGCGTGGAAACAGATGCGGGGAATCAGATATGGGGAATCAGAGGTGGGGAATCAGAGGTTGGGAATCAGAGGCAGGGAATCAGAGGCTGGGAATCAGATGCAGGGAATCAGATGCGGGTATCAGAGGCGGGGAATCAGAGCTGGGGAATCAGAGGTGGGGAATCAGAGTTGGGGAATCAGAGGCGGGGACTTAGATATGAGGAAACAGAGGCGGGGAATCAGAGGCGGGTAAACAGAGGCAGGGAATCAGATATGGGGAATCAGAGGTGGGGAATCAGAGGCAGGGAATCAGATGTGCGGAATCAGAGATGGGGAATCAGAGGCAGGGAATCAGAATCAGAAGCAGGGAATAAGACGCGGGGAATCAGAGGCGGGGAATCAGAGCTGGGGAAGCAGAGGCAGTGAATCAGAGGCGGGGAATCAGAGGCAGGGAATCGGATGTGCGGAATCAGAGATGGGGAATCAGAGGTGGGGAATCAGAGGCGGTGAATCAGACATGGGTAATCAGGGGCGGGGAATCAGAGGCAGGAAATCAGACACGGGGAATCAGAGGCGGGAAATCAGAGCTGGGAAATTAGAGGCAGGGAATCAGAGTTGGGGATTCAGAGGCGGGGAATCAGATATGGGGAAACAGAGGCGGGGAATCAGAGGCGGGAAAATAGAGGCGGGGAATCAGATATGGGGAAACAGAGGCGGGGAATCAGAGGCGGGGAAACAGAGGCGGGGAATCAGATATGGGGAATCAGAGGTGGGGAATCAGAGGTTGGGAATCAGAGGCAGGGAATCAGAGGCTGGGAATCAGATGCAGGGAATCAGATGCGGGGAATCAGAGGCGGGGAATCAGAGCTGGAGTATCAGAGGTGGGGAATCAAAGTTGGGGAATCAGAGGCGGGGACTTAGATATGGGGAATCAGATATGGGGAAACAGGGGCGGGGAATCAGAGGCGGGGAAACAGAGGCGGGGAATCAGATATGGGCAATCAGAGGTGTGGAATCAGAGGTTGGGAATCAGAGGCAGGGAATCAGAGGCGGGGAAACAGAGGCGGGGAATCAGATATGGGGAATCAGAGGTGGCGAATCAAAGGCGGTGAAGCAGAGATGGGGAATCAGGGCAGGGAATCAGAGGCAGGGAATCAAACACGGGGAATCAGAGCTGGGGAATCAGAGGCGGGGAATTAGAGTTGTGGAATCAGAGGAGGGGAATCAGAGGCGGGGAAACAGAGGCGGGGAATCAGATATGGGGAATCAGAGGTGGGGAATCAGAGGTTGGGAATCAGAGGCATGGAATCAGAGGCGGGGAATCAGAGGCCGGGAATCAGATATGGGGAAACAGAGGCGGGGAATCAGAGGCCGGGTATCAGAGGCGGGGAATCAGAGGCCGGGAATCAGATATGGGGAAACAGAGGCGGGGAATCAGAGGTGGGGAAACAGAGGCGGGGAATCAGATATGGGGAATGAGAGGTGGGGAATCAGAGGTTGGGAATCAGAGGCAGGGAATCAGAGGCTTGGAATCAGAGCTGGGGAATCAGAGGTGGGGAATCAGATTTGGGGAATCAGAGGCGGGGACTTAGATATTGGGAAACAGAGGCGGGGAATCAGAGGCGGGGAAACAGAGGCGGGGAATCAGATATGGGGATTCAGAGGTGGCGAATCAAAGGCGGTGAATCAGAGATGGGGAATCAGAGGCCGGGAATCAGAGGCAGGGAATCAAACACGTGGAATCAGAGGCGGGGAATCAGAGCTGGGGAATCAGAGGCGGGGAATCAGAGTTGGAGAATCAGAGGCGGGGAATCAGACGCAGGGAATCAATATGGGAAATCAGAGGTGGGGAATCAGAGGTTGGGAATCAGAAGAAGGGAATCAGAGGCGAGGAATCAGAGCTGGGGAATCAGAGGCGGGGAATCAGAATTGGGGAATCAGAGATGGGGAATCAGAGATGGGGAATCAGAGGCGGGGAATCAGACGCGGGGAATCAGAGGTGGTGAATCAGAGATGTGGAATCAGAGGCGGGGAATCGGAGGAAGGGAATCAGACGCGGGGAATCAGAGGCGGGGAATCATAGCTGGCGAATCAGAGGCGGGGAATCAGAGGTGGGGAATCAGAGGCGGGGAATCAGATATTGGGAATCAGAGGTGGGGAATCAGAGGCGGGGTAACAGAGGCGGGGAATCAGATATGTGGAATCAGAGGTGGGGAATCAGAGGTTGTAAATCAGAGATGGGGAATCAGAGGCGGGGAATCAGAGGCCGGTAATCAGACGCGGGGAATCAGAGGCGGGGATTCAGAGCTGGGGAATCAGAGGCGGGGAATCAGAGTTGGGGAATCAGAGGCGGGGAATCAGATATGGGGAATCAGAGGCGGGGAGTCAGAGGCGGGGAAACAGAGGCGAGAAATCAGATATGGGGAATCAGAGGTGGGGAATCAGGGGCGCAGTATCAGTGGCAGGGAATCAGAGGCGGGAAATCAGAGGCCGGGAATCAGAGGCGGTGAATCAGAGGCGGGGAATCAGAGGCAGGGAATCGGATGTGCGGAATCAGAGATGGGGAATCAGAGGTGGGGAATCAGAGGCGGTGAATCAGACATGGGTAATCAGAGGCGGGGAATCAGAGGCAGGAAATCAGACACGGGAAATCAGAGGCGGGGAATCAGAGCTGGGGAATTAGATGCAGGGAATTAGAGTCGGGGATTCAGAGGCGGTGAATCAGATCTGGGGAAACAGAGGTGGGGAATCAGAGGCGGGCAAGTAGAGGTGGGGAATCAGATATGGGGAAACAGTGGCGGGGAATCAGAGGCGGGGAAACAGAGGCGGGGAATCAGATATGGGGAATCAGAGGTGGGGAATCAGAGCTGGGGAATCAGAGGTGGGGAATCAGAGTTGGGGAATCAGAGGCGGGGTGTTAGATATGTGGAAACAGAGGCGGGGAATCAGAGTCGGGGAAACAGAGGCGGGGAATCAGATATGGGGAATCAGAGGTGGGGAATCAGAGGCAGGGAATCAGATGTGCGGAATCAGTGGTGGGGAATCAGAGGCAGGGAATCAGAATCAGAAGCAGGGAATAAGACGCGGGGAATCAGAGGTGGGGAATCAGAGGCGGGCAAATAGAGGCGGGGAATCAGATATGGGGAAACAGAGGCGGGGAATCAGAGGCGGGGAAACAGACATGGGTAATCAGAGGCGGGGAATCAGAGGCAGAAATTCAGACACGGGGAATCAGAGGCGGGGAATCAGAGCTGGGAAATTAGAGGCAGGGAATCAGAGTTGGGGATTCAGAGGCGGGGAATCAGATATGGGGAAACAGAGGCGGGGAATCAGAGGCGGGCAAATAGAGGCGGGGAATCAGATATGGGGAAACAGAGGCGGGGAATCAGAGGCGGGGAAACAGAGGCGGGGAATTAGATATGGGGAATCAGAGGTGGGGAATCAGAGGTTGGGAATCAGAGGCAGGGAATCAGAGGCTGGGAATCAGATGCAGGGAATCAGATGCGGTGAATCAGAGCTGCGGAATTAGAGGTGGGGAATCAAAGTTGGGGAATCAGAGGCGGGGACTTAGATATGGGGAATCAGAGGCTGGGAATCAGATATGGGGAAACAGGGGCGGGGAATCGGAGGCGGGGAAACAGAGGCGGGGAATCAGATATGGGGAATCAGAGGTGTGGAATCAGAGGTTGGGAATCAGAGGCAGGGAATCAGAGGCGGGGAAACAGAGGCGGGGAATCAGATATGGGGAATCAGAGGTGGCGAATCAAAGGCGGTAAAACAGAGATGGGGAATCAGGGCAGGGAATCAGAGGCAGGGAATCAAACACGGGGAATCAGAGCTGGGGAATCAGAGGCGGGGAATTAGAGTTGGGGAATCAGAGGAGGGGAATCAGAGGCGGGGAAACAGAGGCGGGGAATCAGAGGCGGGGAATCAGAGGTGGGGAATCAGAGGCCGGGAATCAGATATGGGGAAACAGAGGCGGGGAATCAGAGGCAGGGAAACAGAGGCGGGGAATCAGATATGGGGAATCAGAGGTGGGGAATCAGAGTTTGGGAATCAGAGGCAGGGAATCAGAGGCTTGGAATCAGATGCAGGGAATCAGATGCGGGGAATCAGAGGCGGGGAATCAAAGCTGGGGAATCAGAGGTGGGGAATCAGAGTTGGGGAATCAGAGGCGGGGACTTAGATATTGGGAAACAGAGGCGGGGAATCAGAGGCGGGGAAACAGAGGCGGGGAATCAGATATGGGGAATCAGAAGTGGGGAATCAGAGGCAGGGAATCAGATGTACGGAATCAGAGATGGGGAATCAGAGACAGGGAATCAGAATCAGAAGCAGGGAATAAGACGCGGGGAATCAGAGGTGGGGAATCAGAGCTGGGGAAGCAGAGGCAGTGAATATGAGGCGGGGAATCAGAGGCAGGGAATCGGATGTGCGGAATCAGAGGCGGGGAATCAGAGGCAGGCAAATAGAGGCGGGGAATCAGATATGGGGAAACAGAGGCGGGGAATCGGAGGCGGGGAAACAGACATGGGTAATCAGAGGCGGGGAATCAGAGGCAGAAATTCAGACACGGGGAATCAGAGGCGGGGAATCAGAGCTGGGAAATTAGAGGCAGGGAATCAGAGTTGGGGATTCAGAGGCGGGGAATCAGACATGGGGAAACAGAGGCGGGGAATCAGAGGCGGGGAATCAGATATGGGGAAACAGAGGCAGGGAATCAGAGGCGGGGAATCAGAGGCGGGGAATCACAGGCGGGGAATCAGAGGCAGGGAATAGAACGCGGGGAATCAGAGGCAGGGAATCAGAGCTGGGGAATCAGAGGCGGGGAATCATAGTGGGAATCAGAGGCGGGGAATCAGATATGGGGAAACAGAGGCGGGGAATCAGAGGCGGGGAAACAGAGGCGGGGAATCAGATATGGGGAATAGGATGCGGGGAATCAGAGGCGGGGAATCAGAGCTGGGGAATCAGAGGCGGGGAATCAGAGTTGGTGCATCAGAGGTGGGGAATTAGATATGGGGAAACAGAGGCGGGGAATCAGAGGCGGGGAAACAGAGGCGGGGAATCAGATATGGGGAATCAGAGGTGGGGAATCAGAGGCAGGGAATCAGATGTGCGGAATCAGAGATGGGGAATCAGAGGCAGGGAATCAGAATCAGAAGCGGGGAATCAGAGGCCTGGAATCAGATGCTGGGAATAAGAGGCCGGGAATCAGAGGTGGGGAATCAGAGTCCGGGAATCAGAGATTGGGATTAAAAGGCGGGGAATGAGATATGGAGAATCAGAGGCGGGGAATCAGAGGCGGGGAAACAGAGGTGGGGAATCAGATATGGGGAATCAGTGGTGGCGAATCAAAGGCGGTGAATCAGAGATGGGGAATCAGAGGCGGGGAATCAGAGGCAGGGAATCAAACACGGGGAATCAGAGGCGGGGAATCAGAGCTGGGGAATCAGAGGCGGGGAATCAGAGTTGGGGAATCAGAGGCGGGGAATCAGATATGGGGAAACAGGGTCGGGGAATCAGAGGCGGGGAAACAGAGGCGGGGAATCAGATATGGGGAATCAGAGGTGTGGAATCAGAGGTTGGGAGTCAGAGGCAGGGAATCAGAGGCGGGGAAACAGAGGCAGGGAATCAGATCTGGGGAATCAGTGGCGGGGAAGTAGAGTTGGGGAATCAGAGGCGGGGAATCAGAGGCAGGGAAACAGAGGCGGGGAATCAAACACGGGGAATCAGAGGTGGGGAATCAGAGGTTGGGAATCAGAGGCAGGGAATCAGAGGCGGGGAATCAGAGGCGGGGAATCAGAGGCAGGGAATCAGATGTGCGGAATCGGAGATGGGGAATCAGATGCAAGAAATCAGAGGCGGGGAATCAGAGGCGGGGAATCAGAGGCCGGGAATCAGATATGGTGAAACAGAGGCGGGGAATCAGAGGCGGGGAAACAGAGGCGGGGAATCAGATATGGGGAATCAGAGGTGGGGAATCAGAGTTTGGGAATCAGAGGCATGGAATCAGAGGCTTGGAATCAGATGCAGGGAATCAGATGCGGGGAATCAGAGGCGGGGAATCAGAGCTGTGGAATCAGAGGTGGTGAATCAGAGTTGGGGAATCAGAGGCGGGGACTTAGATATTGGGAAACAGAGGCGGGGAATCAGAGGCGAGGAAACAGAGGCGGGGAATCAGAAATGGGGAATCAGAGGTTGGGAATCAGAGGCAGGGGATCAGATGTGCGGAATCAGAGATGGGGAATCAAAGGCAGGGAATCAGAATCAGAAGCAGGGAATCAGAGGCCGGGAATCAGAGGCCGGAATCAGATGCCGGGAATAAGAGGCCGGGAATCAGAGGTGGGGAATCAGAGTCCGGGAATCAGAGATGGGGATTCAGAGGCGGGGAATGAGATATGGGGAATCAGAGGCGGGGAATCAGAGGCGAGGAAACAGAGGCGGGGAATCAGATATGGGGAATCAAAGGTAGGGAATCAGGGGCGGGGTATCAGTGGCAGGGAATCAGAGGCGGGAAATCAGAGGCCGGGAATCAGAGGCGGTGAATCAGAGGCGGTGAATCAGAGGCAGGGAATCGGATGTGCGGAATCAGAGATGGGGAATCAGAGGTGGGGAATCAGAGGCGGTGAATCAGACATGGGTAATCAGAGGCGGGGAATCAGAGGCAGGAAATCAGACACGGGGAATCAGAGGCGGGGAATTAGAGCTGGGGAATTAGATGCAGGGAATCAGAGTTGGGGATTCAGAGGCGGGGAATCAGATATGGGGAAATAGAGGTGGGGAACCAGAGTTGGGCAAATAGAGGCGGGGAATCCGATATGGGGAAACAGAGGCGGGGATTCAGAGGCGTGGAAACAGAGGCGGGGAATCAGATATGGGGAATCAGAGGTGGGGAATCAGAGGTTGGGAATCAGAGGCAGGGAATCAGAGGCTGGGAATCAGATGCAGGGAATCAGATGTGCGGAATCAGAGATGGGGAATCAGAGGCAGGGAATCAGAATCAGAAGCGGGGAATCAGAGGCCTGGAATCAGATGCTGGGAATAAGAGGCCGGGAATCAGAGGTGGGGAATCAGAGTCCGGGAATCAGAGATTGGGATTAAAAGGCGGGGAATGAGATATGGAGAATCAGAGGCGGGGAATCAGAGGCGGGGAAACAGAGGTGGGGAAACAGATATGGGGAATCAGTGGTGGCGAATCAAAGGCGGTGAATCAGAGATGGGGAATCAGAGGCGGGGAATCAGAGGCAGGGAATCAAACACGGGGAATCAGAGGCGGGGAATCAGAGCTGGGGAATCAGAGGCGGGGAATCAGAGTTGGGGAATCAGAGGCGGGGAATCAGATATGGGGAAACAGGGGCGGGGAATCAGAGGCGGGGAAACAGAGGCGGGGAATCAGATATGGGGAATCAGAGGTGTGGAATCAGAGGTTGGGAATCAGAGGCAGGGAATCAGAGGCGGGGAAACAGAGGCAGGGAATCAGAGGCGGGGAAACAGAGGCGGGGAATCAAACACGGGGAATCAGAGGTGGGGAATCAGAGGTTGGGAATCAGAGGCAGGGAATCAGAGGCGGGGAATCAGAGGCGGGGAATCAGAGGCAGGGAATCAGATGTGCGGAATCGGAGATGGGGAATCAGATGCAAAAAATCAGAGGTGGGGAATCAGAGGCGGGGAATCAGAGGCCGGGAATCAGATATGGTGAAACAGAGGCGGGGAATCAGAGGCGGGGAAACAGAGGCGGGGAATCAGATATGGGGAATCAGAGGCGGGGAATCAGATATGGGGAAACAGGGGCGGGGAATCAGAGGCGGGGAAACAGAGGCGGGGAATCAGATATGGGGAATCAGAGGTGTGGAATCAGAGGTTGGGAATCAGAGGCAGGGAATCAGAGGCGGGGAAACAGAGGCAGGGAATCAGATCTGGGGAATCAGTGGCGGGGAAGTAGAGTTGGGGAATCAGAGGCGGGGAATCAGAGGCGGGGAAACAGAGGCGGGGAATCAAACACGGGGAATCAGAGGCGGGGAATTAGAGCTGGGGAATTAGATGCAGGGAATCAGAGTTGGGGATTCAGAGGCGGGGAATCAGATATGGGGAAATAGAGGTGGGGAACCAGAGTTGCGCAAATAGAGGCGGGGAATCCGATATGGGGAAACAGAGGCGGGGATTCAGAGGCGTGGAAACAGAGGCGGGGAATCAGATATGGGGAATCAGAGGTGGGGAATCAGAGGTTGGGAATCAGAGGCAGGGAATCAGAGGCTGGGAATCAGATGCAGGGAATCAGATGTGCGGAATCAGAGATGGGGAATCAGAGGCAGGGAATCAGAATCAGAAGCGGGGAATCAGAGGCCTGGAATCAGATGCTGGGAATAAGAGGCCGGGAATCAGAGGTGGGGAATCAGAGTCCGGGAATCAGAGATTGGGATTAAAAGGCGGGGAATGAGATATGGAGAATCAGAGGCGGGGAATCAGAGGCGGGGAAACAGAGGTGGGGAAACAGATATGGGGAATCAGTGGTGGCGAATCAAAGGCGGTGAATCAGAGATGGGGAATCAGAGGCGGGGAATCAGAGGCAGGGAATCAAACACGGGGAATCAGAGGCGGGGAATCAGAGCTGGGGAATCAGAGGCGGGGAATCAGAGTTGGGGAATCAGAGGCGGGGAATCAGATATGGGGAAACAGGGGCGGGGAATCAGAGGCGGGGAAACAGAGGCGGGGAATCAGATATGGGGAATCAGAGGTGTGGAATCAGAGGTTGGGAATCAGAGGCAGGGAATCAGAGGCGGGGAAACAGAGGCAGGGAATCAGATCTGGGGAATCAGTGGCGGGGAAGTAGAGTTGGGGAATCAGAGGCGGGGAATCAGAGGCGGGGAAACAGAGGCGGGGAATCAAACACGGGGAATCAGAGGCGGGGAATTAGAGCTGGGGAATTAGATGCAGGGAATCAGAGTTGGGGATTCAGAGGCGGGGAATCAGATATGGGGAAATAGAGGTGGGGAACCAGAGTTGGGTAAATAGAGGCGGGGAATCCGATATGGGGAAACAGAGGCGGGGATTCAGAGGCGTGGAAACAGAGGCGGGGAATCAGATATGGGGAATCAGAGGTGGGGAATCAGAGGTTGGGAATCAGAGGCAGGGAATCAGAGGCTGGGAATCAGATGCAGGGAATCAGATGTGCGGAATCAGAGATGGGGAATCAGATGCAGGGAATCAGAATCAGAAGCGGGGAATCAGAGGCCTGGAATCAGATGCTGGGAATAAGAGGCCGGGAATCAGAGGTGGGGAATCAGAGTCCGGGAATCAGAGATTGGGATTAAAAGGCGGGGAATGAGATATGGAGAATCAGAGGCGGGGAATCAGAGGCGGGGAAACAGAGGTGGGGAAACAGATATGGGGAATCAGTGGTGGCGAATCAAAGGCGGTGAATCAGAGATGGGGAATCAGAGGCGGGGAATCAGAGGCAGGGAATCAAACACGGGGAATCAGAGGCGGGGAATCAGAGCTGGGGAATCAGAGGCGGGGAATCAGAGTTGGGGAATCAGAGGCGGGGAATCAGATATGGGGAAACAGGGGCGGGGAATCAGAGGCGGGGAAACAGAGGCGGGGAATCAGATATGGGGAATCAGAGGTGTGGAATCAGAGGTTGGGAATCAGAGGCAGGGAATCAGAGGCGGGGAAACAGAGGCAGGGAATCAGATCTGGGGAATCAGTGGCGGGGAAGTAGAGTTGGGGAATCAGAGGCGGGGAATCAGAGGCGGGGAAACAGAGGCGGGGAATCAAACACGGGGAATCAGAGGTGGGGAATCAGAGGTTGGGAATCAGAGGCAGGGAATCAGAGGCGGGGAATCAGAGGCGGGGAATCAGAGGCAGGGAATCAGATGTGCGGAATCGGAGATGGGGAATCAGATGCAAAAAATCAGAGGTGGGGAATCAGAGGCGGGGAATCAGAGGCCGGGAATCAGATATGGTGAAACAGAGGCGGGGAATCAGAGGCGGGGAAACAGAGGCGGGGAATCAGATATGGGGAATCAGAGGCGGGGAATCAGATATGGGGAAACAGGGGCGGGGAATCAGAGGCGGGGAAACAGAGGCGGGGAATCAGATATGGGGAATCAGAGGTGTGGAATCAGAGGTTGGGAATCAGAGGCAGGGAATCAGAGGCGGGGAAACAGAGGCAGGGAATCAGATCTGGGGAATCAGTGGCGGGGAAGTAGAGTTGGGGAATCAGAGGCGGGGAATCAGAGGCGGGGAAACAGAGGCGGGGAATCAAACACGGGGAATCAGAGGCGGGGAATTAGAGCTGGGGAATTAGATGCAGGGAATCAGAGTTGGGGATTCAGAGGCGGGGAATCAGATATGGGGAAATAGAGGTGGGGAACCAGAGTTGGGCAAATAGAGGCGGGGAATCCGATATGGGGAAACAGAGGCGGGGATTCAGAGGCGTGGAAACAGAGGCGGGGAATCAGATATGGGGAATCAGAGGTGGGGAATCAGAGGTTGGGAATCAGAGGCAGGGAATCAGAGGCTGGGAATCAGATGCAGGGAATCAGATGTGCGGAATCAGAGATGGGGAATCAGAGGCAGGGAATCAGAATCAGAAGCGGGGAATCAGAGGCCTGGAATCAGATGCTGGGAATAAGAGGCCGGGAATCAGAGGTGGGGAATCAGAGTCCGGGAATCAGAGATTGGGATTAAAAGGCGGGGAATGAGATATGGAGAATCAGAGGCCGGGAATCAGAGGCGGGGAAACAGAGGTGGGGAAACAGATATGGGGAATCAGTGGTGGCGAATCAAAGGCGGTGAATCAGAGATGGGGAATCAGAGGCGGGGAATCAGAGGCAGGGAATCAAACACGGGGAATCAGAGGCGGGGAATCAGAGCTGGGGAATCAGAGGCGGGGAATCAGAGTTGGGGAATCAGAGGCGGGGAATCAGATATGGGGAAACAGGGGCGGGGAATCAGAGGCGGGGAAACAGAGGCGGGGAATCAGATATGGGGAATCAGAGGTGTGGAATCAGAGGTTGGGAATCAGAGGCAGGGAATCAGAGGCGGGGAAACAGAGGCAGGGAATCAGATCTGGGGAATCAGTGGCGGGGAAGTAGAGTTGGGGAATCAGAGGCGGGGAATCAGAGGCGGGGAAACAGAGGAGGGGAATCAAACACGGGGAATCAGAGGTGGGGAATCAGAGGTTGGGAATCAGAGGCAGGGAATCAGAGGCGGGGAATCAGAGGCGGGGAATCAGAGGCAGGGATTCAGATGTGCGGAATCGGAGATGGGGAATCAGATGCAAGAAATCAGAGGCGGGGAATCAGAGGCGGGGAATCAGAGGCCGGGAATCAGATATGGTGAAACAGAGGCGGGGAATCAGAGGCGGGGAAACAGAGGCGGGGAATCAGATATGGGGAATCAGAGGTGGGGAATCAGAGTTTGGGAATCAGAGGCATGGAATCAGAGGCTTGGAATCAGATGCAGGGAATCAGATGCGGGGAATCAGAGGCGGGAATCAGAGCTGTGGAATCAGAGGTGGTGAATCAGAGTTGGGGAATCAGAGGCGGGGACTTAGATATTGGGAAACAGAGGCGGGGAATAAGAGGCGAGGAAACAGAGGCGGGGAATCAGAAATGGGGAATCAGAGGTTGGGAATCAGAGGCAGGGGATCAGATGTGCGGAATCAGAGATGGGGAATCAAAGGCAGGGAATCAGAATCAGAAGCAGGGAATCAGAGGCCGGGAATCAGAGGCCGGAATCAGATGCCGGGAATAAGAGGCCGGGAATCAGAGGTGGGGAATCAGAGTCCGGGAATCAGAGATGGGGATTCAGAGGCGGGGAATGAGATATGGGGAATCAGAGGCGGGGAATCAGAGGCGGGGAATCAGAGGCGGGGAATCAGATATGGGGAATCAAAGGTAGGGAATCAGGGGCGGGGTATCAGTGGCAGGGAATCAGAGGCGGGAAATCAGAGGCCGGGAATCAGAGGCGGTGAATCAGAGGCGGTGAATCAGAGGCAGGGAATCGGATGTGCGGAATCAGAGATGGGGAATCAGAGGTGGGGAATCAGAGGCGGTGAATCAGACATGGGTAATCAGAGGCGGGGAATCAGAGGCAGGAAATCAGACACGGGGAATCAGAGGCGGGGAATTAGAGCTGGGGAATCAGAGGTTGGGAATCAAACACGGGGAATCAGAGGTGGGGAATCAGAGGTTGGGAATCAGAGGCAGGGAATCAGAGGCGGGGAATCAGAGGCGGGGAATCAGAGGCAGGGAATCAGATGTGCGGAATCGGAGATGGGGAATCAGATGCAAGAAATCAGAGGCGGGGAATCAGAGGCGGGGAATCAGAGGCCGGGAATCAGATATGGTGAAACAGAGGCGGGGAATCAGAGGCGGGGAAACAGAGGCGGGGAATCAGATATGGGGAATCAGAGGCGGGGAATCAGATATGGGGAAACAGGGGCGGGGAATCAGAGGCGGGGAAACAGAGGCGGGGAATCAGATATGGGGAATCAGAGGTGTGGAATCAGAGGTTGGGAATCAGAGGCAGGGAATCAGAGGCGGGGAAACAGAGGCAGGGAATCAGATCTGGGGAATCAGTGGCGGGGAAGTAGAGTTGGGGAATCAGAAGCGGGGAATCAGAGGCGGGGAAACAGAGGCGGGGAATCAAACACGGGGAATCAGAGGCGGGGAATTAGAGCTGGGGAATTAGATGCAGGGAATCAGAGTTGGGGATTCAGAGGCGGGGAATCAGATATGGGGAAATAGAGGTGGGGAACCAGAGTTGGGCAAATAGAGGCGGGGAATCCGATATGGGGAAACAGAGGCGGGGATTCAGAGGCGTGGAAACAGAGGCGGGGAATCAGATATGGGGAATCAGAGGTGGGGAATCAGAGGTTGGGAATCAGAGGCAGGGAATCAGAGGCTGGGAATCAGATGCAGGGAATCAGATGTGCGGAATCAGAGATGGGGATCAGAGGCAGGGAATCAGAATCAGAAGCGGGGAATCAGAGGCCTGGAATCAGATGCTGGGAATAAGAGGCGGGGAATCAGAGGTGGGGAATCAGAGTCCGGGAATCAGAGATTGGGATTAAAAGGCGGGGAATGAGATATGGAGAATCAGAGGCGGGGAATCAGAGGCGGGGAAACAGAGGTGGGGAAACAGATATGGGGAATCAGTGGTGGCGAATCAAAGGCGGTGAATCAGAGATGGGGAATCAGAGGCGGGGAATCAGAGGCAGGGAATCAAACACGGGGAATCAGAGGCGGGGAATCAGAGCTGGGGAATCAGAGGCGGGGAATCAGAGTTGGGGAATCAGAGGCGGGGAATCAGATATGGGGAAACAGGGGCGGGGAATCAGAGGCGGGGAAACAGAGGCGGGGAATCAGATATGGGGAATCAGAGGTGTGGAATCAGAGGTTGGGAATCAGAGGCAGGGAATCAGAGGCGGGGAAACAGAGGCAGGGAATCAGATCTGGGGAATCAGTGGCGGGGAAGTAGAGTTGGGGAATCAGAGGCGGGGAATCAGAGGCGGGGAAACAGAGGAGGGGAATCAAACACGGGGAATCAGAGGTGGGGAATCAGAGGTTGGGAATCAGAGGCAGGGAATCAGAGGCGGGGAATCAGAGGCGGGGAATCAGAGGCAGGGAATCAGATGTGCGGAATCGGAGATGGGGAATCAGATGCAAGAAATCAGAGGCGGGGAATCAGAGGCGGGGAATCAGAGGCCGGGAATCAGATATGGTGAAACAGAGGCGGGGAATCAGAGGCGGGGAAACAGAGGCGGGGAATCAGATATGGGGATTCAGAGGTGGGGAATCAGAGTTTGGGAATCAGAGGCATGGAATCAGAGGCTTGGAATCAGATGCAGGGAATCAGATGCGGGGAATCAGAGGCGGGGAATCAGAGCTGTGGAATCAGAGGTGGTGAATCAGAGTTGGGGAATCAGAGGCGGGGACTTAGATATTGGGAAACAGAGGCGGGGAATCAGAGGCGAGGAAACAGAGGCGGGGAATCAGAAATGGGGAATCAGAGGTTGGGAATCAGAGGCAGGGGATCAGATGTGCGGAATCAGAGATGGGGAATCAAAGGCAGGGAATCAGAATCAGAAGCAGGGAATCAGAGGCCGGGAATCAGAGGCCGGAATCAGATGCCGGGAATAAGAGGCCGGGAATCAGAGGTGGGGAATCAGAGTCCGGGAATCAGAGATGGGGATTCAGAGGCGGGGAATGAGATATGGGGAATCAGAGGCGGGGAATCAGAGGCGGGGAATCAGAGGCGGGGAATCAGATATGGGGAATCAAAGGTAGGGAATCAGGGGCGGGGTTTCAGTGGCAGGGAATCAGAGGCGGGAAATCAGAGGCCGGGAATCAGAGGCGGTGAATCAGAGGCGGTGAATCAGAGGCAGGGAATCGGATGTGCAGAATCAGAGATGGGGAATCAGAGGTGGGGAATCAGAGGCGGTGAATCAGACATGGGTAATCAGAGGCGGGGAATCAGAGGCAGGAAATCAGACACGGGGAATCAGAGGCGGGGAATTAGAGCTGGGGAATTAGATGCAGGGAATCAGAGTTGGGGATTCAGAGGCGGGGAATCAGATATGGGGAAATAGAGGTGGGGAACCAGAGTTGGGCAAATAGAGGCGGGGAATCCGATATCGGGAAACAGAGGCGGGGATTCAGAGGCGTGGAAACAGAGGCGGGGAATCAGATATGGGGAATCAGAGGTGGGGAATCAGAGGTTGGGAATCAGAGGCAGGGAATCAGAGGCTGGGAATCAGATGCAGGGAATCAGATGCGGGGATCAGAGGCGGGGAATCAGAGCTGGGGAATCTGAGGTGGGGAATCAGAGTTGGGGAATCAGAGGCGGGGACTTAGATATGGGGAAACAGAGGCGGGGAATAGAGGCGGGAAACAGAGGCGGGGAATCAGATATTGTGAATCAGAGGTGGGGAATCAGAGGCAGGGAATCAGATGTGCGGAATCAGAGATGGGGAATCAGAGGCAGGGAATCAGAATCAGAAGCAGGGAATAAGACGCGGGGAATTAGAGGCGGGGAATCAGAGCTGGGGAAGCAGAGGCAGTGAATCAGAGGCAGGGAATCAGAGGCTGGGAATCAGATGCAGGGAATCAGATGCGGGGATCAGAGGCGGGGAATCAGAGCTGGGGAATCAGAGGTGGGGAATCAGAGTTGGGGAATCAGAGGCGGGGACTTAGATATGGGGAAACAGAGGCGGGGAATCAGAGGCGGGAAACAGAGGCGGGGAATCAGATATTGTGAATCAGAGGTGGGGAATCAGAGGCAGGGAATCAGATGTGCGGAATCAGAGATGGGGAATCAGAAGCAGGGAATCAGAATCAGAAGCAGGGAATAAGACGCGGGGAATCAGAGGCGGGGAATCAGAGCTGGGGAAGCAGAGGCAGTGAATCAGAGGCTGGGATTCAGAGGCAGGGAATCGGATGTGCGGAATCAGAGATGGGGAATCAGAGGTGGGGAATCAGAGGCGGTGAATCAGACATGGGTAATCAGAGGCGGGGAATCAGAGGCAGGAAATCAGACACGGGGAATCAGAGGCGGGGAATCAGAGCTGGGAAATTAGAGGCAGGGAATCAGAGTTGGGGATTCAGAGGCGGGGAATCAGATATGGGGAAACAGAGGCGGGGAATCAGAGGCGGGGACTTAGATATGGGGAATCAGAGGCGGGGAATCAGATATGGGGAAACAGGGGCGGGGAATCAGAGGCGGGGAAACAGAGGCGGGGAATCAGATATGGGGAATCAGAGGTGTGGAATCAGATGTTGGGAATCAGAGGCAGGGAAACAGAGGCGGGGAAACAGAGGCGGGGAATCAGATATGGGGAATCAGAGGTGGCGAATCAAAGGCGGTGAAACAGAGATGGGGAATCAGGGCAGGGAATCAGAGGCAGGGAATCAAACACGGGGAATCATAGCTGGGGAATCAGAGGCGGGGAATTAGAGTTGGGGAATCAGAGGAGGGGAATCAGAGGCGGGGAAACGGAGGCGGGGAATCAGATATGGGGAATCAGAGGTGGGGAATCAGAGGTTGGGAATCAGAGGCAGGGAATCAGATGCGGGGAATCAGAGGCAGGGAATCAGAGGCAGGGAATCAGATGTGCGGAATCGGAGATGGGGAATCAGAGGCAGGGAATCAGAGGCGGGGAATCAGAGGTGGGGAATCAGAGGCCGGGAATCAGATATGGGGAAACAGAGGCGGGGAATCAGAGGCGGGGAAACAGAGGCGGGGAATCAGATATGGGGAATCAGAGGTGGGGAATCAGAGGTTGGGAATCAGAGGCAGGTAATCAGAGGCTTGGAATCAGATGCAGGGAATCAGATGCGGGGAATCAGAGGCGGGGAATCAGAGCTGGGGAATCAGAGCTGGGGAATCAGAGTTGGGGAATCAGAGGCGGGGACTTAGATATTGAGAAACAGAGGCGGGGAATCAGAGGCGGGGAAACAGAGGCGGGGAATCAGATATGGGGAATCAGAGGTGGGGAATCAGAGGCAGGGAATCAGATGTACGGAATCAGAGATGGGGAATCAGAGGCAGGGAATCAGAATCAGAAGCAGGGAATCAGAGGCCGGGAATCAGAGGCCGGAATCAGATGCCGGGAATAAGAGGCCGGGAATCAGAGGTGGGGAATCAGAGTCCGGGAATCAGAGATGGGGATTCAGAGGCGGGGAATGAGATATGGGGAATCAGAGGTGGGGAATCAGAGGCGGGGAAACAGAGGCGGGGAATCAGATATGGGGAATCAGAGGTGGGGAATCTGGGGCGGGGTATCAGTGGCAGGGAATCAGAGGCGGGAATTCAGAGGCCGGGAATCAGAGGCGGTGAATCAGAGGCGGGGAATCAGAGGCAGGGAATCGGATGTGCGGATTCAGAGATGGGGAATCAGAGGTGGGGAATCAGAGGCGGTGAATCAGACATGGGTAATCAGAGGCGGGGAATCAGAGGACGGAAATCAGACACTGGGAATCAGAGGCGGGGAATCAGAGCTGGGGAATTAGATGCAGGGAATCAGAGTTGGGGATTCAGAGGCGGGGAATCAGATATGGGGAAACAGAGGTGGGGAATCAGAGGTGGGCAAATAGACGCGGGGAATCTGATATGGGGAAACAGAGGCGGGGAATCAGAGGCGTGGAAACAGAGGCGGGGAATCAGATATGGGGAATCAGAGGTGGGGAATCAGAGGTTGGGAATCAGAGGCAGGGAATCAGAGGCTGGGAATCAGATGCAGGGAATCAGATGCGGGTATCAGAGGCGGGGAATCAGAGCTGGGGAATCAGAGGTGGGGAATCAGAGTTGGGGAATCAGAGGCGGGGACTTAGATATGAGGAAACAGAGGCGGGGAATCAGAGGCGGGGAAACAGAGGCAGGGAATCAGATATGGGGAATCAGAGGTGGGGAATCAGAGGCAGGGAATCAGATGTGCGGAATCAGAGATGGGGAATCAGAGGCAGGGAATCAGAATCAGAAGCAGGGAATAAGACGCGGGGAATCAGAGGCGGGGAATCAGAGCTGGGGAAGCAGAGGCAGTGAATCAGAGGCGGGGAATCAGAGGCAGGGAATTGGATGTGCGGAATCAGAGATGGGGAATCAGAGGTGGGGAATCAGAGGCGGTGAATCAGACATGGGTAATCAGGGGCGGGGAATCAGAGGCAGGAAATCAGACACGGGGAATCAGAGGCGGGAAATCAGAGCTGGGAAATTAGAGGCAGGGAATCAGAGTTGGGGATTCAGAGGCGGGGAATCAGATATGGGGAAACAGAGGCGGGGAATCAGAGGCGGGAAAATAGAGGCGGGGAATCAGATATGGGGAAACAGAGGCGGGGAATCAGAGGCGGGGAAACAGAGGCGGGGAATCAGATATGGGGAATCAGAGGTGGGGAATCAGAGGTTGGGAATCAGAGGAAGGGAATCAGAGGCTGGGAATCAGATGCAGGGAATCAGATGCGGGGAATCAGAGGCGGGGAATCAGAGCTGGAGTATCAGAGGTGGGGAATCAAAGTTGGGGAATCAGAGGCGGGGACTTAGATATGGGGAATCAGATATGGGGAAACAGGGGCGGGGAATCAGAGGCGGGGAAACAGAGGCGGGGAATCAGATATGGGCAATCAGAGGTGTGGAATCAGAGGTTGGGAATCAGAGGCAGGGAATCAGAGGCGGGGAAACAGAGGCGGGGAATCAGATATGGGGAATCAGAGGTGGCGAATCAAAGGCGGTGAAGCAGAGATGGGGAATCAGGGCAGGGAATCAGAGGCAGGGAATCAAACACGGGGAATCAGAGCTGGGGAATCAGAGGCGGGGAATTAGAGGCTGGGTATCAGAGGCGGGGAATCAGAGGCCGGGAATCAGATATGGGGAATCAAAGGTAGGGAATCAGGGGCGGGGTATCAGTGGCAGGGAATCAGAGGCGGGAAATCAGAGGCCGGGAATCAGAGGCGGTGAATCAGAGGCGGTGAATCAGAGGCAGGGAATCGAATGTGCGGAATCAGAGATGGGGAATCAGAGGTGGGGAATCAGAGGCGGTGAATCAGACATGGGTAATCAGAGGCGGGGAATCAGAGGCAGGAAATCAGACACGGGGAATCAGAGGCGGGGAATTAGAGCTGGGGAATTAGATGCAGGGAATCAGAGTTGGGGATTCAGAGGCGGGGAATCAGATATGGGGAAATAGAGGTGGGGAACCAGAGTTGCGCAAATAGAGGCGGGGAATCCGATATGGGGAAACAGAGGCGGGGATTCAGAGGCGTGGAAACAGAGGCGGGGAATCAGATATGGGGAATCAGAGGTGGGGAATCAGAGGTTGGGAATCAGAGGCAGGGAATCAGAGGCTGGGAATCAGATGCAGGGAATCAGATGTGCGGAATCAGAGATGGGGAATCAGAGGCAGGGAATCAGAATCAGAAGCGGGGAATCAGAGGCCTGGAATCAGATGCTGGGAATAAGAGGCCGGGAATCAGAGGTGGGGAATCAGAGTCCGGGAATCAGAGATTGGGATTAAAAGGCGGGGAATGAGATATGGAGAATCAGAGGCGGGGAATCAGAGGCGGGGAAACAGAGGTGGGGAAACAGATATGGGGAATCAGTGGTGGCGAATCAAAGGCGGTGAATCAGAGATGGGGAATCAGAGGCGGGGAATCAGAGGCAGGGAATCAAACACGGGGAATCAGAGGCGGGGAATCAGAGCTGGGGAATCAGAGGCGGGGAATCAGAGTTGGGGAATCAGAGGCGGGGAATCAGATATGGGGAAACAGGGGCGGGGAATCAGAGGCGGGGAAACAGAGGCGGGGAATCAGATATGGGGAATCAGAGGTGTGGAATCAGAGGTTGGGAATCAGAGGCAGGGAATCAGAGGCGGGGAAACAGAGGCAGGGAATCAGATCTGGGGAATCAGTGGCGGGGAAGTAGAGTTGGGGAATCAGAGGCGGGGAATCAGAGGCGGGGAAACAGAGGCGGGGAATCAAACACGGGGAATCAGAGGCGGGGAATTAGAGCTGGGGAATTAGATGCAGGGAATCAGAGTTGGGGATTCAGAGGCGGGGAATCAGATATGGGGAAATAGAGGTGGGGAACCAGAGTTGCGCAAATAGAGGCGGGGAATCCGATATGGGGAAACAGAGGCGGGGATTCAGAGGCGTGGAAACAGAGGCGGGGAATCAGATATGGGGAATCAGAGGTGGGGAATCAGAGGTTGGGAATCAGAGGCAGGGAATCAGAGGCTGGGAATCAGATGCAGGGAATCAGATGTGCGGAATCAGAGATGGGGAATCAGAGGCAGGGAATCAGAATCAGAAGCGGGGAATCAGAGGCCTGGAATCAGATGCTGGGAATAAGAGGCCGGGAATCAGAGGTGGGGAATCAGAGTCCGGGAATCAGAGATTGGGATTAAAAGGAGGGGAATGAGATATGGAGAATCAGAGGCGGGGAATCAGAGGCGGGGAAACAGAGGTGGGGAAACAGATATGGGGAATCAGTGGTGGCGAATCAAAGGCGGTGAATCAGAGATGGGGAATCAGAGGCGGGGAATCAGAGGCAGGGAATCAAACACGGGGAATCAGAGGCGGGGAATCAGAGCTGGGGAATCAGAGGCGGGGAATCAGAGTTGGGGAATCAGAGGCGGGGAATCAGATATGGGGAAACAGGGGCGGGGAATCAGAGGCGGGGAAACAGAGGCGGGGAATCAGATATGGGGAATCAGAGGTGTGGAATCAGAGGTTGGGAATCAGAGGCAGGGAATCAGAGGCGGGGAAACAGAGGCAGGGAATCAGATCTGGGGAATCAGTGGCGGGGAAGTAGAGTTGGGGAATCAGAGGCGGGGAATCAGAGGCGGGGAAACAGAGGCGGGGAATCAAACACGGGGAATCAGAGGTGGGGAATCAGAGGTTGGGAATCAGAGGCAGGGAATCAGAGGCGGGGAATCAGAGGCGGGGAATCAGAGGCAGGGAATCAGATGTGCGGAATCGGAGATGGGGAATCAGATGCAAAAAATCAGAGGCGGGGAATCAGAGGCGGGGAATCAGAGGCCGGGAATCAGATATGGTGAAACAGAGGCGGGGAATCAGAGGCGGGGAAACAGAGGCGGGGAATCAGATATGGGGAATCAGAGGCGGGGAATCAGATATGGGGAAACAGGGGCGGGGAATCAGAGGCGGGGAAACAGAGGCGGGGAATCAGATATGGGGAATCAGAGGTGTGGAATCAGAGGTTGGGAATCAGAGGCAGGGAATCAGAGGCGGGGAAACAGAGGCAGGGAATCAGATCTGGGGAATCAGTGGCGGGGAAGTAGAGTTGGGGAATCAGAGGCGGGGAATCAGAGGCGGGGAAACAGAGGCGGGGAATCAAACACGGGGAATCAGAGGCGGGGAATTAGAGCTGGGGAATTAGATGCAGGGAATCAGAGTTGGGGATTCAGAGGCGGGGAATCAGATATGGGGAAATAGAGGTGGGGAACCAGAGTTGGGCAAATAGAGGCGGGGAATCCGATATGGGGAAACAGAGGCGGGGATTCAGAGGCGTGGAAACAGAGGCGGGGAATCAGATATGGGGAATCAGAGGTGGGGAATCAGAGGTTGGGAATCAGAGGTGGGGAATCAGAGGCTGGGAATCAGATGCAGGGAATCAGATGTGCGGAATCAGAGATGGGGAATCAGAGGCAGGGAATCAGAATCAGAAGCGGGGAATCAGAGGCCTGGAATCAGATGCTGGGAATAAGAGGCCGGGAATCAGTGGTGGGGAATCAGAGTCCGGGAATCAGAGATTGGGATTAAAAGGCGGGGAATGAGATATGGAGAATCAGAGGCGGGGAATCAGAGGCGGGGAAACAGAGGTGGGGAAACAGATATGGGGAATCAGTGGTGGCGAATCAAAGGCGGTGAATCAGAGATGGGGAATCAGAGGCGGGGAATCAGAGGCAGGGAATCAAACACGGGGAATCAGAGGCGGGGAATCAGAGCTGGGGAATCAGAGGCGGGGAATCAGAGTTGGGGAATCAGAGGCGGGGAATCAGATATGGGGAAACAGGGGCGGGGAATCAGAGGCGGGGAAACAGAGGCGGGGAATCAGATATGGGGAATCAGAGGTGTGGAATCAGAGGTTGGGAATCAGAGGCAGGGAATCAGAGGCGGGGAAACAGAGGCAGGGAATCAGATCTGGGGAATCAGTGGCGGGGAAGTAGAGTTGGGGAATCAGAGGCGGGGAATCAGAGGCGGGGAAACAGAGGAGGGGAATCAAACACGGGGAATCAGAGGTGGGGAATCAGAGGTTGGGAATCAGAGGCAGGGAATCAGAGGCGGGGAATCAGAGGCGGGGAATCAGAGGCAGGGATTCAGATGTGCGGAATCGGAGATGGGGAATCAGATGCAAGAAATCAGAGGCGGGGAATCAGAGGCGGGGAATCAGAGGCCGGGAATCAGATATGGTGAAACAGAGGCGGGGAATCAGAGGCGGGGAAACAGAGGCGGGGAATCAGATATGGGGAATCAGAGGTGGGGAATCAGAGTTTGGGAATCAGAGGCATGGAATCAGAGGCTTGGAATCAGATGCAGGGAATCAGATGCGGGGAATCAGAGGCGGGAATCAGAGCTGTGGAATCAGAGGTGGTGAATCAGAGTTGGGGAATCAGAGGCGGGGACTTAGATATTGGGAAACAGAGGCGGGGAATCAGAGGCGAGGAAACAGAGGCGGGGAATCAGAAATGGGGAATCAGAGGTTGGGAATCAGAGGCAGGGGATCAGATGTGCGGAATCAGAGATGGGGAATCAAAGGCAGGGAATCAGAATCAGAAGCAGGGAATCAGAGGCCGGGAATCAGAGGCCGGAATCAGATGCCGGGAATAAGAGGCCGGGAATCAGAGGTGGGGAATCAGAGTCCGGGAATCAGAGATGGAGATTCAGAGGCGGGGAATGAGATATGGGGAATCAGAGGCGGGGAATCAGAGGCGGGGAATCAGAGGCGGGGAATCAGATATGGGGAATCAAAGGTAGGGAATCAGGGGCGGGGTATCAGTGGCAGGGAATCAGAGGCGGGAAATCAGAGGCCGGGAATCAGAGGCGGTGAATCAGAGGCGGTGAATCAGAGGCAGGGAATCGGATGTGCGGAATCAGAGATGGGGAATCAGAGGTGGGGAATCAGAGGCGGTGAATCAGACATGGGTAATCAGAGGCGGGGAATCAGAGGCAGGAAATCAGACACGGGGAATCAGAGGCGGGGAATTAGAGCTGGGGAATCAGAGGTTGGGAATCAAACACGGGGAATCAGAGGTGGGGAATCAGAGGTTGGGAATCAGAGGCAGGGAATCAGAGGCGGGGAATCAGAGGCGGGGAATCAGAGGCAGGGAATCAGATGTGCGGAATCGGAGATGGGGAATCAGATGCAAGAAATCAGAGGCGGGGAATCAGAGGCGGGGAATCAGAGGCCGGGAATCAGATATGGTGAAACAGAGGCGGGGAATCAGAGGCGGGGAAACAGAGGCGGGGAATCAGATATGGGGAATCAGAGGCAGGGAATCAGATATGGGGAAACAGGGGCGGGGAATCAGAGGCGGGGAAACAGAGGCGGGGAATCAGATATGGGGAATCAGAGGTGTGGAATCAGAGGTTGGGAATCAGAGGCAGGGAATCAGAGGCGGGGAAACAGAGGCAGGGAATCAGATCTGGGGAATCAGTGGCGGGGAAGTAGAGTTGGGGAATCAGAGGCGGGGAATCAGAGGCGGGGAAACAGAGGCGGGGAATCAAACACGGGGAATCAGAGGCGGGGAATTAGAGCTGGGGAATTAGATGCAGGGAATCAGAGTTGGGGATTCAGAGGCGGGGAATCAGATATGGGGAAATAGAGGTGGGGAACCAGAGTTGGGCAAATAGAGGCGGGGAATCCGATATGGGGAAACAGAGGCGGGGATTCAGAGGCGTGGAAACAGAGGCGGGGAATCAGATATGGGGAATCAGAGGTGGGGAATCAGAGGTTGGGAATCAGAGGCAGGGAATCAGAGGCTGGGAATCAGATGCAGGGAATCAGATGTGCGGAATCAGAGATGGGGAATCAGAGGCAGGGAATCAGAATCAGAAGCGGGGAATCAGAGGCCTGGAATCAGATGCTGGGAATAAGAGGCGGGGAATCAGAGGTGGGGAATCAGAGTCCGGGAATCAGAGATTGGGATTAAAAGGCGGGGAATGAGATATGGAGAATCAGAGGCGGGGAATCAGAGGCGGGGAAACAGAGGTGGGGAAACAGATATGGGGAATCAGTGGTGGCGAATCAAAGGCGGTGAATCAGAGATGGGGAATCAGAGGCGGGGAATCAGAGGCAGGGAATCAAACACGGGGAATCAGAGGCGGGGAATCAGAGCTGGGGAATCAGAGGCGGGGAATCAGAGTTGGGGAATCAGAGGCGGGGAATCAGATATGGGGAAACAGGGGCGGGGAATCAGAGGCGGGGAAACAGAGGCGGGGAATCAGATATGGGGAATCAGAGGTGTGGAATCAGAGGTTGGGAATCAGAGGCAGGGAATCAGAGGCGGGGAAACAGAGGCAGGGAATCAGATCTGGGGAATCAGTGGCGGGGAAGTAGAGTTGGGGAATCAGAGGCGGGGAATCAGAGGCGGGGAAACAGAGGAGGGGAATCAAACACGGGGAATCAGAGGTGGGGAATCAGAGGTTGGGAATCAGAGGCAGGGAATCAGAGGCGGGGAATCAGAGGCGGGGAATCAGAGGCAGGGAATCAGATGTGCGGAATCGGAGATGGGGAATCAGATGCAAGAAATCAGAGGCGGGGAATCAGAGGCGGGGAATCAGAGGCCGGGAATCAGATATGGTGAAACAGAGGCGGGGAATCAGAGGCGGGGAAACAGAGGCGGGGAATCAGATATGGGGAATCAGAGGTGGGGAATCAGAGTTTGGGAATCAGAGGCATGGAATCAGAGGCTTGGAATCAGATGCAGGGAATCAGATGCGGGGAATCAGAGGCGGGGAATCAGAGCTGTGGAATCAGAGGTGGTGAATCAGAGTTGGGGAATCAGAGGCGGGGACTTAGATATTGGGAAACAGAGGCGGGGAATCAGAGGCGAGGAAACAGAGGCGGGGAATCAGAAATGGGGAATCAGAGGTTGGGAATCAGAGGCAGGGGATCAGATGTGCGGAATCAGAGATGGGGAATCAAAGGCAGGGAATCAGAATCAGAAGCAGGGAATCAGAGGCCGGGAATCAGAGGCCGGAATCAGATGCCGGGAATAAGAGGCCGGGAATCAGAGGTGGGGAATCAGAGTCCGGGAATCAGAGATGGGGATTCAGAGGCGGGGAATGAGATATGGGGAATCAGAGGCGGGGAATCAGAGGCGGGGAATCAGAGGCGTGGAATCAGATATGGGGAATCAAAGGTAGGGAATCAGGGGCGGGGTTTCAGTGGCAGGGAATCAGAGGCGGGAAATCAGAGGCCGGGAATCAGAGGCGGTGAATCAGAGGCGGTGAATCAGAGGCAGGGAATCGGATGTGCAGAATCAGAGATGGGGAATCAGAGGTGGGGAATCAGAGGCGGTGAATCAGACATGGGTAATCAGAGGCGGGGAATCAGAGGCAGGAAATCAGACACGGGGAATCAGAGGCGGGGAATTAGAGCTGGGGAATTAGATGCAGGGAATCAGAGTTGGGGATTCAGAGGCGGGGAATCAGATATGGGGAAATAGAGGTGGGGAACCAGAGTTGGGCAAATAGAGGCGGGGAATCCGATATCGGGAAACAGAGGCGGGGATTCAGAGGCGTGGAAACAGAGGCGGGGAATCAGATATGGGGAATCAGAGGTGGGGAATCAGAGGTTGGGAATCAGAGGCAGGGAATCAGAGGCTGGGAATCAGATGCAGGGAATCAGATGCGGGGATCAGAGGCGGGGAATCAGAGCTGGGGAATCAGAGGTGGGGAATCAGAGTTGGGGAATCAGAGGCGGGGACTTAGATATGGGGAAACAGAGGCGGGGAATAGAGGCGGGAAACAGAGGCGGGGAATCAGATATTGTGAATCAGAGGTGGGGAATCAGAGGCAGGGAATCAGATGTGCGGAATCAGAGATGGGGAATCAGAGGCAGGGAATCAGAATCAGAAGCAGGGAATAAGACGCGGGGAATCAGAGGCGGGGAATCAGAGCTGGGGAAGCAGAGGCTGTGAATCAGAGGCAGGGAATCAGAGGCTGGGAATCAGATGCAGGGAATCAGATGCGGGGATCAGAGGCGGGGAATCAGAGCTGGGGAATCAGAGGTGGGGAATCAGAGTTGGGGAATCAGAGGCGGGGACTTAGATATGGGGAAACAGAGGCGGGGAATCAGAGGCGGGAAACAGAGGCGGGGAATCAGATATTGTGAATCAGAGGTGGGGAATCAGAGGCAGGGAATCAGATGTGCGGAATCAGAGATGGGGAATCAGAAGCAGGGAATCAGAATCAGAAGCAGGGAATAAGACGCGGGGAATCAGAGGCGGGGAATCAGAGCTGGGGAAGCAGAGGCAGTGAATCAGAGGCTGGGATTCAGAGGCAGGGAATCGGATGTGCGGAATCAGAGATGGGGAATCAGAGGTGGGGAATCAGAGGCGGTGAATCAGACATGGGTAATCAGAGGCGGGGAATCAGAGGCAGGAAATCAGACACGGGGAATCAGAGGCGGGGAATCAGAGCTGGGAAATTAGAGGCAGGGAATCAGAGTTGGGGATTCAGAGGCGGGGAATCAGATATGGGGAAACAGAGGCGGGGAATCAGAGGCGGGGACTTAGATATGGGGAATCAGAGGCGGGGAATCAGATATGGGGAAACAGGGGCGGGGAATCAGAGGCGGGGAAACAGAGGCGGGGAATCAGATATGGGGAATCAGAGGTGTGGAATCAGATGTTGGGAATCAGAGGCAGGGAAACAGAGGCGGGGAAACAGAGGCGGGGAATCAGATATGGGGAATCAGAGGTGGCGAATCAAAGGCGGTGAAACAGAGATGGGGAATCAGGGCAGGGAATCAGAGGCAGGGAATCAAACACGGGGAATCATAGCTGGGGAATCAGAGGCGGGGAATTAGAGTTGGGGAATCAGAGGAGGGGAATCAGAGGCGGGGAAACGGAGGCGGGGAATCAGATATGGGGAATCAGAGGTGGGGAATCAGAGGTTGGGAATCAGAGGCAGGGAATCAGAGGCGGGGAATCAGAGGCAGGGAATCAGAGGCAGGGAATCAGATGTGCGGAATCGGAGATGGGGAATCAGAGGCAGGGAATCAGAGGCGGGGAATCAGAGGTGGGGAATCAGAGGCCGGGAATCAGATATGGGGAAACAGAGGCGGGGAATCAGAGGCGGGGAAACAGAGGCGGGGAATCAGATATGGGGAATCAGAGGTGGGGAATCAGAGGTTGGGAATCAGAGGCAGGTAATCAGAGGCTTGGAATCAGATGCAGGGAATCAGATGCGGGGAATCAGAGGCGGGGAATCAGAGCTGGGGAATCAGAGCTGGGGAATCAGAGTTGGGGAATCAGAGGCGGGGACTTAGATATTGAGAAACAGAGGCGGGGAATCAGAGGCGGGGAAACAGAGGCGGGGAATCAGATATGGGGAATCAGAGGTGGGGAATCAGAGGCAGGGAATCAGATGTACGGAATCAGAGATGGGGAATCAGAGGCAGGGAATCAGAATCAGAAGCAGGGAATCAGAGGCCGGGAATCAGAGGCCGGAATCAGATGCCGGGAATAAGAGGCCGGGAATCAGAGGTGGGGAATCAGAGTCCGGGAATCAGAGATGGGGATTCAGAGGCGGGGAATGAGATATGGGGAATCAGAGGCGGGGAATCAGAGGCGGGGAAACAGAGGCGGGGAATCAGATATGGGGAATCAGAGGTGGGGAATCTGGGGCGGGGTATCAGTGGCAGGGAATCAGAGGCGGGAATTCAGAGGCCGGGAATCAGAGGCGGTGAATCAGAGGCGGGGAATCAGAGGCAGGGAATCGGATGTGCGGATTCAGAGATGGGGAATCAGAGGTGGGGAATCAGAGGCGGTGAATCAGACATGGGTAATCAGAGGCGGGGAATCAGAGGACGGAAATCAGACACTGGGAATCAGAGGCGGGGAATCAGAGCTGGGGAATTAGATGCAGGGAATCAGAGTTGGGGATTCAGAGGCGGGGAATCAGATATGGGGAAACAGAGGTGGGGAATCAGAGGTGGGCAAATAGACGCGGGGAATCTGATATGGGGAAACAGAGGCGGGGAATCAGAGGCGTGGAAACAGAGGCGGGGAATCAGATATGGGGAATCAGAGGTGGGGAATCAGAGGTTGGGAATCAGAGGCAGGGAATCAGAGGCTGGGAATCAGATGCAGGGAATCAGATGCGGGTATCAGAGGCGGGGAATCAGAGCTGGGGAATCAGAGGTGGGGAATCAGAGTTGGGGAATCAGAGGCGGGGACTTAGATATGAGGAAACAGAGGCGGGGAATCAGAGGCGGGGAAACAGAGGCAGGGAATCAGATATGGGGAATCAGAGGTGGGGAATCAGAGGCAGGGAATCAGATGTGCGGAATCAGAGATGGGGAATCAGAGGCAGGGAATCAGAATCAGAAGCAGGGAATAAGACGCGGGGAATCAGAGGCGGGGAATCAGAGCTGGGGAAGCAGAGGCAGTGAATCAGAGGCGGGGAATCAGAGGCAGGGAATTGGATGTGCGGAATCAGAGATGGGGAATCAGAGGTGGGGAATCAGAGGCGGTGAATCAGACATGGGTAATCAGGGGCGGGGAATCAGAGGCAGGAAATCAGACACGGGGAATCAGAGGCGGGAAATCAGAGCTGGGAAATTAGAGGCAGGGAATCAGAGTTGGGGATTCAGAGGCGGGGAATCAGATATGGGGAAACAGAGGCGGGGAATCAGAGGCGGGAAAATAGAGGCGGGGAATCAGATATGGGGAAACAGAGGCGGGGAATCAGAGGCGGGGAAACAGAGGCGGGGAATCAGATATGGGGAATCAGAGGTGGGGAATCAGAGGTTGGGAATCAGAGGAAGGGAATCAGAGGCTGGGAATCAGATGCAGGGAATCAGATGCGGGGAATCAGAGGCGGGGAATCAGAGCTGGAGTATCAGAGGTGGGGAATCAAAGTTGGGGAATCAGAGGCGGGGACTTAGATATGGGGAATCAGATATGGGGAAACAGGGGCGGGGAATCAGAGGCGGGGAAACAGAGGCGGGGAATCAGATATGGGCAATCAGAGGTGTGGAATCAGAGGTTGGGAATCAGAGGCAGGGAATCAGAGGCGGGGAAACAGAGGCGGGGAATCAGATATGGGGAATCAGAGGTGGCGAATCAAAGGCGGTGAAGCAGAGATGGGGAATCAGGGCAGGGAATCAGAGGCAGGGAATCAAACACGGGGAATCAGAGCTGGGGAATCAGAGGCGGGGAATTAGAGGCTGGGTATCAGAGGCGGGGAATCAGAGGCCGGGAATCAGATATGGGGAATCAAAGGTAGGGAATCAGGGGCGGGGTATCAGTGGCAGGGAATCAGAGGCGGGAAATCAGAGGCCGGGAATCAGAGGCGGTGAATCAGAGGCGGTGAATCAGAGGCAGGGAATCGGATGTGCGGAATCAGAGATGGGGAATCAGAGGTGGGGAATCAGAGGCGGTGAATCAGACATGGGTAATCAGAGGCGGGGAATCAGAGGCAGGAAATCAGACACGGGGAATCAGAGGCGGGGAATTAGAGCTGGGGAATTAGATGCAGGGAATCAGAGTTGGGGATTCAGAGGCGGGGAATCAGATATGGGGAAATAGAGGTGGGGAACCAGAGTTGGGCAAATAGAGGCGGGGAATCCGATATGGGGAAACAGAGGCGGGGATTCAGAGGCGTGGAAACAGAGGCGGGGAATCAGATATGGGGAATCAGAGGTGGGGAATCAGAGGTTGGGAATCAGAGGCAGGGAATCAGAGGCTGGGAATCAGATGCAGGGAATCAGATGTGCGGAATCAGAGATGGGGAATCAGAGGCAGGGAATCAGAATCAGAAGCGGGGAATCAGAGGCCTGGAATCAGATGCTGGGAATAAGAGGCCGGGAATCAGAGGTGGGGAATCAGAGTCCGGGAATCAGAGATTGGGATTAAAAGGCGGGGAATGAGATATGGAGAATCAGAGGCGGGGAATCAGAGGCGGGGAAACAGAGGTGGGGAAACAGATATGGGGAATCAGTGGTGGCGAATCAAAGGCGGTGAATCAGAGATGGGGAATCAGAGGCGGGGAATCAGAGGCAGGGAATCAAACACGGGGAATCAGAGGCGGGGAATCAGAGCTGGGGAATCAGAGGCGGGGAATCAGAGTTGGGGAATCAGAGGCGGGGAATCAGATATGGGGAAACAGGGGCGGGGAATCAGAGGCGGGGAAACAGAGGCGGGGAATCAGATATGGGGAATCAGAGGTGTGGAATCAGAGGTTGGGAATCAGAGGCAGGGAATCAGAGGCGGGGAAACAGAGGCAGGGAATCAGATCTGGGGAATCAGTGGCGGGGAAGTAGAGTTGGGGAATCAGATGCGGGGAATCAGAGGCGGGGAAACAGAGGCGGGGAATCAAACACGGGGAATCAGAGACGGGGAATTAGAGCTGGGGAATTAGATGAAGGGAATCAGAGTTGGGGATTCAGAGGCGGGGAATCAGATATGGGGAAATAGAGGTGGGGAACCAGAGTTGCGCAAATAGAGGCGGGGAATCCGATATGGGGAAACAGAGGCGGGGATTCAGAGGCGTGGAAACAGAGGCGGGGAATCAGATATGGGGAATCAGAGGTGGGGAATCAGAGGTTGGGAATCAGAGGCAGGGAATCAGAGGCTGGGAATCAGATGCAGGGAATCAGATGTGCGGAATCAGAGATGGGGAATCAGAGGCAGGGAATCAGAATCAGAAGCGGGGAATCAGAGGCCTGGAATCAGATGCTGGGAATAAGAGGCCGGGAATCAGAGGTGGGGAATCAGAGTCCGGGAATCAGAGATTGGGATTAAAAGGCGGGGAATGAGATATGGAGAATCAGAGGCGGGGAATCAGAGGCGGGGAAACAGAGGTGGGGAAACAGATATGGGGAATCAGTGGTGGCGAATCAAAGGCGGTGAATCAGAGATGGGGAATCAGAGGCGGGGAATCAGAGGCAGGGAATCAAACACGGGGAATCAGAGGCGGGGAATCAGAGCTGGGGAATCAGAGGCGGGGAATCAGAGTTGGGGAATCAGAGGCGGGGAATCAGATATGGGGAAACAGGGGCGGGGAATCAGAGGCGGGGAAACAGAGGCGGGGAATCAGATATGGGGAATCAGAGGTGTGGAATCAGAGGTTGGGAATCAGAGGCAGGGAATCAGAGGCGGGGAAACAGAGGCAGGGAATCAGATCTGGGGAATCAGTGGCGGGGAAGTAGAGTTGGGGAATCAGAGGCGGGGAATCAGAGGCGGGGAAACAGAGGCGGGGAATCAAACACGGGGAATCAGAGGCGGGGAATTAGAGCTGGGGAATTAGATGCAGGGAATCAGAGTTGGGGATTCAGAGGCGGGGAATCAGATATGGGGAAATAGAGGTGGGGAACCAGAGTTGCGCAAATAGAGGCGGGGAATCCGATATGGGGAAACAGAGGCGGGGATTCAGAGGCGTGGAAACAGAGGCGGGGAATCAGATATGGGGAATCAGAGGTGGGGAATCAGAGGTTGGGAATCAGAGGCAGGGAATCAGAGGCTGGGAATCAGATGCAGGGAATCAGATGTGCGGAATCAGAGATGGGGAATCAGAGGCAGGGAATCAGAATCAGAAGCGGGGAATCAGAGGCCTGGAATCAGATGCTGGGAATAAGAGGCCGGGAATCAGAGGTGGGGAATCAGAGTCCGGGAATCAGAGATTGGGATTAAAAGGCGGGGAATGAGATATGGAGAATCAGAGGCGGGGAATCAGAGGCGGGGAAACAGAGGTGGGGAAACAGATATGGGGAATCAGTGGTGGCGAATCAAAGGCGGTGAATCAGAGATGGGGAATCAGAGGCGGGGAATCAGAGGCAGGGAATCAAACACGGGGAATCAGAGGCGGGGAATCAGAGCTGGGGAATCAGAGGCGGGGAATCAGAGTTGGGGAATCAGAGGCGGGGAATCAGATATGGGGAAACAGGGGCGGGGAATCAGAGGCGGGGAAACAGAGGCGGGGAATCAGATATGGGGAATCAGAGGTGTGGAATCAGAGGTTGGGAATCAGAGGCAGGGAATCAGAGGCGGGGAAACAGAGGCAGGGAATCAGATCTGGGGAATCAGTGGCGGGGAAGTAGAGTTGGGGAATCAGAGGCGGGGAATCAGAGGCGGGGAAACAGAGGCGGGGAATCAAACACGGGGAATCAGAGGTGGGGAATCAGAGGTTGGGAATCAGAGGCAGGGAATCAGAGGCGGGGAATCAGAGGCGGGGAATCAGAGGCAGGGAATCAGATGTGCGGAATCGGAGATGGGGAATCAGATGCAAAAAATCAGAGGCGGGGAATCAGAGGCGGGGAATCAGAGGCCGGGAATCAGATATGGTGAAACAGAGGCGGGGAATCAGAGGCGGGGAAACAGAGGCGGGGAATCAGATATGGGGAATCAGAGGCGGGGAATCAGATATGGGGAAACAGGGGCGGGGAATCAGAGGCGGGGAAACAGAGGCGGGGAATCAGATATGGGGAATCAGAGGTGTGGAATCAGAGGTTGGGAATCAGAGGCAGGGAATCAGAGGCGGGGAAACAGAGGCAGGGAATCAGATCTGGGGAATCAGTGGCGGGGAAGTAGAGTTGGGGAATCAGAGGCGGGGAATCAGAGGCGGGGAAACAGAGGAGGGGAATCAAACACGGGGAATCAGAGGTGGGGAATCAGAGGTTGGGAATCAGAGGCAGGGAATCAGAGGCGGGGAATCAGAGGCGGGGAATCAGAGGCAGGGATTCAGATGTGCGGAATCGGAGATGGGGAATCAGATGCAAGAAATCAGAGGCGGGGAATCAGAGGCGGGGAATCAGAGGCCGGGAATCAGATATGGTGAAACAGAGGCGGGGAATCAGAGGCGGGGAAACAGAGGCGGGGAATCAGATATGGGGAATCAGAGGTGGGGAATCAGAGTTTGGGAATCAGAGGCATGGAATCAGAGGCTTGGAATCAGATGCAGGGAATCAGATGCGGGGAATCAGAGGCGGGAATCAGAGCTGTGGAATCAGAGGTGGTGAATCAGAGTTGGGGAATCAGAGGCGGGGACTTAGATATTGGGAAACAGAGGCGGGGAATCAGAGGCGAGGAAACAGAGGCGGGGAATCAGAAATGGGGAATCAGAGGTTGGGAATCAGAGGCAGGGGATCAGATGTGCGGAATCAGAGATGGGGAATCAAAGGCAGGGAATCAGAATCAGAAGCAGGGAATCAGAGGCCGGGAATCAGAGGCCGGAATCAGATGCCGGGAATAAGAGGCCGGGAATCAGAGGTGGGGAATCAGAGTCCGGGAATCAGAGTTGGGGATTCAGAGGCGGGGAATCAGATATGGGGAAATAGAGGTGGGGAACCAGAGTTGCGCAAATAGAGGCGGGGAATCCGATATGGGGAAACAGAGGCGGGGATTCAGAGGCGTGGAAACAGAGGCGGGGAATCAGATATGGGGAATCAGAGGTGGGGAATCAGAGGTTGGGAATCAGAGGCAGGGAATCAGAGGCTGGGAATCAGATGCAGGGAATCAGATGTGCGGAATCAGAGATGGGGAATCAGAGGCAGGGAATCAGAATCAGAAGCGGGGAATCAGAGGCCTGGAATCAGATGCTGGGAATAAGAGGCCGGGAATCAGAGGTGGGGAATCAGAGTCCGGGAATCAGAGATTGGGATTAAAAGGCGGGGAATGAGATATGGAGAATCAGAGGCGGGGAATCAGAGGCGGGGAAACAGAGGTGGGGAAACAGATATGGGGAATCAGTGGTGGCGAATCAAAGGCGGTGAATCAGAGATGGGGAATCAGAGGCGGGGAATCAGAGGCAGGGAATCAAACACGGGGAATCAGAGGCGGGGAATCAGAGCTGGGGAATCAGAGGCGGGGAATCAGAGTTGGGGAATCAGAGGCGGGGAATCAGATATGGGGAAACAGGGGCGGGGAATCAGAGGCGGGGAAACAGAGGCGGGGAATCAGATATGGGGAATCAGAGGTGTGGAATCAGAGGTTGGGAATCAGAGGCAGGGAATCAGAGGCGGGGAAACAGAGGCAGGGAATCAGATCTGGGGAATCAGTGGCGGGGAAGTAGAGTTGGGGAATCAGAGGCGGGGAATCAGAGGCGGGGAAACAGAGGCGGGGAATCAAACACGGGGAATCAGAGGTGGGGAATCAGAGGTTGGGAATCAGAGGCAGGGAATCAGAGGCGGGGAATCAGAGGCGGGGAATCAGAGGCAGGGAATCAGATGTGCGGAATCGGAGATGGGGAATCAGATGCAAAAAATCAGAGGCGGGGAATCAGAGGCGGGGAATCAGAGGCCGGGAATCAGATATGGTGAAACAGAGGCGGGGAATCAGAGGCGGGGAAACAGAGGCGGGGAATCAGATATGGGGAATCAGAGGCGGGGAATCAGATATGGGGAAACAGGGGCGGGGAATCAGAGGCGGGGAAACAGAGGCGGGGAATCAGATATGGGGAATCAGAGGTGTGGAATCAGAGGTTGGGAATCAGAGGCAGGGAATCAGAGGCGGGGAAACAGAGGCAGGGAATCAGATCTGGGGAATCAGTGGCGGGGAAGTAGAGTTGGGGAATCAGAGGCGGGGAATCAGAGGCGGGGAAACAGAGGCGGGGAATCAAACACGGGGAATCAGAGGCGGGGAATTAGAGCTGGGGAATTAGATGCAGGGAATCAGAGTTGGGGATTCAGAGGCGGGGAATCAGATATGGGGAAATAGAGGTGGGGAACCAGAGTTGGGCAAATAGAGGCGGGGAATCCGATATGGGGAAACAGAGGCGGGGATTCAGAGGCGTGGAAACAGAGGCGGGGAATCAGATATGGGGAATCAGAGGTGGGGAATCAGAGGTTGGGAATCAGAGGCAGGGAATCAGAGGCTGGGAATCAGATGCAGGGAATCAGATGTGCGGAATCAGAGATGGGGAATCAGAGGCAGGGAATCAGAATCAGAAGCGGGGAATCAGAGGCCTGGAATCAGATGCTGGGAATAAGAGGCCGGGAATCAGAGGTGGGGAATCAGAGTCCGGGAATCAGAGATTGGGATTAAAAGGCGGGGAATGAGATATGGAGAATCAGAGGCGGGGAATCAGAGGCGGGGAAACAGAGGTGGGGAAACAGATATGGGGAATCAGTGGTGGCGAATCAAAGGCGGTGAATCAGAGATGGGGAATCAGAGGCGGGGAATCAGAGGCAGGGAATCAAACACGGGGAATCAGAGGCGGGGAATCAGAGCTGGGGAATCAGAGGCGGGGAATCAGAGTTGGGGAATCAGAGGCGGGGAATCAGATATGGGGAAACAGGGGCGGGGAATCAGAGGCGGGGAAACAGAGGCGGGGAATCAGATATGGGGAATCAGAGGTGTGGAATCAGAGGTTGGGAATCAGAGGCAGGGAATCAGAGGCGGGGAAACAGAGGCAGGGAATCAGATCTGGGGAATCAGTGGCGGGGAAGTAGAGTTGGGGAATCAGAGGCGGGGAATCAGAGGCGGGGAAACAGAGGAGGGGAATCACACACGGGGAATCAGAGGTGGGGAATCAGAGGTTGGGAATCAGAGGCAGGGAATCAGAGGCGGGGAATCAGAGGCGGGGAATCAGAGGCAGGGATTCAGATGTGCGGAATCGGAGATGGGGAATCAGATGCAAGAAATCAGAGGCGGGGAATCAGAGGCGGGGAATCAGAGGCCGGGAATCAGATATGGTGAAACAGAGGCGGGGAATCAGAGGCGGGGAAACAGAGGCGGGGAATCAGATATGGGGAATCAGAGGTGGGGAATCAGAGTTTGGGAATCAGAGGCATGGAATCAGAGGCTTGGAATCAGATGCAGGGAATCAGATGCGGGGAATCAGAGGCGGGAATCAGAGCTGTGGAATCAGAGGTGGTGAATCAGAGTTGGGGAATCAGAGGCGGGGACTTAGATATTGGGAAACAGAGGCGGGGAATCAGAGGCGAGGAAACAGAGGCGGGGAATCAGAAATGGGGAATCAGAGGTTGGGAATCAGAGGCAGGGGATCAGATGTGCGGAATCAGAGATGGGGAATCAAAGGCAGGGAATCAGAATCAGAAGCAGGGAATCAGAGGCCGGGAATCAGAGGCCGGAATCAGATGCCGGGAATAAGAGGCCGGGAATCAGAGGTGGGGAATCAGAGTCCGGGAATCAGAGATGGGGATTCAGAGGCGGGGAATGAGATATGGGGAATCAGAGGCGGGGAATCAGAGGCGGGGAATCAGAGGCGGGGAATCAGATATGGGGAATCAAAGGTAGGGAATCAGGGGCGGGGTATCAGTGGCAGGGAATCAGAGGCGGGAAATCAGAGGCCGGGAATCAGAGGCGGTGAATCAGAGGCGGTGAATCAGAGGCAGGGAATCGGATGTGCGGAATCAGAGATGGGGAATCAGAGGTGGGGAATCAGAGGCGGTGAATCAGACATGGGTAATCAGAGGCGGGGAATCAGAGGCAGGAAATCAGACACGGGGAATCAGAGGCGGGGAATTAGAGCTGGGGAATCAGAGGTTGGGAATCAAACACGGGGAATCAGAGGTGGGGAATCAGAGGTTGGGAATCAGAGGCAGGGAATCAGAGGCGGGGAATCAGAGGCGGGGAATCAGAGGCAGGGAATCAGATGTGCGGAATCGGAGATGGGGAATCAGATGCAAGAAATCAGAGGCGGGGAATCAGAGGCGGGGAATCAGAGGCCGGGAATCAGATATGGTGAAACAGAGGCGGGGAATCAGAGGCGGGGAAACAGAGGCGGGGAATCAGATATGGGGAATCAGAGGCGGGGAATCAGATATGGGGAAACAGGGGCGGGGAATCAGAGGCGGGGAAACAGAGGCGGGGAATCAGATATGGGGAATCAGAGGTGTGGAATCAGAGGTTGGGAATCAGAGGCAGGGAATCAGAGGCGGGGAAACAGAGGCAGGGAATCAGATCTGGGGAATCAGTGGCGGGGAAGTAGAGTTGGGGAATCAGAGGCGGGGAATCAGAGGCGGGGAAACAGAGGCGGGGAATCAAACACGGGGAATCAGAGGCGGGGAATTAGAGCTGGGGAATTAGATGCAGGGAATCAGAGTTGGGGATTCAGAGGCGGGGAATCAGATATGGGGAAATAGAGGTGGGGAACCAGAGTTGGGCAAATAGAGGCGGGGAATCCGATATGGGGAAACAGAGGCGGGGATTCAGAGGCGTGGAAACAGAGGCGGGGAATCAGATATGGGGAATCAGAGGTGGGGAATCAGAGGTTGGGAATCAGAGGCAGGGAATCAGAGGCTGGGAATCAGATGCAGGGAATCAGATGTGCGGAATCAGAGATGGGGAATCAGAGGCAGGGAATCAGAATCAGAAGCGGGGAATCAGAGGCCTGGAATCAGATGCTGGGAATAAGAGGCGGGGAATCAGAGGTGGGGAATCAGAGTCCGGGAATCAGAGATTGGGATTAAAAGGCGGGGAATGAGATATGGAGAATCAGAGGCGGGGAATCAGAGGCGGGGAAACAGAGGTGGGGAAACAGATATGGGGAATCAGTGGTGGCGAATCAAAGGCGGTGAATCAGAGATGGGGAATCAGAGGCGGGGAATCAGAGGCAGGGAATCAAACACGGGGAATCAGAGGCGGGGAATCAGAGCTGGGGAATCAGAGGCGGGGAATCAGAGTTGGGGAATCAGAGGCGGGGAATCAGATATGGGGAAACAGGGGCGGGGAATCAGAGGCGGGGAAACAGAGGCGGGGAATCAGATATGGGGAATCAGAGGTGCGGAATCAGAGGTTGGGAATCAGAGGCAGGGAATCAGAGGCGGGGAAACAGAGGCAGGGAATCAGATCTGGGGAATCAGTGGCGGGGAAGTAGAGTTGGGGAATCAGAGGCGGGGAATCAGAGGCGGGGAAACAGAGGAGGGGAATCAAACACGGGGAATCAGAGGTGGGGAATCAGAGGTTGGGAATCAGAGGCAGGGAATCAGAGGCGGGGAATCAGAGGCGGGGAATCAGAGGCAGGGAATCAGATGTGCGGAATCGGAGATGGGGAATCAGATGCAAGAAATCAGAGGCGGGGAATCAGAGGCGGGGAATCAGAGGCCGGGAATCAGATATGGTGAAACAGAGGCGGGGAATCAGAGGCGGGGAAACAGAGGCGGGGAATCAGATATGGGGAATCAGAGGTGGGGAATCAGAGTTTGGGAATCAGAGGCATGGAATCAGAGGCTTGGAATCAGATGCAGGGAATCAGATGCGGGGAATCAGAGGCGGGGAATCAGAGCTGTGGAATCAGAGGTGGTGAATCAGAGTTGGGGAATCAGAGGCGGGGACTTAGATATTGGGAAACAGAGGCGGGGAATCAGAGGCGAGGAAACAGAGGCGGGGAATCAGAAATGGGGAATCAGAGATTGGGAATCAGAGGCAGGGGATCAGATGTGCGGAATCAGAGATGGGGAATCAAAGGCAGGGAATCAGAATCAGAAGCAGGGAATCAGAGGCCGGGAATCAGAGGCCGGAATCAGATGCCGGGAATAAGAGGCCGGGAATCAGAGGTGGGGAATCAGAGTCCGGGAATCAGAGATGGGGATTCAGAGGCGGGGAATGAGATATGGGGAATCAGAGGCGGGGAATCAGAGGCGGGGAATCAGAGGCGGGGAATCAGATATGGGGAATCAAAGGTAGGGAATCAGGGGCGGGGTTTCAGTGGCAGGGAATCAGAGGCGGGAAATCAGAGGCCGGGAATCAGAGGCGGTGAATCAGAGGCGGTGAATCAGAGGCAGGGAATCGGATGTGCAGAATCAGAGATGGGGAATCAGAGGTGGGGAATCAGAGGCGGTGAATCAGACATGGGTAATCAGAGGCGGGGAATCAGAGGCAGGAAATCAGACACGGGGAATCAGAGGCGGGGAATTAGAGCTGGGGAATTAGATGCAGGGAATCAGAGTTGGGGATTCAGAGGCGGGGAATCAGATATGGGGAAATAGAGGTGGGGAACCAGAGTTGGGCAAATAGAGGCGGGGAATCCGATATCGGGAAACAGAGGCGGGGATTCAGAGGCGTGGAAACAGAGGCGGGGAATCAGATATGGGGAATCAGAGGTGGGGAATCAGAGGTTGGGAATCAGAGGCAGGGAATCAGAGGCTGGGAATCAGATGCAGGGAATCAGATGCGGGGATCAGAGGCGGGGAATCAGAGCTGGGGAATCAGAGGTGGGGAATCAGAGTTGGGGAATCAGAGGCGGGGACTTAGATATGGGGAAACGGAGGCGGGGAATAGAGGCGGGAAACAGAGGCGGGGAATCAGATATTGTGAATCAGAGGTGGGGAATCAGAGGCAGGGAATCAGATGTGCGGAATCAGAGATGGGGAATCAGAGGCAGGGAATCAGAATCAGAAGCAGGGAATAAGACGCGGGGAATCAGAGGCGGGGAATCAGAGCTGGGGAAGCAGAGGCAGTGAATCAGAGGCAGGGAATCAGAGGCTGGGAATCAGATGCAGGGAATCAGATGCGGGGATCAGAGGCGGGGAATCAGAGCTGGGGAATCAGAGGTGGGGAATCAGAGTTGGGGAATCAGAGGCGGGGACTTAGATATGGGGAAACAGAGGCGGGGAATCAGAGGCGGGAAACAGAGGCGGGGAATCAGATATTGTGAATCAGAGGATCAGAGGTGGGGAATCAGAGGCAGGGAATCAGATGTGCGGAATCAGAGATGGGGAATCAGAAGCAGGGAATCAGAATCAGAAGCAGGGAATAAGACGCGGGGAATCAGAGGCGGGGAATCAGAGCTGGGGAAGCAGAGGCAGTGAATCAGAGGCTGGGATTCAGAGGCAGGGAATCGGATGTGCGGAATCAGAGATGGGGAATCAGAGGTGGGGAATCAGAGGCGGTGAATCAGACATGGGTAATCAGAGGCGGGGAATCAGAGGCAGGAAATCAGACACGGGGAATCAGAGGCGGGGAATCAGAGCTGGGAAATTAGAGGCAGGGAATCAGAGTTGGGGATTCAGTGGCGGGGAATCAGATATGGGGAAACAGAGGCGGGGAATCAGAGGCGGGGACTTAGATATGGGGAATCAGAGGCGGGGAATCAGATATGGGGAAACAGGGGCGGGGAATCAGAGGCGGGGAAACAGAGGCGGGGAATCAGATATGGGGTATCAGAGGTGTGGAATCAGATGTTGGGAATCAGAGGCAGGGAAACAGAGGCGGGGAAACAGAGGCGGGGAATCAGATATGGGGAATCAGAGGTGGCGAATCAAAGGCGGTGAAACAGAGATGGGGAATCAGGGCAGGGAATCAGAGGCAGGGAATCAAACACGGGGAATCATAGCTGGGGAATCAGAGGCGGGGAATTAGAGTTGGGGAATCAGAGGAGGGGAATCAGAGGCGGGGAAACGGAGGCGGGGAATCAGATATGGGGAATCAGAGGTGGGGAATCAGAGGTTGGGAATCAGAGGCAGGGAATCAGAGGCGGGGAATCAGAGGCAGGGAATCAGAGGCAGGGAATCAGATGTGCGGAATCGGAGATGGGGAATCAGAGGCAGGGAATCAGAGGCGGGGAATCAGAGGTGGGGAATCAGAGGCCGGGAATCAGATATGGGGAAACAGAGGCGGGGAATCAGAGGCGGGGAAACAGAGGCGGGGAATCAGATATGGGGAATCAGAGGTGGGGAATCAGAGGTTGGGAATCAGAGGCAGGTAATCAGAGGCTTGGAATCAGATGCAGGGAATCAGATGCGGGGAATCAGAGGCGGGGAATCAGAGCTGGGGAATCAGAGCTGGGGAATCAGAGTTGGGGAATCAGAGGCGGGGACTTAGATATTGAGAAACAGAGGCGGGGAATCAGAGGCGGGGAAACAGAGGCGGGGAATCAGATATGGGGAATCAGAGGTGGGGAATCAGAGGCAGGGAATCAGATGTACGGAATCAGAGATGGGGAATCAGAGGCAGGGAATCAGAATCAGAAGCAGGGAATCAGAGGCCGGGAATCAGAGGCCGGAATCAGATGCCGGGAATAAGAGGCCGGGAATCAGAGGTGGGGAATCAGAGTCCGGGAATCAGAGATGGGGATTCAGAGGCGGGGAATGAGATATGGGGAATCAGAGGCGGGGAATCAGAGGCGGGGAAACAGAGGCGGGGAATCAGATATGGGGAATCAGAGGTGGGGAATCTGGGGCGGGGTATCAGTGGCAGGGAATCAGAGGCGGGAATTCAGAGGCCGGGAATCAGAGGCGGTGAATCAGAGGCGGGGAATCAGAGGCAGGGAATCGGATGTGCGGATTCAGAGATGGGGAATCAGAGGTGGGGAATCAGAGGCGGTGAATCAGACATGGGTAATCAGAGGCGGGGAATCAGAGGACGGAAATCAGACACTGGGAATCAGAGGCGGGGAATCAGAGCTGGGGAATTAGATGCAGGGAATCAGAGTTGGGGATTCAGAGGCGGGGAATCAGATATGGGGAAACAGAGGTGGGGAATCAGAGGTGGGCAAATAGACGCGGGGAATCTGATATGGGGAAACAGAGGCGGGGAATCAGAGGCGTGGAAACAGAGGCGGGGAATCAGATATGGGGAATCAGAGGTGGGGAATCAGAGGTTGGGAATCAGAGGCAGGGAATCAGAGGCTGGGAATCAGATGCAGGGAATCAGATGCGGGTATCAGAGGCGGGGAATCAGAGCTGGGGAATCAGAGGTGGGGAATCAGCGTTGGGGAATCAGAGGCGGGGACTTAGATATGAGGAAACAGAGGCGGGGAATCAGAGGCGGGGAAACAGAGGCAGGGAATCAGATATGGGGAATCAGAGGTGGGGAATCAGAGGCAGGGAATCAGATGTGCGGAATCAGAGATGGGGAATCAGAGGCAGGGAATCAGAATCAGAAGCAGGGAATAAGACGCGGGGAATCAGAGGCGGGGAATCAGAGCTGGGGAAGCAGAGGCAGTGAATCAGAGGCGGGGAATCAGAGGCAGGGAATCGGATGTGCGGAATCAGAGATGGGGAATCAGAGGTGGGGAATCAGAGGCGGTGAATCAGACATGGGTAATCAGGGGCGGGGAATCAGAGGCAGGAAATCAGACACGGGGAATCAGAGGCGGGAAATCAGAGCTGGGAAATTAGAGGCAGGGAATCAGAGTTGGGGATTCAGAGGCGGGGAATCAGATATGGGGAAACAGAGGCGGGGAATCAGAGGCGGGAAAATAGAGGCGGGGAATCAGATATGGGGAAACAGAGGCGGGGAATCAGAGGCGGGGAAACAGAGGCGGGGAATCAGATATGGGGAATCAGAGGTGGGGAATCAGAGGTTGGGAATCAGAGGAAGGGAATCAGAGGCTGGGAATCAGATGCAGGGAATCAGATGCGGGGAATCAGAGGCGGGGAATCAGAGCTGGAGTATCAGAGGTGGGGAATCAAAGTTGGGGAATCAGAGGCGGGGACTTAGATATGGGGAATCAGATATGGGGAAACAGGGGCGGGGAATCAGAGGCGGGGAAACAGAGGCGGGGAATCAGATATGGGCAATCAGAGGTGTGGAATCAGAGGTTGGGAATCAGAGGCAGGGAATCAGAGGCGGGGAAACAGAGGCGGGGAATCAGATATGGGGAATCAGAGGTGGCGAATCAAAGGCGGTGAAGCAGAGATGGGGAATCAGGGCAGGGAATCAGAGGCAGGGAATCAAACACGGGGAATCAGAGCTGGAGAATCAGAGGCGGGGAATTAGAGGCTGGGTATCAGAGGCGGGGAATCAGAGGCCGGGAATCAGATATGGGGAAACAGAGGCGGGGAATCAGAGGTGGGGAAACAGAGGCGGGGAATCAGATCTGGGGAATCAGAGGTGGGGAATCAGAGGTTGGGAATCAGAGGCAGGGAATCAGAGGCTTGGAATCAGATGCAGGGAATCAGATGCGGGGAATCAGAGGCGGGGAATCAGAGCTGGGGAATCAGAGGTGGGGAATCAGATTTGGGGAATCAGAGGCGGGGACTTAGATATTGGGAAACAGAGGCGGGGAATCAGAGGCGGGGAAACAGAGGCGGGGAATCAGATATGGGGATTCAGAGGTGGCGAATCAGAGGTTGGGAATCAGAAGAAGGCAATCAGAGGCGAGGAATCAGAGCTGGGGAATCAGAGGCGGGGAATCAGAATTGGGGAATCAGAGATGGGGAATCAGAGATGGGGAATCAGAGGCGGGGAATCAGACGCGGTGAATCAGAGGTGGTGAATCAGAGATGTGGAATCAGAGGCGGGGAATCGGAGGCAGGGAATCAGACGCGGGGAATCAGAGGCGGGGAATCATAGCTGGCGAATCAGAGGCGGGGAATCAGAGGTGGGGAATCAGAGGCGGGGAATCAGATATTGGGAATCAGAGGTGGGGAATCAGAGGCGGGGAAACAGAGGCGGGGAATCAGATATGTGGAATCAGAGGTGGGGAATCAGAGGTTGTAAATCAGAGATGGGGAATCAGAGGCGGGGAATCAGAGGCCGGTAATCAGACGCGGGGAATCAGAGGCGGGGATTCAGAGCTGGGGAATCAGAGGCGGGGAATCAGAGTTGGGGAATCAGAGGCGGGGAATCAGATATGGGGAATCAGAGGCGGGGAGTCAGAGGCGGGGAAACAGAGGCGAGAAATCAGATATGGGGAATCAGAGGTGGGGAATCAGGGGCGGAGTATCAGTGGCAGGGAATCAGAGGCGGGAAATCAGAGGCCGGGAATCAGAGGCGGTGAATCAGAGGCGGGGAATCAGAGGCAGGGAATCGGATGTGCGGAATCAGAGATGGGGAATCAGAGGTGGGGAATCAGAGGCGGTGAATCAGACATGGGTAATCAGAGGCGGGGAATCAGAGGCAGGAAATCAGACACGGGAAATCAGAGGCGGGGAATCAGAGCTGGGGAATTAGATGCAGGGAATTAGAGTTGGGGATTCAGAGGCGGTGAATCAGATCTGGGGAAACAGAGGTGGGGAATCAGAGGCGGGCAAATAGAGGTGGGGAATCAGATATGGGGAAACAGTGGCGTGGAATCAGAGGCGGGGAAACAGAGGCGGGGAATCAGATATGGGGAATCAGAGGTGGGGAATCAGAGCTGGGGAATCAGAGGTGGGGAATCAGAGTTGGGGAATCAGAGGCGGGGTGTTAGATATGTGGAAACAGAGGCGGGGAATCAGAGTCGGGGAAACAGAGGCGGGGAATCAGATATGGGGAATCAGAGGTGGGGAATCAGAGGCAGGGAATCAGATGTGCGGAATCAGAGATGGGGAATCAGAGGCAGGGAATCAGAATCAGAAGCAGGGAATAAGACGCGGGGAATCAGAGGTGGTGAATCAGAGGCGGGCAAATAGAGGCGGGGAATCAGATATGGGGAAACAGAGGCGGGGAATCAGAGGCGGGGAAACAGACATGGGTAATCAGAGGCGGGGAATCAGAGGCAGAAATTCAGACACGGGGAATCAGAGGCGGGGAATCAGAGCTGGGAAATTAGAGGCAGGGAATCAGAGTTGGGGATTCAGAGGCGGGGAATCAGATATGGGGAAACAGAGGCGGGGAATCAGAGGCGGGCAAATAGAGGCGGGGAATCAGATATGGGGAAACAGAGGCGGGGAATCAGAGGCGGGGAAACAGAGGCGGGGAATTAGATATGGGGAATCAGAGGTGGGGAATCAGAGGTTGGGAATCAGAGGCAGGGAATCAGAGGCTGGGAATCAGATGCAGGGAATCAGATGCGGTGAATCAGAGCTGGGGAATTAGAGGTGGGGAATCAAAGTTGGGGAATCAGAGGCGGGGACTTAGATATGGGGAATCAGAGGCTGGGAATCAGATATGGGGAAACAGGGGCGGGGAATCAGAGGCGGGGAAACAGAGGCGGGGAATCAGATATGGGGAATCAGAGGTGTGGAATCAGAGGTTGGGAATCAGAGGCAGGGAATCAGAGGCGGGGAAACAGAGGCGGGGAATCAGATATGGGGAATCAGAGGTGGCGAATCAAAGGCGGTAAAACAGAGATGGGGAATCAGGGCAGGGAATCAGAGGCAGGGAATCAAACACGGGGAATCAGAGCTGGGGAATCAGAGGCGGGGAATTAGAGTTGGGGAATCAGAGGAGGGGAATCAGAGGCGGGGAAACAGAGGCGGGGAATCAGATATGGGGAATCAGAGGCGGGGAATCAGAGGTTGGGAATCAGAGGCAGGGAATCAGAGGCAGGGAATCAGATGTGCGGAATGGGAGATGGGGAATCAGAGGCAGGGAATCAGAGGCGGGGAATCAGAGGTGGGGAATCAGAGGCCGGGAATCAGATATGGGGAAACAGAGGCGGGGAATCAGAGGCAGGGAAACAGAGGCGGGGAATCAGATATTGGGAATCAAAGGTGGGGAATCAGAGTTTGGGAATCAGAGGCAGGGAATCAGAGGCTTGGAATCAGATGCAGGGAATCAGATGCGGGGAATCAGAGGCGGGGAATCAAAGCTGGGGAATCAGAGGTGGGGAATCGGATGTGCGGATTCAGAGATGGGGAATCAGAGGTGGGGAATCAGAGGCGGTGAATCAGACATGGGTAATCAGAGGCGGGGAATCAGAGGACGGAAATCAGACACTGGGAATCAGAGGCGGGGAATCAGAGCTGGGGAATTAGATGCAGGGAATCAGAGTTGGGGATTCAGAGGCGGGGAATCAGATATGGGGAAACAGAGGTGGGGAATCAGAGGTGGGCAAATAGACGCGGGGAATCTGATATGGGGAAACAGAGGCGGGGAATCAGAGGCGTGGAAACAGAGGCGGGGAATCAGATATGAGGAATCAGAGGTGGGGAATCAGAGGTTGGGAATCAGAGGCAGGGAATCAGAGGCTGGGAATCAGATGCAGGGAATCAGATGCGGGTATCAGAGGCGGGGAATCAGAGCTGGGGAATCAGAGGCAGGGAATCAGATGTGCGGAATCGGAGATGGGGAATCAGATGCAAAAAATCAGAGGCGGGGAATCAGAGGCGGGGAATCAGAGGCCGGGAATCAGATATGGTGAAACAGAGGCGGGGAATCAGAGGCGGGGAAACAGAGGCGGGGAATCAGATATGGGGAATCAGAGGCGGGGAATCAGATATGGGGAAACAGGGGCGGGGAATCAGAGGCGGGGAAACAGAGGCGGGGAATCAGATATGGGGAATCAGAGGTGTGGAATCAGAGGTTGGGAATCAGAGGCAGGGAATCAGAGGCGGGGAAACAGAGGCAGGGAATCAGATCTGGGGAATCAGTGGCGGGGAAGTAGAGTTGGGGAATCAGAGGCGGGGAATCAGAGGCGGGGAAACAGAGGCGGGGAATCAAACACGGGGAATCAGAGGCGGGGAATTAGAGCTGGGGAATTAGATGCAGGGAATCAGAGTTGGGGATTCAGAGGCGGGGAATCAGATATGGGGAAATAGAGGTGGGGAACCAGAGTTGGGCAAATAGAGGCGGGGAATCCGATATGGGGAAACAGAGGCGGGGATTCAGAGGCGTGGAAACAGAGGCGGGGAATCAGATATGGGGAATCAGAGGTGGGGAATCAGAGGTTGGGAATCAGAGGTGGGGAATCAGAGGCTGGGAATCAGATGCAGGGAATCAGATGTGCGGAATCAGAGATGGGGAATCAGAGGCAGGGAATCAGAATCAGAAGCGGGGAATCAGAGGCCTGGAATCAGATGCTGGGAATAAGAGGCCGGGAATCAGTGGTGGGGAATCAGAGTCCGGGAATCAGAGATTGGGATTAAAAGGCGGGGAATGAGATATGGAGAATCAGAGGCGGGGAATCAGAGGCGGGGAAACAGAGGTGGGGAAACAGATATGGGGAATCAGTGGTGGCGAATCAAAGGCGGTGAATCAGAGATGGGGAATCAGAGGCGGGGAATCAGAGGCAGGGAATCAAACACGGGGAATCAGAGGCGGGGAATCAGAGCTGGGGAATCAGAGGCGGGGAATCAGAGTTGGGGAATCAGAGGCGGGGAATCAGATATGGGGAAACAGGGGCGGGGAATCAGAGGCGGGGAAACAGAGGCGGGGAATCAGATATGGGGAATCAGAGGTGTGGAATCAGAGGTTGGGAATCAGAGGCAGGGAATCAGAGGCGGGGAAACAGAGGCAGGGAATCAGATCTGGGGAATCAGTGGCGGGGAAGTAGAGTTGGGGAATCAGAGGCGGGGAATCAGAGGCGGGGAAACAGAGGAGGGGAATCAAACACGGGGAATCAGAGGTGGGGAATCAGAGGTTGTGAATCAGAGGCAGGGAATCAGAGGCGGGGAATCAGAGGCGGGGAATCAGAGGCAGGGATTCAGATGTGCGGAATCGGAGATGGGGAATCAGATGCAAGAAATCAGAGGCGGGGAATCAGAGGCGGGGAATCAGAGGCCGGGAATCAGATATGGTGAAACAGAGGCGGGGAATCAGAGGCGGGGAAACAGAGGCGGGGAATCAGATATGGGGAATCAGAGGTGGGGAATCAGAGTTTGGGAATCAGAGGCATGGAATCAGAGGCTTGGAATCAGATGCAGGGAATCAGATGCGGGGAATCAGAGGCGGGAATCAGAGCTGTGGAATCAGAGGTGGTGAATCAGAGTTGGGGAATCAGAGGCGGGGACTTAGATATTGGGAAACAGAGGCGGGGAATCAGAGGCGAGGAAACAGAGGCGGGGAATCAGAAATGGGGAATCAGAGGTTGGGAATCAGAGGCAGGGGATCAGATGTGCGGAATCAGAGATGGGGAATCAAAGGCAGGGAATCAGAATCAGAAGCAGGGAATCAGAGGCCGGGAATCAGAGGCCGGAATCAGATGCCGGGAATAAGAGGCCGGGAATCAGAGGTGGGGAATCAGAGTCCGGGAATCAGAGATGGGGATTCAGAGGCGGGGAATGAGATATGGGGAATCAGAGGCGGGGAATCAGAGGCGGGGAATCAGAGGCGGGGAATCAGATATGGGGAATCAAAGGTAGGGAATCAGGGGCGGGGTATCAGTGGCAGGGAATCAGAGGCGGGAAATCAGAGGCCGGGAATCAGAGGCGGTGAATCAGAGGCGGTGAATCAGAGGCAGGGAATCGGATGTGCGGAATCAGAGATGGGGAATCAGAGGTGGGGAATCAGAGGCGGTGAATCAGACATGGGTAATCAGAGGCGGGGAATCAGAGGCAGGAAATCAGACACGGGGAATCAGAGGCGGGGAATTAGAGCTGGGGAATCAGAGGTTGGGAATCAAACACGGGGAATCAGAGGTGGGGAATCAGAGGTTGGGAATCAGAGGCAGGGAATCAGAGGCGGGGAATCAGAGGCGGGGAATCAGAGGCAGGGAATCAGATGTGCGGAATCGGAGATGGGGAATCAGATGCAAGAAATCAGAGGCGGGGAATCAGAGGCGGGGAATCAGAGGCCGGGAATCAGATATGGTGAAACAGAGGCGGGGAATCAGAGGCGGGGAAACAGAGGCGGGGAATCAGATATGGGGAATCAGAGGCGGGGAATCAGATATGGGGAAACAGGGGCGGGGAATCAGAGGCGGGGAAACAGAGGCGGGGAATCAGATATGGGGAATCAGAGGTGTGGAATCAGAGGTTGGGAATCAGAGGCAGGGAATCAGAGGCGGGGAAACAGAGGCAGGGAATCAGATCTGGGGAATCAGTGGCGGGGAAGTAGAGTTGGGGAATCAGAGGCGGGGAATCAGAGGCGGGGAAACAGAGGCGGGGAATCAAACACGGGGAATCAGAGGCGGGGAATTAGAGCTGGGGAATTAGATGCAGGGAATCAGAGTTGGGGATTCAGAGGCGGGGAATCAGATATGGGGAAATAGAGGTGGGGAACCAGAGTTGGGCAAATAGAGGCGGGGAATCCGATATGGGGAAACAGAGGCGGGGATTCAGAGGCGTGGAAACAGAGGCGGGGAATCAGATATGGGGAATCAGAGGTGGGGAATCAGAGGTTGGGAATCAGAGGCAGGGAATCAGAGGCTGGGAATCAGATGCAGGGAATCAGATGTGCGGAATCAGAGATGGGGAATCAGAGGCAGGGAATCAGAATCAGAAGCGGGGAATCAGAGGCCTGGAATCAGATGCTGGGAATAAGAGGCGGGGAATCAGAGGTGGGGAATCAGAGTCCGGGAATCAGAGATTGGGATTAAAAGGCGGGGAATGAGATATGGAGAATCAGAGGCGGGGAATCAGAGGCGGGGAAACAGAGGTGGGGAAACAGATATGGGGAATCAGTGGTGGCGAATCAAAGGCGGTGAATCAGAGATGGGGAATCAGAGGCGGGGAATCAGAGGCAGGGAATCAAACACGGGGAATCAGAGGCGGGGAATCAGAGCTGGGGAATCAGAGGCGGGGAATCAGAGTTGGGGAATCAGAGGCGGGGAATCAGATATGGGGAAACAGGGGCGGGGAATCAGAGGCGGGGAAACAGAGGCGGGGAATCAGATATGGGGAATCAGAGGTGTGGAATCAGAGGTTGGGAATCAGAGGCAGGGAATCAGAGGCGGGGAAACAGAGGCAGGGAATCAGATCTGGGGAATCAGTGGCGGGGAAGTAGAGTTGGGGAATCAGAGGCGGGGAATCAGAGGCGGGGAAACAGAGGAGGGGAATCAAACACGGGGAATCAGAGGTGGGGAATCAGAGGTTGGGAATCAGAGGCAGGGAATCAGAGGCGGGGAATCAGAGGCGGGGAATCAGAGGCAGGGAATCAGATGTGCGGAATCGGAGATGGGGAATCAGATGCAAGAAATCAGAGGCGGGGAATCAGAGGCGGGGAATCAGAGGCCGGGAATCAGATATGGTGAAACAGAGGCGGGGAATCAGAGGCGGGGAAACAGAGGCGGGGAATCAGATATGGGGAATCAGAGGTGGGGAATCAGAGTTTGGGAATCAGAGGCATGGAATCAGAGGCTTGGAATCAGATGCAGGGAATCAGATGCGGGGAATCAGAGGCGGGGAATCAGAGCTGTGGAATCAGAGGTGGTGAATCAGAGTTGGGGAATCAGAGGCGGGGACTTAGATATTGGGAAACAGAGACGGGGAATCAGAGGCGAGGAAACAGAGGCGGGGAATCAGAAATGGGGAATCAGAGGTTGGGAATCAGAGGCAGGGGATCAGATGTGCGGAATCAGAGATGGGGAATCAAAGGCAGGGAATCAGAATCAGAAGCAGGGAATCAGAGGCCGGGAATCAGAGGCCGGAATCAGATGCCGGGAATAAGAGGCCGGGAATCAGAGGTGGGGAATCAGAGTCCGGGAATCAGAGATGGGGATTCAGAGGCGGGGAATGAGATATGGGGAATCAGAGGCGGGGAATCAGAGGCGGGGAATCAGAGGCGTGGAATCAGATATGGGGAATCAAAGGTAGGGAATCAGGGGCGGGGTTTCAGTGGCAGGGAATCAGAGGCGGGAAATCAGAGGCCGGGAATCAGAGGCGGTGAATCAGAGGCGGTGAATCAGAGGCAGGGAATCGGATGTGCAGAATCAGAGATGGGGAATCAGAGGTGGGGAATCAGAGGCGGTGAATCAGACATGGGTAATCAGAGGCGGGGAATCAGAGGCAGGAAATCAGACACGGGGAATCAGAGGCGGGGAATTAGAGCTGGGGAATTAGATGCAGGGAATCAGAGTTGGGGATTCAGAGGCGGGGAATCAGATATGGGGAAATAGAGGTGGGGAACCAGAGTTGGGCAAATAGAGGCGGGGAATCCGATATCGGGAAACAGAGGCGGGGATTCAGAGGCGTGGAAACAGAGGCGGGGAATCAGATATGGGGAATCAGAGGTGGGGAATCAGAGGTTGGGAATCAGAGGCAGGGAATCAGAGGCTGGGAATCAGATGCAGGGAATCAGATGCGGGGATCAGAGGCGGGGAATCAGAGCTGGGGAATCAGAGGTGGGGAATCAGAGTTGGGGAATCAGAGGCGGGGACTTAGATATGGGGAAACAGAGGCGGGGAATAGAGGCGGGAAACAGAGGCGGGGAATCAGATATTGTGAATCAGAGGTGGGGAATCAGAGGCAGGGAATCAGATGTGCGGAATCAGAGATGGGGAATCAGAGGCAGGGAATCAGAATCAGAAGCAGGGAATAAGACGCGGGGAATCAGAGGCGGGGAATCAGAGCTGGGGAAGCAGAGGCTGTGAATCAGAGGCAGGGAATCAGAGGCTGGGAATCAGATGCAGGGAATCAGATGCGGGGATCAGAGGCGGGGAATCAGAGCTGGGGAATCAGAGGTGGGGAATCAGAGTTGGGGAATCAGAGGCGGGGACTTAGATATGGGGAAACAGAGGCGGGGAATCAGAGGCGGGAAACAGAGGCGGGGAATCAGATATTGTGAATCAGAGGTGGGGAATCAGAGGCAGGGAATCAGATGTGCGGAATCAGAGATGGGGAATCAGAAGCAGGGAATCAGAATCAGAAGCAGGGAATAAGACGCGGGGAATCAGAGGCGGGGAATCAGAGCTGGGGAAGCAGAGGCAGTGAATCAGAGGCTGGGATTCAGAGGCAGGGAATCGGATGTGCGGAATCAGAGATGGGGAATCAGAGGTGGGGAATCAGAGGCGGTGAATCAGACATGGGTAATCAGAGGCGGGGAATCAGAGGCAGGAAATCAGACACGGGGAATCAGAGGCGGGGAATCAGAGCTGGGAAATTAGAGGCAGGGAATCAGAGTTGGGGATTCAGAGGCGGGGAATCAGATATGGGGAAACAGAGGCGGGGAATCAGAGGCGGGGACTTAGATATGGGGAATCAGAGGCGGGGAATCAGATATGGGGAAACAGGGGCGGGGAATCAGAGGCGGGGAAACAGAGGCGGGGAATCAGATATGGGGAATCAGAGGTGTGGAATCAGATGTTGGGAATCAGAGGCAGGGAAACAGAGGCGGGGAAACAGAGGCGGGGAATCAGATATGGGGAATCAGAGGTGGCGAATCAAAGGCGGTGAAACAGAGATGGGGAATCAGGGCAGGGAATCAGAGGCAGGGAATCAAACACGGGGAATCATAGCTGGGGAATCAGAGGCGGGGAATTAGAGTTGGGGAATCAGAGGAGGGGAATCAGAGGCGGGGAAACGGAGGCGGGGAATCAGATATGGGGAATCAGAGGTGGGGAATCAGAGGTTGGGAATCAGAGGCAGGGAATCAGAGGCGGGGAATCAGAGGCAGGGAATCAGAGGCAGGGAATCAGATGTGCGGAATCGGAGATGGGGAATCAGAGGCAGGGAATCAGAGGCGGGGAATCAGAGGTGGGGAATCAGAGGCCGGGAATCAGATATGGGGAAACAGAGGCGGGGAATCAGAGGCGGGGAAACAGAGGCGGGGAATCAGATATGGGGAATCAGAGGTGGGGAATCAGAGGTTGGGAATCAGAGGCAGGTAATCAGAGGCTTGGAATCAGATGCAGGGAATCAGATGCGGGGAATCAGAGGCGGGGAATCAGAGCTGGGGAATCAGAGCTGGGGAATCAGAGTTGGGGAATCAGAGGCGGGGACTTAGATATTGAGAAACAGAGGCGGGGAATCAGAGGCGGGGAAACAGAGGCGGGGAATCAGATATGGGGAATCAGAGGTGGGGAATCAGAGGCAGGGAATCAGATGTACGGAATCAGAGATGGGGAATCAGAGGCAGGGAATCAGAATCAGAAGCAGGGAATCAGAGGCCGGGAATCAGAGGCCGGAATCAGATGCCGGGAATAAGAGGCCGGGAATCAGAGGTGGGGAATCAGAGTCCGGGAATCAGAGATGGGGATTCAGAGGCGGGGAATGAGATATGGGGAATCAGAGGCGGGGAATCAGAGGCGGGGAAACAGAGGCGGGGAATCAGATATGGGGAATCAGAGGTGGGGAATCTGGGGCGGGGTATCAGTGGCAGGGAATCAGAGGCGGGAATTCAGAGGCCGGGAATCAGAGGCGGTGAATCAGAGGCGGGGAATCAGAGGCAGGGAATCGGATGTGCGGATTCAGAGATGGGGAATCAGAGGTGGGGAATCAGAGGCGGTGAATCAGACATGGGTAATCAGAGGCGGGGAATCAGAGGACGGAAATCAGACACTGGGAATCAGAGGCGGGGAATCAGAGCTGGGGAATTAGATGCAGGGAATCAGAGTTGGGGATTCAGAGGCGGGGAATCAGATATGGGGAAACAGAGGTGGGGAATCAGAGGTGGGCAAATAGACGCGGGGAATCTGATATGGGGAAACAGAGGCGGGGAATCAGAGGCGTGGAAACAGAGGCGGGGAATCAGATATGGGGAATCAGAGGTGGGGAATCAGAGGTTGGGAATCAGAGGCAGGGAATCAGAGGCTGGGAATCAGATGCAGGGAATCAGATGCGGGTATCAGAGGCGGGGAATCAGAGCTGGGGAATCAGAGGTGGGGAATCAGAGTTGGGGAATCAGAGGCGGGGACTTAGATATGAGGAAACAGAGGCGGGGAATCAGAGGCGGGGAAACAGAGGCAGGGAATCAGATATGGGGAATCAGAGGTGGGGAATCAGAGGCAGGGAATCAGATGTGCGGAATCAGAGATGGGGAATCAGAGGCAGGGAATCAGAATCAGAAGCAGGGAATAAGACGCGGGGAATCAGAGGCGGGGAATCAGAGCTGGGGAAGCAGAGGCAGTGAATCAGAGGCGGGGAATCAGAGGCAGGGAATTGGATGTGCGGAATCAGAGATGGGGAATCAGAGGTGGGGAATCAGAGGCGGTGAATCAGACATGGGTAATCAGGGGCGGGGAATCAGAGGCAGGAAATCAGACACGGGGAATCAGAGGCGGGAAATCAGAGCTGGGAAATTAGAGGCAGGGAATCAGAGTTGGGGATTCAGAGGCGGGGAATCAGATATGGGGAAACAGAGGCGGGGAATCAGAGGCGGGAAAATAGAGGCGGGGAATCAGATATGGGGAAACAGAGGCGGGGAATCAGAGGCGGGGAAACAGAGGCGGGGAATCAGATATGGGGAATCAGAGGTGGGGAATCAGAGGTTGGGAATCAGAGGAAGGGAATCAGAGGCTGGGAATCAGATGCAGGGAATCAGATGCGGGGAATCAGAGGCGGGGAATCAGAGCTGGAGTATCAGAGGTGGGGAATCAAAGTTGGGGAATCAGAGGCGGGGACTTAGATATGGGGAATCAGATATGGGGAAACAGGGGCGGGGAATCAGAGGCGGGGAAACAGAGGCGGGGAATCAGATATGGGCAATCAGAGGTGTGGAATCAGAGGTTGGGAATCAGAGGCAGGGAATCAGAGGCGGGGAAACAGAGGCGGGGAATCAGATATGGGGAATCAGAGGTGGCGAATCAAAGGCGGTGAAGCAGAGATGGGGAATCAGGGCAGGGAATCAGAGGCAGGGAATCAAACACGGGGAATCAGAGCTGGGGAATCAGAGGCGGGGAATTAGAGGCTGGGTATCAGAGGCGGGGAATCAGAGGCCGGGAATCAGATATGGGGAATCAAAGGTAGGGAATCAGGGGCGGGGTATCAGTGGCAGGGAATCAGAGGCGGGAAATCAGAGGCCGGGAATCAGAGGCGGTGAATCAGAGGCGGTGAATCAGAGGCAGGGAATCGGATGTGCGGAATCAGAGATGGGGAATCAGAGGTGGGGAATCAGAGGCGGTGAATCAGACATGGGTAATCAGAGGCGGGGAATCAGAGGCAGGAAATCAGACACGGGGAATCAGAGGCGGGGAATTAGAGCTGGGGAATTAGATGCAGGGAATCAGAGTTGGGGATTCAGAGGCGGGGAATCAGATATGGGGAAATAGAGGTGGGGAACCAGAGTTGGGCAAATAGAGGCGGGGAATCCGATATGGGGAAACAGAGGCGGGGATTCAGAGGCGTGGAAACAGAGGCGGGGAATCAGATATGGGGAATCAGAGGTGGGGAATCAGAGGTTGGGAATCAGAGGCAGGGAATCAGAGGCTGGGAATCAGATGCAGGGAATCAGATGTGCGGAATCAGAGATGGGGAATCAGAGGCAGGGAATCAGAATCAGAAGCGGGGAATCAGAGGCCTGGAATCAGATGCTGGGAATAAGAGGCCGGGAATCAGAGGTGGGGAATCAGAGTCCGGGAATCAGAGATTGGGATTAAAAGGCGGGGAATGAGATATGGAGAATCAGAGGCGGGGAATCAGAGGCGGGGAAACAGAGGTGGGGAAACAGATATGGGGAATCAGTGGTGGCGAATCAAAGGCGGTGAATCAGAGATGGGGAATCAGAGGCGGGGAATCAGAGGCAGGGAATCAAACACGGGGAATCAGAGGCGGGGAATCAGAGCTGGGGAATCAGAGGCGGGGAATCAGAGTTGGGGAATCAGAGGCGGGGAATCAGATATGGGGAAACAGGGGCGGGGAATCAGAGGCGGGGAAACAGAGGCGGGGAATCAGATATGGGGAATCAGAGGTGTGGAATCAGAGGTTGGGAATCAGAGGCAGGGAATCAGAGGCGGGGAAACAGAGGCAGGGAATCAGATCTGGGGAATCAGTGGCGGGGAAGTAGAGTTGGGGAATCAGATGCGGGGAATCAGAGGCGGGGAAACAGAGGCGGGGAATCAAACACGGGGAATCAGAGGCGGGGAATTAGAGCTGGGGAATTAGATGCAGGGAATCAGAGTTGGGGATTCAGAGGCGGGGAATCAGATATGGGGAAATAGAGGTGGGGAACCAGAGTTGCGCAAATAGAGGCGGGGAATCCGATATGGGGAAACAGAGGCGGGGATTCAGAGGCGTGGAAACAGAGGCGGGGAATCAGATATGGGGAATCAGAGGTGGGGAATCAGAGGTTGGGAATCAGAGGCAGGGAATCAGAGGCTGGGAATCAGATGCAGGGAATCAGATGTGCGGAATCAGAGATGGGGAATCAGAGGCAGGGAATCAGAATCAGAAGCGGGGAATCAGAGGCCTGGAATCAGATGCTGGGAATAAGAGGCCGGGAATCAGAGGTGGGGAATCAGAGTCCGGGAATCAGAGATTGGGATTAAAAGGCGGGGAATGAGATATGGAGAATCAGAGGCGGGGAATCAGAGGCGGGGAAACAGAGGTGGGGAAACAGATATGGGGAATCAGTGGTGGCGAATCAAAGGCGGTGAATCAGAGATGGGGAATCAGAGGCGGGGAATCAGAGGCAGGGAATCAAACACGGGGAATCAGAGGCGGGGAATCAGAGCTGGGGAATCAGAGGCGGGGAATCAGAGTTGGGGAATCAGAGGCGGGGAATCAGATATGGGGAAACAGGGGCGGGGAATCAGAGGCGGGGAAACAGAGGCGGGGAATCAGATATGGGGAATCAGAGGTGTGGAATCAGAGGTTGGGAATCAGAGGCAGGGAATCAGAGGCGGGGAAACAGAGGCAGGGAATCAGATCTGGGGAATCAGTGGCGGGGAAGTAGAGTTGGGGAATCAGAGGCGGGGAATCAGAGGCGGGGAAACAGAGGCGGGGAATCAAACACGGGGAATCAGAGGCGGGGAATTAGAGCTGGGGAATTAGATGCAGGGAATCAGAGTTGGGGATTCAGAGGCGGGGAATCAGATATGGGGAAATAGAGGTGGGGAACCAGAGTTGCGCAAATAGAGGCGGGGAATCCGATATGGGGAAACAGAGGCGGGGATTCAGAGGCGTGGAAACAGAGGCGGGGAATCAGATATGGGGAATCAGAGGTGGGGAATCAGAGGTTGGGAATCAGAGGCAGGGAATCAGAGGCTGGGAATCAGATGCAGGGAATCAGATGTGCGGAATCAGAGATGGGGAATCAGAGGCAGGGAATCAGAATCAGAAGCGGGGAATCAGAGGCCTGGAATCAGATGCTGGGAATAAGAGGCCGGGAATCAGAGGTGGGGAATCAGAGTCCGGGAATCAGAGATTGGGATTAAAAGGCGGGGAATGAGATATGGAGAATCAGAGGCGGGGAATCAGAGGCGGGGAAACAGAGGTGGGGAAACAGATATGGGGAATCAGTGGTGGCGAATCAAAGGCGGTGAATCAGAGATGGGGAATCAGAGGCGGGGAATCAGAGGCAGGGAATCAAACACGGGGAATCAGAGGCGGGGAATCAGAGCTGGGGAATCAGAGGCGGGGAATCAGAGTTGGGGAATCAGAGGCGGGGAATCAGATATGGGGAAACAGGGGCGGGGAATCAGAGGCGGGGAAACAGAGGCGGGGAATCAGATATGGGGAATCAGAGGTGTGGAATCAGAGGTTGGGAATCAGAGGCAGGGAATCAGAGGCGGGGAAACAGAGGCAGGGAATCAGATCTGGGGAATCAGTGGCGGGGAAGTAGAGTTGGGGAATCAGAGGCGGGGAATCAGAGGCGGGGAAACAGAGGCGGGGAATCAAACACGGGGAATCAGAGGTGGGGAATCAGAGGTTGGGAATCAGAGGCAGGGAATCAGAGGCGGGGAATCAGAGGCGGGGAATCAGAGGCAGGGAATCAGATGTGCGGAATCGGAGATGGGGAATCAGATGCAAAAAATCAGAGGCGGGGAATCAGAGGCGGGGAATCAGAGGCCGGGAATCAGATATGGTGAAACAGAGGCGGGGAATCAGAGGCGGGGAAACAGAGGCGGGGAATCAGATATGGGGAATCAGAGGCGGGGAATCAGATATGGGGAAACAGGGGCGGGGAATCAGAGGCGGGGAAACAGAGGCGGGGAATCAGATATGGGGAATCAGAGGTGTGGAATCAGAGGTTGGGAATCAGAGGCAGGGAATCAGAGGCGGGGAAACAGAGGCAGGGAATCAGATCTGGGGAATCAGTGGCGGGGAAGTAGAGTTGGGGAATCAGAGGCGGGGAATCAGAGGCGGGGAAACAGAGGAGGGGAATCAAACACGGGGAATCAGAGGTGGGGAATCAGAGGTTGGGAATCAGAGGCAGGGAATCAGAGGCGGGGAATCAGAGGCGGGGAATCAGAGGCAGGGATTCAGATGTGCGGAATCGGAGATGGGGAATCAGATGCAAGAAATCAGAGGCGGGGAATCAGAGGCGGGGAATCAGAGGCCGGGAATCAGATATGGTGAAACAGAGGCGGGGAATCTGAGGCGGGGAAACAGAGGCGGGGAATCAGATATGGGGAATCAGAGGTGGGGAATCAGAGTTTGGGAATCAGAGGCATGGAATCAGAGGCTTGGAATCAGATGCAGGGAATCAGATGCGGGGAATCAGAGGCGGGAATCAGAGCTGTGGAATCAGAGGTGGTGAATCAGAGTTGGGGAATCAGAGGCGGGGACTTAGATATTGGGAAACAGAGGCGGGGAATCAGAGGCGAGGAAACAGAGGCGGGGAATCAGAAATGGGGAATCAGAGGTTGGGAATCAGAGGCAGGGGATCAGATGTGCGGAATCAGAGATGGGGAATCAAAGGCAGGGAATCAGAATCAGAAGCAGGGAATCAGAGGCCGGGAATCAGAGGCCGGAATCAGATGCCGGGAATAAGAGGCCGGGAATCAGAGGTGGGGAATCAGAGTCCGGGAATCAGAGTTGGGGATTCAGAGGCGGGGAATCAGATATGGGGAAATAGAGGTGGGGAACCAGAGTTGCGCAAATAGAGGCGGGGAATCCGATATGGGGAAACAGAGGCGGGGATTCAGAGGCGTGGAAACAGAGGCGGGGAATCAGATATGGGGAATCAGAGGTGGGGAATCAGAGGTTGGGAATCAGAGGCAGGGAATCAGAGGCTGGGAATCAGATGCAGGGAATCAGATGTGCGGAATCAGAGATGGGGAATCAGAGGCAGGGAATCAGAATCAGAAGCGGGGAATCAGAGGCCTGGAATCAGATGCTGGGAATAAGAGGCCGGGAATCAGAGGTGGGGAATCAGAGTCCGGGAATCAGAGATTGGGATTAAAAGGCGGGGAATGAGATATGGAGAATCAGAGGCGGGGAATCAGAGGCGGGGAAACAGAGGTGGGGAAACAGATATGGGGAATCAGTGGTGGCGAATCAAAGGCGGTGAATCAGAGATGGGGAATCAGAGGCGGGGAATCAGAGGCAGGGAATCAAACACGGGGAATCAGAGGCGGGGAATCAGAGCTGGGGAATCAGAGGCGGGGAATCAGAGTTGGGGAATCAGAGGCGGGGAATCAGATATGGGGAAACAGGGGCGGGGAATCAGAGGCGGGGAAACAGAGGCGGGGAATCAGATATGGGGAATCAGAGGTGTGGAATCAGAGGTTGGGAATCAGAGGCAGGGAATCAGAGGCGGGGAAACAGAGGCAGGGAATCAGATCTGGGGAATCAGTGGCGGGGAAGTAGAGTTGGGGAATCAGAGGCGGGGAATCAGAGGCGGGGAAACAGAGGCGGGGAATCAAACACGGGGAATCAGAGGTGGGGAATCAGAGGTTGGGAATCAGAGGCAGGGAATCAGAGGCGGGGAATCAGAGGCGGGGAATCAGAGGCAGGGAATCAGATGTGCGGAATCGGAGATGGGGAATCAGATGCAAAAAATCAGAGGCGGGGAATCAGAGGCGGGGAATCAGAGGCCGGGAATCAGATATGGTGAAACAGAGGCGGGGAATCAGAGGCGGGGAAACAGAGGCGGGGAATCAGATATGGGGAATCAGAGGCGGGGAATCAGATATGGGGAAACAGGGGCGGGGAATCAGAGGCGGGGAAACAGAGGCGGGGAATCAGATATGGGGAATCAGAGGTGTGGAATCAGAGGTTGGGAATCAGAGGCAGGGAATCAGAGGCGGGGAAACAGAGGCAGGGAATCAGATCTGGGGAATCAGTGGCGGGGAAGTAGAGTTGGGGAATCAGAGGTGGGGAATCAGAGGCGGGGAAACAGAGGCGGGGAATCAAACACGGGGAATCAGAGGCGGGGAATTAGAGCTGGGGAATTAGATGCAGGGAATCAGAGTTGGGGATTCAGAGGCGGGGAATCAGATATGGGGAAATAGAGGTGGGGAACCAGAGTTGGGCAAATAGAGGCGGGGAATCCGATATGGGGAAACAGAGGCGGGGATTCAGAGGCGTGGAAACAGAGGCGGGGAATCAGATATGGGGAATCAGAGGTGGGGAATCAGAGGTTGGGAATCAGAGGCAGGGAATCAGAGGCTGGGAATCAGATGCAGGGAATCAGATGTGCGGAATCAGAGATGGGGAATCAGAGGCAGGGAATCAGAATCAGAAGCGGGGAATCAGAGGCCTGGAATCAGATGCTGGGAATAAGAGGCCGGGAATCAGAGGTGGGGAATCAGAGTCCGGGAATCAGAGATTGGGATTAAAAGGCGGGGAATGAGATATGGAGAATCAGAGGCGGGGAATCAGAGGCGGGGAAACAGAGGTGGGGAAACAGATATGGGGAATCAGTGGTGGCGAATCAAAGGCGGTGAATCAGAGATGGGGAATCAGAGGCGGGGAATCAGAGGCAGGGAATCAAACACGGGGAATCAGAGGCGGGGAATCAGAGCTGGGGAATCAGAGGCGGGGAATCAGAGTTGGGGAATCAGAGGCGGGGAATCAGATATGGGGAAACAGGGGCGGGGAATCAGAGGCGGGGAAACAGAGGCGGGGAATCAGATATGGGGAATCAGAGGTGTGGAATCAGAGGTTGGGAATCAGAGGCAGGGAATCAGAGGCGGGGAAACAGAGGCAGGGAATCAGATCTGGGGAATCAGTGGCGGGGAAGTAGAGTTGGGGAATCAGAGGCGGGGAATCAGAGGCGGGGAAACAGAGGAGGGGAATCACACACGGGGAATCAGAGGTGGGGAATCAGAGGTTGGGAATCAGAGGCAGGGAATCAGAGGCGGGGAATCAGAGGCGGGGAATCAGAGGCAGGGATTCAGATGTGCGGAATCGGAGATGGGGAATCAGATGCAAGAAATCAGAGGCGGGGAATCAGAGGCGGGGAATCAGAGGCCGGGAATCAGATATGGTGAAACAGAGGCGGGGAATCAGAGGCGGGGAAACAGAGGCGGGGAATCAGATATGGGGAATCAGAGGTGGGGAATCAGAGTTTGGGAATCAGAGGCATGGAATCAGAGGCTTGGAATCAGATGCAGGGAATCAGATGCGGGGAATCAGAGGCGGGAATCAGAGCTGTGGAATCAGAGGTGGTGAATCAGAGTTGGGGAATCAGAGGCGGGGACTTAGATATTGGGAAACAGAGGCGGGGAATCAGAGGCGAGGAAACAGAGGCGGGGAATCAGAAATGGGGAATCAGAGGTTGGGAATCAGAGGCAGGGGATCAGATGTGCGGAATCAGAGATGGGGAATCAAAGGCAGGGAATCAGAATCAGAAGCAGGGAATCAGAGGCCGGGAATCAGAGGCCGGAATCAGATGCCGGGAATAAGAGGCCGGGAATCAGAGGTGGGGAATCAGAGTCCGGGAATCAGAGATGGGGATTCAGAGGCGGGGAATGAGATATGGGGAATCAGAGGCGGGGAATCAGAGGCGGGGAATCAGAGGCGGGGAATCAGATATGGGGAATCAAAGGTAGGGAATCAGGGGCGGGGTATCAGTGGCAGGGAATCAGAGGCGGGAAATCAGAGGCCGGGAATCAGAGGCGGTGAATCAGAGGCGGTGAATCAGAGGCAGGGAATCGGATGTGCGGAATCAGAGATGGGGAATCAGAGGTGGGGAATCAGAGGCGGTGAATCAGACATGGGTAATCAGAGGCGGGGAATCAGAGGCAGGAAATCAGACACGGGGAATCAGAGGCGGGGAATTAGAGCTGGGGAATCAGAGGTTGGGAATCAAACACGGGGAATCAGAGGTGGGGAATCAGAGGTTGGGAATCAGAGGCAGGGAATCAGAGGCGGGGAATCAGAGGCGGGGAATCAGAGGCAGGGAATCAGATGTGCGGAATCGGAGATGGGGAATCAGATGCAAGAAATCAGAGGCGGGGAATCAGAGGCGGGGAATCAGAGGCCGGGAATCAGATATGGTGAAACAGAGGCGGGGAATCAGAGGCGGGGAAACAGAGGCGGGGAATCAGATATGGGGAATCAGAGGCGGGGAATCAGATATGGGGAAACAGGGGCGGGGAATCAGAGGCGGGGAAACAGAGGCGGGGAATCAGATATGGGGAATCAGAGGTGTGGAATCAGAGGTTGGGAATCAGAGGCAGGGAATCAGAGGCGGGGAAACAGAGGCAGGGAATCAGATCTGGGGAATCAGTGGCGGGGAAGTAGAGTTGGGGAATCAGAGGCGGGGAATCAGAGGCGGGGAAACAGAGGCGGGGAATCAAACACGGGGAATCAGAGGCGGGGAATTAGAGCTGGGGAATTAGATGCAGGGAATCAGAGTTGGGGATTCAGAGGCGGGGAATCAGATATGGGGAAATAGAGGTGGGGAACCAGAGTTGGGCAAATAGAGGCGGGGAATCCGATATGGGGAAACAGAGGCGGGGATTCAGAGGCGTGGAAACAGAGGCGGGGAATCAGATATGGGGAATCAGAGGTGGGGAATCAGAGGTTGGGAATCAGAGGCAGGGAATCAGAGGCTGGGAATCAGATGCAGGGAATCAGATGTGCGGAATCAGAGATGGGGAATCAGAGGCAGGGAATCAGAATCAGAAGCGGGGAATCAGAGGCCTGGAATCAGATGCTGGGAATAAGAGGCGGGGAATCAGAGGTGGGGAATCAGAGTCCGGGAATCAGAGATTGGGATTAAAAGGCGGGGAATGAGATATGGAGAATCAGAGGCGGGGAATCAGAGGGGGGGAACAGAGGTGGGGAAACAGATATGGGGAATCAGTGGTGGCGAATCAAAGGCGGTGAATCAGAGATGGGGAATCAGAGGCGGGGAATCAGAGGCAGGGAATCAAACACGGGGAATCAGAGGCGGGGAATCAGAGCTGGGGAATCAGAGGCGGGGAATCAGAGTTGGGGAATCAGAGGCGGGGAATCAGATATGGGGAAACAGGGGCGGGGAATCAGAGGCGGGGAAACAGAGGCGGGGAATCAGATATGGGGAATCAGAGGTGTGGAATCAGAGGTTGGGAATCAGAGGCAGGGAATCAGAGGCGGGGAAACAGAGGCAGGGAATCAGATCTGGGGAATCAGTGGCGGGGAAGTAGAGTTGGGGAATCAGAGGCGGGGAATCAGAGGCGGGGAAACAGAGGAGGGGAATCAAACACGGGGAATCAGAGGTGGGGAATCAGAGGTTGGGAATCAGAGGCAGGGAATCAGAGGCGGGGAATCAGAGGCGGGGAATCAGAGGCAGGGAATCAGATGTGCGGAATCGGAGATGGGGAATCAGATGCAAGAAATCAGAGGCGGGGAATCAGAGGCGGGGAATCAGAGGCCGGGAATCAGATATGGTGAAACAGAGGCGGGGAATCAGAGGCGGGGAAACAGAGGCGGGGAATCAGATATGGGGAATCAGAGGTGGGGAATCAGAGTTTGGGAATCAGAGGCATGGAATCAGAGGCTTGGAATCAGATGCAGGGAATCAGATGCGGGGAATCAGAGGCGGGGAATCAGAGCTGTGGAATCAGAGGTGGTGAATCAGAGTTGGGGAATCAGAGGCGGGGACTTAGATATTGGGAAACAGAGGCGGGGAATCAGAGGCGAGGAAACAGAGGCGGGGAATCAGAAATGGGGAATCAGAGGTTGGGAATCAGAGGCAGGGGATCAGATGTGCGGAATCAGAGATGGGGAATCAAAGGCAGGGAATCAGAATCAGAAGCAGGGAATCAGAGGCCGGGAATCAGAGGCCGGAATCAGATGCCGGGAATAAGAGGCCGGGAATCAGAGGTGGGGAATCAGAGTCCGGGAATCAGAGATGGGGATTCAGAGGCGGGGAATGAGATATGGGGAATCAGAGGCGGGGAATCAGAGGCGGGGAATCAGAGGCGGGGAATCAGATATGGGGAATCAAAGGTAGGGAATCAGGGGCGGGGTTTCAGTGGCAGGGAATCAGAGGCGGGAAATCAGAGGCCGGGAATCAGAGGCGGTGAATCAGAGGCGGTGAATCAGAGGCAGGGAATCGGATGTGCAGAATCAGAGATGGGGAATCAGAGGTGGGGAATCAGAGGCGGTGAATCAGACATGGGTAATCAGAGGCGGGGAATCAGAGGCAGGAAATCAGACACGGGGAATCAGAGGCGGGGAATTAGAGCTGGGGAATTAGATGCAGGGAATCAGAGTTGGGGATTCAGAGGCGGGGAATCAGATATGGGGAAATAGAGGTGGGGAACCAGAGTTGGGCAAATAGAGGCGGGGAATCCGATATCGGGAAACAGAGGCGGGGATTCAGAGGCGTGGAAACAGAGGCGGGGAATCAGATATGGGGAATCAGAGGTGGGGAATCAGAGGTTGGGAATCAGAGGCAGGGAATCAGAGGCTGGGAATCAGATGCAGGGAATCAGATGCGGGGATCAGAGGCGGGGAATCAGAGCTGGGGAATCAGAGGTGGGGAATCAGAGTTGGGGAATCAGAGGCGGGGACTTAGATATGGGGAAACAGAGGCGGGGAATAGAGGCGGGAAACAGAGGCGGGGAATCAGATATTGTGAATCAGAGGTGGGGAATCAGAGGCAGGGAATCAGATGTGCGGAATCAGAGATGGGGAATCAGAGGCAGGGAATCAGAATCAGAAGCAGGGAATAAGACGCGGGGAATCAGAGGCGGGGAATCAGAGCTGGGGAAGCAGAGGCAGTGAATCAGAGGCAGGGAATCAGAGGCTGGGAATCAGATGCAGGGAATCAGATGCGGGGATCAGAGGCGGGGAATCAGAGCTGGGGAATCAGAGGTGGGGAATCAGAGTTGGGGAATCAGAGGCGGGGACTTAGATATGGGGAAACAGAGGCGGGGAATCAGAGGCGGGAAACAGAGGCGGGGAATCAGATATTGTGAATCAGAGGATCAGAGGTGGGGAATCAGAGGCAGGGAATCAGATGTGCGGAATCAGAGATGGGGAATCAGAAGCAGGGAATCAGAATCAGAAGCAGGGAATAAGACGCGGGGAATCAGAGGCGGGGAATCAGAGCTGGGGAAGCAGAGGCAGTGAATCAGAGGCTGGGATTCAGAGGCAGGGAATCGGATGTGCGGAATCAGAGATGGGGAATCAGAGGTGGGGAATCAGAGGCGGTGAATCAGACATGGGTAATCAGAGGCGGGGAATCAGAGGCAGGAAATCAGACACGGGGAATCAGAGGCGGGGAATCAGAGCTGGGAAATTAGAGGCAGGGAATCAGAGTTGGGGATTCAGTGGCGGGGAATCAGATATGGGGAAACAGAGGCGGGGAATCAGAGGCGGGGACTTAGATATGGGGAATCAGAGGCGGGGAATCAGATATGGGGAAACAGGGGCGGGGAATCAGAGGCGGGGAAACAGAGGCGGGGAATCAGATATGGGGAATCAGAGGTGTGGAATCAGATGTTGGGAATCAGAGGCAGGGAAACAGAGGCGGGGAAACAGAGGCGGGGAATCAGATATGGGGAATCAGAGGTGGCGAATCAAAGGCGGTGAAACAGAGATGGGGAATCAGGGCAGGGAATCAGAGGCAGGGAATCAAACACGGGGAATCATAGCTGGGGAATCAGAGGCGGGGAATTAGAGTTGGGGAATCAGAGGAGGGGAATCAGAGGCGGGGAAACGGAGGCGGGGAATCAGATATGGGGAATCAGAGGTGGGGAATCAGAGGTTGGGAATCAGAGGCAGGGAATCAGAGGCGGGGAATCAGAGGCAGGGAATCAGAGGCAGGGAATCAGATGTGCGGAATCGGAGATGGGGAATCAGAGGCAGGGAATCAGAGGCGGGGAATCAGAGGTGGGGAATCAGAGGCCGGGAATCAGATATGGGGAAACAGAGGCGGGGAATCAGAGGCGGGGAAACAGAGGCGGGGAATCAGATATGGGGAATCAGAGGTGGGGAATCAGAGGTTGGGAATCAGAGGCAGGTAATCAGAGGCTTGGAATCAGATGCAGGGAATCAGATGCGGGGAATCAGAGGCGGGGAATCAGAGCTGGGGAATCAGAGCTGGGGAATCAGAGTTGGGGAATCAGAGGCGGGGACTTAGATATTGAGAAACAGAGGCGGGGAATCAGAGGCGGGGAAACAGAGGCGGGGAATCAGATATGGGGAATCAGAGGTGGGGAATCAGAGGCAGGGAATCAGATGTACGGAATCAGAGATGGGGAATCAGAGGCAGGGAATCAGAATCAGAAGCAGGGAATCAGAGGCCGGGAATCAGAGGCCGGAATCAGATGCCGGGAATAAGAGGCCGGGAATCAGAGGTGGGGAATCAGAGTCCGGGAATCAGAGATGGGGATTCAGAGGCGGGGAATGAGATATGGGGAATCAGAGGCGGGGAATCAGAGGCGGGGAAACAGAGGCGGGGAATCAGATATGGGGAATCAGAGGTGGGGAATCTGGGGCGGGGTATCAGTGGCAGGGAATCAGAGGCGGGAATTCAGAGGCCGGGAATCAGAGGCGGTGAATCAGAGGCGGGGAATCAGAGGCAGGGAATCGGATGTGCGGATTCAGAGATGGGGAATCAGAGGTGGGGAATCAGAGGCGGTGAATCAGACATGGGTAATCAGAGGCGGGGAATCAGAGGACGGAAATCAGACACTGGGAATCAGAGGCGGGGAATCAGAGCTGGGGAATTAGATGCAGGGAATCAGAGTTGGGGATTCAGAGGCGGGGAATCAGATATGGGGAAACAGAGGTGGGGAATCAGAGGTGGGCAAATAGACGCGGGGAATCTGATATGGGGAAACAGAGGCGGGGAATCAGAGGCGTGGAAACAGAGGCGGGGAATCAGATATGGGGAATCAGAGGTGGGGAATCAGAGGTTGGGAATCAGAGGCAGGGAATCAGAGGCTGGGAATCAGATGCAGGGAATCAGATGCGGGTATCAGAGGCGGGGAATCAGAGCTGGGGAATCAGAGGTGGGGAATCAGCGTTGGGGAATCAGAGGCGGGGACTTAGATATGAGGAAACAGAGGCGGGGAATCAGAGGCGGGGAAACAGAGGCAGGGAATCAGATATGGGGAATCAGAGGTGGGGAATCAGAGGCAGGGAATCAGATGTGCGGAATCAGAGATGGGGAATCAGAGGCAGGGAATCAGAATCAGAAGCAGGGAATAAGACGCGGGGAATCAGAGGCGGGGAATCAGAGCTGGGGAAGCAGAGGCAGTGAATCAGAGGCGGGGAATCAGAGGCAGGGAATCGGATGTGCGGAATCAGAGATGGGGAATCAGAGGTGGGGAATCAGAGGCGGTGAATCAGACATGGGTAATCAGGGGCGGGGAATCAGAGGCAGGAAATCAGACACGGGGAATCAGAGGCGGGAAATCAGAGCTGGGAAATTAGAGGCAGGGAATCAGAGTTGGGGATTCAGAGGCGGGGAATCAGATATGGGGAAACAGAGGCGGGGAATCAGAGGCGGGAAAATAGAGGCGGGGAATCAGATATGGGGAAACAGAGGCGGGGAATCAGAGGCGGGGAAACAGAGGCGGGGAATCAGATATGGGGAATCAGAGGTGGGGAATCAGAGGTTGGGAATCAGAGGAAGGGAATCAGAGGCTGGGAATCAGATGCAGGGAATCAGATGCGGGGAATCAGAGGCGGGGAATCAGAGCTGGAGTATCAGAGGTGGGGAATCAAAGTTGGGGAATCAGAGGCGGGGACTTAGATATGGGGAATCAGATATGGGGAAACAGGGGCGGGGAATCAGAGGCGGGGAAACAGAGGCGGGGAATCAGATATGGGCAATCAGAGGTGTGGAATCAGAGGTTGGGAATCAGAGGCAGGGAATCAGAGGCGGGGAAACAGAGGCGGGGAATCAGATATGGGGAATCAGAGGTGGCGAATCAAAGGCGGTGAAGCAGAGATGGGGAATCAGGGCAGGGAATCAGAGGCAGGGAATCAAACACGGGGAATCAGAGCTGGAGAATCAGAGGCGGGGAATTAGAGGCTGGGTATCAGAGGCGGGGAATCAGAGGCCGGGAATCAGATATGGGGAAACAGAGGCGGGGAATCAGAGGTGGGGAAACAGAGGCGGGGAATCAGATCTGGGGAATCAGAGGTGGGGAATCAGAGGTTGGGAATCAGAGGCAGGGAATCAGAGGCTTGGAATCAGATGCAGGGAATCAGATGCGGGGAATCAGAGGCGGGGAATCAGAGCTGGGGAATCAGAGGTGGGGAATCAGATTTGGGGAATCAGAGGCGGGGACTTAGATATTGGGAAACAGAGGCGGGGAATCAGAGGCGGGGAAACAGAGGCGGGGAATCAGATATGGGGATTCAGAGGTGGCGAATCAGAGGTTGGGAATCAGAAGAAGGGAATCAGAGGCGAGGAATCAGAGCTGGGGAATCAGAGGCGGGGAATCAGAATTGGGGAATCAGAGATGGGGAATCAGAGATGGGGAATCAGAGGCGGGGAATCAGACGCGGTGAATCAGAGGTGGTGAATCAGAGATGTGGAATCAGAGGCGGGGAATCGGAGGCAGGGAATCAGACGCGGGGAATCAGAGGCGGGGAATCATAGCTGGCGAATCAGAGGCGGGGAATCAGAGGTGGGGAATCAGAGGCGGGGAATCAGATATTGGGAATCAGAGGTGGGGAATCAGAGGCGGGGAAACAGAGGCGGGGAATCAGATATGTGGAATCAGAGGTGGGGAATCAGAGGTTGTAAATCAGAGATGGGGAATCAGAGGCGGGGAATCAGAGGCCGGTAATCAGACGCGGGGAATCAGAGGCGGGGATTCAGAGCTGGGGAATCAGAGGCGGGGAATCAGAGTTGGGGAATCAGAGGCGGGGAATCAGATATGGGGAATCAGAGGCGGGGAGTCAGAGGCGGGGAAACAGAGGCGAGAAATCAGATATGGGGAATCAGAGGTGGGGAATCAGGGGCGGAGTATCAGTGGCAGGGAATCAGAGGCGGGAAATCAGAGGCCGGGAATCAGAGGCGGTGAATCAGAGGCGGGGAATCAGAGGCAGGGAATCGGATGTGCGGAATCAGAGATGGGGAATCAGAGGTGGGGAATCAGAGGCGGTGAATCAGACATGGGTAATCAGAGGCGGGGAATCAGAGGCAGGAAATCAGACACGGGAAATCAGAGGCGGGGAATCAGAGCTGGGGAATTAGATGCAGGGAATTAGAGTTGGGGATTCAGAGGCGGTGAATCAGATCTGGGGAAACAGAGGTGGGGAATCAGAGGCGGGCAAATAGAGGTGGGGAATCAGATATGGGGAAACAGTGGCGTGGAATCAGAGGCGGGGAAACAGAGGCGGGGAATCAGATATGGGGAATCAGAGGTGGGGAATCAGAGCTGGGGAATCAGAGGTGGGGAATCAGAGTTGGGGAATCAGAGGCGGGGTGTTAGATATGTGGAAACAGAGGCGGGGAATCAGAGTCGGGGAAACAGAGGCGGGGAATCAGATATGGGGAATCAGAGGTGGGGAATCAGAGGCAGGGAATCAGATGTGCGGAATCAGAGATGGGGAATCAGAGGCAGGGAATCAGAATCAGAAGCAGGGAATAAGACGCGGGGAATCAGAGGTGGTGAATCAGAGGCGGGCAAATAGAGGCGGGGAATCAGATATGGGGAAACAGAGGCGGGGAATCAGAGGCGGGGAAACAGACATGGGTAATCAGAGGCGGGGAATCAGAGGCAGAAATTCAGACACGGGGAATCAGAGGCGGGGAATCAGAGCTGGGAAATTAGAGGCAGGGAATCAGAGTTGGGGATTCAGAGGCGGGGAATCAGATATGGGGAAACAGAGGCGGGGAATCAGAGGCGGGCAAATAGAGGCGGGGAATCAGATATGGGGAAACAGAGGCGGGGAATCAGGGGCGGGGAAACAGAGGCGGGGAATTAGATATGGGGAATCAGAGGTGGGGAATCAGAGGTTGGGAATCAGAGGCAGGGAATCAGAGGCTGGGAATCAGATGCAGGGAATCAGATGCGGTGAATCAGAGCTGGGGAATTAGAGGTGGGGAATCAAAGTTGGGGAATCAGAGGCGGGGACTTAGATATGGGGAATCAGAGGCTGGGAATCAGATATGGGGAAACAGGGGCGGGGAATCAGAGGCGGGGAAACAGAGGCGGGGAATCAGATATGGGGAATCAGAGGTGTGGAATCAGAGGTTGGGAATCAGAGGCAGGGAATCAGAGGCGGGGAAACAGAGGCGGGGAATCAGATATGGGGAATCAGAGGTGGCGAATCAAAGGCGGTAAAACAGAGATGGGGAATCAGGGCAGGGAATCAGAGGCAGGGAATCAAACACGGGGAATCAGAGCTGGGGAATCAGAGGCGGGGAATTAGAGTTGGGGAATCAGAGGAGGGGAATCAGAGGCGGGGAAACAGAGGCGGGGAATCAGATATGGGGAATCAGAGGCGGGGAATCAGAGGTTGGGAATCAGAGGCAGGGAATCAGAGGCAGGGAATCAGATGTGCGGAATGGGAGATGGGGAATCAGAGGCAGGGAATCAGAGGCGGGGAATCAGAGGTGGGGAATCAGAGGCCGGGAATCAGATATGGGGAAACAGAGGCGGGGAATCAGAGGCAGGGAAACAGAGGCGGGGAATCAGATATGGGGAATCAAAGGTGGGGAATCAGAGTTTGGGAATCAGAGGCAGGGAATCAGAGGCTTGGAATCAGATGCAGGGAATCAGATGCGGGGAATCAGAGGCGGGGAATCAAAGCTGGGGAATCAGAGGTGGGGAATCGGATGTGCGGATTCAGAGATGGGGAATCAGAGGTGGGGAATCAGAGGCGGTGAATCAGACATGGGTAATCAGAGGCGGGGAATCAGAGGACGGAAATCAGACACTGGGAATCAGAGGCGGGGAATCAGAGCTGGGGAATTAGATGCAGGGAATCAGAGTTGGGGATTCAGAGGCGGGGAATCAGATATGGGGAAACAGAGGTGGGGAATCAGAGGTGGGCAAATAGACGCGGGGAATCTGATATGGGGAAACAGAGGCGGGGAATCAGAGGCGTGGAAACAGAGGCGGGGAATCAGATATGAGGAATCAGAGGTGGGGAATCAGAGGTTGGGAATCAGAGGCAGGGAATCAGAGGCTGGGAATCAGATGCAGGGAATCAGATGCGGGTATCAGAGGCGGGGAATCAGAGCTGGGGAATCAGAGGTGGGGAATCAGAGTTGGGGAATCAGAGGCGGGGACTTAGATATGAGGAAACAGAGGCGGGGAATCAGAGGCGGGGAAACAGAGGCAGGGAATCAGATATGGGGAATCAGAGGTGGGGAATCAGAGGCAGGGAATCAGATGTGCGGAATCAGAGATGGGGAATCAGAGGCAGGGAATCAGAATCAGAAGCAGGGAATAAGACGCGGGGAATCAGAGGCGGGGAATCAGAGCTGGGGAAGCAGAGGCAGTGAATCAGAGGCGGGGAATCAGAGGCAGGGAATCGGATGTGCGGAATCAGAGATGGGGAATCAGAGGTGGGGAATCAGAGGCGGTGAATCAGACATGGGTAATCAGGGGCGGGGAATCAGAGGCAGGAAATCAGACACGGGGAATTAGAGGTGGGAAATCAGAGCTGGGAAATTAGAGGCAGGGAATCAGAGTTGGGGATTCAGAGGCGGGGAATCAGATATGGGGAAACAGAGGCGGGGAATCAGAGGCGGGAAAATAGAGGCGGGGAATCAGATATGGGGAAACAGAGTCGGGGAATCAGAGGCGGGGAAACAGAGGCGGGGAATCAGATATGGGGAATCAGAGGTGGGGAATCAGAGGTTGGGAATCAGAGGAAGGGAATCAGAGGCTGGGAATCAGATGCAGGGAATCAGATGCGGGGAATCAAAGGCGGGGAATCAGAGCTGGAGTATCAGAGGTGGGGAATCAAAGTTGGGGAATCAGAGGCGGGGACTTAGATATGGGGAATCAGATATGGGGAAACAGGGGCGGGGAATCAGAGGCGGGGAAACAGAGGCGGGGAATCAGATATGGGCAATCAGAGGTGTGGAATCAGAGGTTGGGAATCAGAGGCAGGGAATCAGAGGCGGGGAAACAGAGGCGGGGAATCAGATATGGGGAATCAGAGGTGGGGAATCAGAGGTTGGGAATCAGAGGAAGGGAATCAGAGGCTGGGAATCAGATGAAGGGAATCAGATGCGGGGAATCAGAGGCGGGGAATCAGAGCTGGAGTATCAGAGGTGGGGAATCAAAGTTGGGGAATCAGAGGCGGGGACTTAGATATGGGGAATCAGATATGGGGAAACAGGGGCGGGGAATCAGAGGCGGGGAAACAGAGGCGGGGAATCAGATATGGGCAATCAGAGGTGTGGAATCAGAGGTTGGGAATCAGAGGCAGGGAATCAGAGGCGGGGAAACAGAGGCGGGGAATCAGATATGGGGAATCAGAGGTGGCGAATCAAAGGCGGTGAAGCAGAGATGGGGAATCAGGGCAGGGAATCAGAGGCAGGGAATCAAACACGGGGAATCAGAGCTGGGGAATCAGAGGCGGGGAATTAGAGGCTGGGTATCAGAGGCGGGGAATCAGAGGCCGGGAATCAGATATGGGGAATCAAAGGTAGGGAATCAGGGGCGGGGTATCAGTGGCAGGGAATCAGAGGCGGGAAATCAGAGGCCGGGAATCAGAGGCGGTGAATCAGAGGCGGTGAATCAGAGGCAGGGAATCGGATGTGCGGAATCAGAGATGGGGAATCAGAGGTGGGGAATCAGAGGCGGTGAATCAGACATGGGTAATCAGAGGCGGGGAATCAGAGGCAGGAAATCAGACACGGGGAATCAGAGGCGGGGAATTAGAGCTGGGGAATTAGATGCAGGGAATCAGAGTTGGGGATTCAGAGGCGGGGAATCAGATATGGGGAAATAGAGGTGGGGAACCAGAGTTGGGCAAATAGAGGCGGGGAATCCGATATGGGGAAACAGAGGCGGGGATTCAGAGGCGTGGAAACAGAGGCGGGGAATCAGATATGGGGAATCAGAGGTGGGGAATCAGAGGTTGGGAATCAGAGGCAGGGAATCAGAGGCTGGGAATCAGATGCAGGGAATCAGATGTGCGGAATCAGAGATGGGGAATCAGAGGCAGGGAATCAGAATCAGAAGCGGGGAATCAGAGGCCTGGAATCAGATGCTGGGAATAAGAGGCCGGGAATCAGAGGTGGGGAATCAGAGTCCGGGAATCAGAGATTGGGATTAAAAGGCGGGGAATGAGATATGGAGAATCAGAGGCGGGGAATCAGAGGCGGGGAAACAGAGGTGGGGAAACAGATATGGGGAATCAGTGGTGGCGAATCAAAGGCGGTGAATCAGAGATGGGGAATCAGAGGCGGGGAATCAGAGGCAGGGAATCAAACACGGGGAATCAGAGGCGGGGAATCAGAGCTGGGGAATCAGAGGCGGGGAATCAGAGTTGGGGAATCAGAGGCGGGGAATCAGATATGGGGAAACAGGGGCGGGGAATCAGAGGCGGGGAAACAGAGGCGGGGAATCAGATATGGGGAATCAGAGGTGTGGAATCAGAGGTTGGGAATCAGAGGCAGGGAATCAGAGGCGGGGAAACAGAGGCAGGGAATCAGATCTGGGGAATCAGTGGCGGGGAAGTAGAGTTGGGGAATCAGAGGCGGGGAATCAGAGGCGGGGAAACAGAGGCGGGGAATCAAACACGGGGAATCAGAGGCGGGGAATTAGAGCTGGGGAATTAGATGCAGGGAATCAGAGTTGGGGATTCAGAGGCGGGGAATCAGATATGGGGAAATAGAGGTGGGGAACCAGAGTTGCGCAAATAGAGGCGGGGAATCCGATATGGGGAAACAGAGGCGGGGATTCAGAGGCGTGGAAACAGAGGCGGGGAATCAGATATGGGGAATCAGAGGTGGGGAATCAGAGGTTGGGAATCAGAGGCAGGGAATCAGAGGCTGGGAATCAGATGCAGGGAATCAGATGTGCGGAATCAGAGATGGGGAATCAGAGGCAGGGAATCAGAATCAGAAGCGGGGAATCAGAGGCCTGGAATCAGATGCTGGGAATAAGAGGCCGGGAATCAGAGGTGGGGAATCAGAGTCCGGGAATCAGAGATTGGGATTAAAAGGCGGGGAATGAGATATGGAGAATCAGAGGCGGGGAATCAGAGGCGGGGAAACAGAGGTGGGGAAACAGATATGGGGAATCAGTGGTGGCGAATCAAAGGCGGTGAATCAGAGATGGGGAATCAGAGGCGGGGAATCAGAGGCAGGGAATCAAACACGGGGAATCAGAGGCGGGGAATCAGAGCTGGGGAATCAGAGGCGGGGAATCAGAGTTGGGGAATCAGAGGCGGGGAATCAGATATGGGGAAACAGGGGCGGGGAATCAGAGGCGGGGAAACAGAGGCGGGGAATCAGATATGGGGAATCAGAGGTGTGGAATCAGAGGTTGGGAATCAGAGGCAGGGAATCAGAGGCGGGGAAACAGAGGCAGGGAATCAGATCTGGGGAATCAGTGGCGGGGAAGTAGAGTTGGGGAATCAGAGGCGGGGAATCAGAGGCGGGGAAACAGAGGCGGGGAATCAAACACGGGGAATCAGAGGCGGGGAATTAGAGCTGGGGAATTAGATGCAGGGAATCAGAGTTGGGGATTCAGAGGCGGGGAATCAGATATGGGGAAATAGAGGTGGGGAACCAGAGTTGCGCAAATAGAGGCGGGGAATCCGATATGGGGAAACAGAGGCGGGGATTCAGAGGCGTGGAAACAGAGGCGGGGAATCAGATATGGGGAATCAGAGGTGGGGAATCAGAGGTTGGGAATCAGAGGCAGGGAATCAGAGGCTGGGAATCAGATGCAGGGAATCAGATGTGCGGAATCAGAGATGGGGAATCAGAGGCAGGGAATCAGAATCAGAAGCGGGGAATCAGAGGCCTGGAATCAGATGCTGGGAATAAGAGGCCGGGAATCAGAGGTGGGGAATCAGAGTCCGGGAATCAGAGATTGGGATTAAAAGGCGGGGAATGAGATATGGAGAATCAGAGGCGGGGAATCAGAGGCGGGGAAACAGAGGTGGGGAAACAGATATGGGGAATCAGTGGTGGCGAATCAAAGGCGGTGAATCAGAGATGGGGAATCAGAGGCGGGGAATCAGAGGCAGGGAATCAAACACGGGGAATCAGAGGCGGGGAATCAGAGCTGGGGAATCAGAGGCGGGGAATCAGAGTTGGGGAATCAGAGGCGGGGAATCAGATATGGGGAAACAGGGGCGGGGAATCAGAGGCGGGGAAACAGAGGCGGGGAATCAGATATGGGGAATCAGAGGTGTGGAATCAGAGGTTGGGAATCAGAGGCAGGGAATCAGAGGCGGGGAAACAGAGGCAGGGAATCAGATCTGGGGAATCAGTGGCGGGGAAGTAGAGTTGGGGAATCAGAGGCGGGGAATCAGAGGCGGGGAAACAGAGGCGGGGAATCAAACACGGGGAATCAGAGGTGGGGAATCAGAGTTTGGGAATCAGAGGCAGGGAATCAGAGGCGGGGAATCAGAGGCGGGGA